>NW_027206269.1:0-560087 GCF_024711535.1 Dipodomys merriami | reverse complement strand
CCAGCCTCCAGGGCCTGGGCACTGTCCGTCCCACCTCCCCCAGCCTTGTGCAAGTCCATTAGAACAGCCACCTGAAACCTGGGGGTCCGGAGGGTCATATGGGGGTAGAGGGGCCTGTGTCCCAGACATTTTTCGATGTGACACTTCTCTCCTTACACTCTAAAAATGGGGGAGGTGGGGCTCTGTGCTGGATCCCCTCAGACAGTGCCTAGCTAGGTCTGACAGACGGCCTGGAGTTAGGGAGATGCCCACCGTTTCAGCTTTTATTACTGATACTCTCACCTACAGCCTTGGGGGAACTAGGATAAGTCCTAGGCAGAGAGTGAAGTCCTCATTGAGGCTTATAAGTGGACAGCCTTTGGAACAGGATAGCAAGTGCTATCCTGCCCATCTCAGCAGCCCAACTGGACAGTCCCTCTCCGTAAGCGGACAAAGGCTGTCCACAGAAGCATCCTTGACCTCTGGCAGGTCCTGAGCTCATGGCAAGGGGGTTAGTGACCCCTCCCAGAGCCCCCTCGGCGCCTCTCCCTGAGCTGAGGAGCCCAAGGCTGTGTATTGCCAAGAAAACCAGCTCCCCTCACTGCTATGGAATTTGCGTGAGTTCTTGGAGAAGGGGGAGGGTATGAGGTTTGTGTGTGTGTGTGTGTGTGTGTGTGTGTGTGTGTGTGTGTGCAGGAACGCAGCCCAGTGGGCGTGTGTCTGGTGTGGGCGTGTGTCTGTGCGCGTGACTGAAGCAGGGCTGTGTTTGGGGCAGGCAGGGGTGCTTGGGGAATCGGTGTGCAGTGTGAGGGGCGGGGGCTCAGCCTCCTTCCTTTTTATCGCTTTTCACATTCCAGAGTCAGCCGGCTTGCTTTCCCCAACCCCTCAGCCTGCTGCTGTCCAGGCCTACAGGCCTCCCCCGCTTTTCCTCATTCCAGCCTCCCTGGGTGTGAGGAGGCTGGAGGAGGCTCCCTCAAGCCACCTCGGTTTGGGGGTGGGGGGTGGGGACAGGCAAAGGGCCATTTCTCCTGGAAGGTTAGGGACAGCCCCCACCCCCCAGCAGACTCCTCCTGGGGAATGCAATAAGGCTCTGACATTCCTGGAGGCTGCCTGAGAGATTTCATTAAGGAGGAAGGAGGGAGCCGGCTTGCACCGAGATGGAGCCGGGGCAGGCTAGGGCTCTGCTGGCCTCTGGCCTCAGTAGCACAGTAGCAGTGATGGCTGTGGGCAGCAGCATTGTGGCTCAATGATCTAGGCCCACCTACCCATCGACAAGTCCACAGACTCTAGGAAGGGTCATTTCTCCCATAGAGTGGCCAGATCTCTGTGTGGTTAATGGGCTCTGGTAAATGTAAGAAAGACTCCTCCCCTGACAGGACCATTTCCTTCTTAGATTCCTGGGCCCAGGTCAGGGGCCTTTCTTGGTGACTAAGGTAGTGCTCTGGCAAACTCATGGTTAATTGTAAGGTTGGAATCTTAATAAGTGCTTCGCCTTGGGTGGGGACAGGGCAGTGAGGAGGCCGTGCATCTGGGCCCAGCCCTTGGTGGCATCACACCTGCCCTGTGTTGACAGTGGCATCTGGACTGGCCCACTTCTAGTTGGGCAGCAGCCACTGCATAGCTCCTGGGGCCACAGATGTCCCTGCCCAATAAGTGGCACCTCTCCTGACTGAGACGGCCTGTCCTGCCACCCTGAGGGCTCACGTAGCCCAGGGACTGGTCTTAGTCACTGGTCTTCCTGTTGTGGGCTGACAGGTCTGGCAGTGGCCAGGCCAGCCTCTTCCTGGAAGGGGGGAGGGAGCTGCCAGCTTGTCTACACCTGCTCTCGGATCCAGAACCTGCTTCCCAGAGGGGCAGAAGCTGAGGTCCTAGTTATTCCCTTGGCCACTCTCTGATAAAGAGCACTTGCCAGAGGAGTTTTCCCAATGCTGCCTGGGCCTTACCTGGGAAGTTCTTATTTAAGTGGTCTTTTAGGGAGTAAGGATTTTAAAAAACATTTCTGGGTGATCCTGACCTGCAACCCTTAAGGGCTTCAAGTGGAGGTGGAGGCCCAGAGAGGGCAGGGAGCTAGGTGAAGTCACAAAGCAGGGAAAATGAGCAAAGCCTACCTGGGATCTAGTTTAATCACTAGCTGGGGTGGTCTTAGAGAGACTTAAGGCCCAGGCCTCTATGCCCTTGGTGTGACGACTCAGGACAGAAAACCCTGACCTCTCAGCACTGCTGGGCCAGGGGCTGCTGTGTCCCAGGGAAGGGGGTAGATGGGGTGGACCCAAGCGGGGCCCTGAGCCTCGTCGGACACGTCAGCGAAACCAGAGCCAGCAGTTCTGGCTGCCGGCACAGTCCCGCCTGCCTGGGGGGTGGGGGGGGGCATTGGCAGACTCCTGAGTCTGGGCTGCTGCCAGGCTTGGCCCAGTGCAGTGCTGGGCGGGCCAGCACCAGGAGGTAGAGGCCCGGAGCCACAGGGCAGGCCCACAGGGCCCCTTCCGCCCCCCCTCTCCCCGCACCTTTTCTGAAGTGGCTGGCACAGGAGGGTGTGTGTGGACTCAATCCATCTGAGGACTCAGTCCTCCTTCACCCAGCTGGGCACATGGCCTTCCCCAGCAGCAGGGAGATGGGCTGGCCCCACAGCTGATATGGCCACCCAAACGCCTGGGTTCTACCCCAGCCTCTTTCCTGTCTCTGCCTGTCCTGGGAGCATGTGTATAAGGGGTACCCACACATGTATAGCACACTCAGGGCGTGGGGGCGCTCTGGGTTCCCCTGAGAGCTGAGATGACAGACACCCTTACGCACAGAGCCCCTCCTAGGGGTCATATGCTACAAGGGGCTAGCCAAAGGACAGCTCACCCCCCACACCCTTTTATATGACTAAGGGCACCCCACCTCCATTTCCCCACCACCCTGAGAATAGAAGGCAGCCTCAGCATGAGGCTCGGCAGGGCCCCTGGGCCCTGTGGGTATGGAAGTGTTGTATAGCCCCTTCTTCCATGGTGGTCTCTCCCTAGGAGGCAGGCCGGGCTCCCCATTTACGTCCTCGGTAGCTCATGTTTACTGACCACTTGGCAAATACTCTTAGTGCAAACTAAGCCATCCCGAGGAGCAGGCACTGTGACCAGCCCCCACGGCACAGATGGGAGCTGAGGTGGGCTTTGTGGCAAGACTATCTTGCCAGCTGGCTGAGAAGCTTGTTGGTCATACCCCATTCTGAGTCCTGTGTGCTGGAGAGCCCGGGCCTCAGTATCTGGCCTCTCTACTACCCTAAGATGGGGCCAGGCCTCCCCCTGGCCCCCTCACCATTGCCCTCCTGCTCCCCACGGCCCATAGCTGCTCCAGAACTCTGACCACCCTTTGCAGAAGGAAAGGTCTCCCCTCCCTGGCTCAGCTCCAGGATCAGATATCAAAGCCAAGGCCCTGCCCCTGTTGGAGCCAGATGTAATCACTGGACAGCATGGCGGTGCCAACCCCCACATGCGCACACAGCAGATTCAGCACCCTCAGACCAGTGGAACATCTCCTACAACTTGCTAAAAAGAACTTCATGTTTAAAGTCAAACAGTATTACAAAATAGGACGACTGCAGAGGGTGAAGGGAGCAGGCTTCCCACAGGCTTGGGGATTTAGCCTATCCCCTGCTGTCCCTCTTCAAGATCAGCCTTTGCTCTGGCCAGGTTTCTTCCAGGGGTTTCCCAGTCTGCTTTTGGTGCCAGGAAACCTATGGTGGAGCCCCCTATCTACCAGCCTGTGGCTTGTAAACTCAAGTGTTTCCAGAGACCCTAGTATCAACTCCTGCCTTAGTCTCCCCTTGTTGAGTGGGGTGAGGCTAGGCTCAGACCAAGGATATCACTTTGAATCCTGGGGGAATGGTTAGCTGCTTTCTGTGGAGTCTCCAAACTTGGTCCAGGACACTAGCCCCTCCAGACCCAGCCCCCTCTCTTACCAACTCAGACACATGTTCCATAGCTCACCTGCCAGCCAGGTAAACATGGTATATCCAGATAGGCCCAACAGATTAGAGTGGGGAGCATTTCCCTAGCTCATGGCCCCCTTGTCCTGCAGGACATACAAAGGAAACTAAGGTAGTGACAGTCAAGCCACTGGTTGTGGTCTCACAGCCTGACATCTCTGGGTGCCAGGACACCTGCCTGGAGCAAGGACTGTTAACCATGACCGTACACAAGGCCCATAGGGGCGTACTCTGGCCAGGTTGGCCACATGCAGGGTCTCCTCCCACTGGACTGTGAGAGGGCTCATTCAGAGGGCACCCCAGCCTCACACAGACATGGGTGTCTGGAGGTCAGTTGAAGTCCACATCCACAAGCCAGGCCCCACCCACTGCTCTTTTGGGCTCTGGTACCTGCTTTACCTGATGCTGAGGGTAAGGCCGGGTAGAGAAGTTCCCTCAGCGGAGATAAGTTATAAGGTTGCTGGAAACCATGGAGTCCAGTCAGACAGAGCCTTAGCCTCAGTGAGGTGCCCGCATAGACTCCTGGAGGGCATCTGGGGGGGGGGGCACTTGAAGGGTCAGATAAGACCTCTCCTAGGTAGCCTCTAAACAGTGTTCATCATTGTTAGTGAGCAAGGACGTTCAGGCTGCAGGGTCCTGGGGGAGACAATTCTGGTGGAAGGATAGGCCCAACCTGAGCAACAAAAGTCTCCTCCACCTAGACTTGGCTCAAGATCCCAGAGACCCAACTGTCCTGGTTAACCCCCACTCCTGCCTGTCACCTCCTCCTCCTTCTACTCCTTGTGCCTGAGGGAGCAGGCAGTAGGGCACAGGAAGGCTGGGTGGGGGTCGTGTTACCTGCCATGGCCACGGAGGGGGAGGGGAGGCCTAAGCTCCAGCAACAAAAGGCCCTTGTGTGAGCAGCAGGCGCCTGGAGGGGGAGGGGGCACTTGCCACTAGGTAGGTCTGTCTGCCTAGGGACGGGCTGGCACCCTATACAGGACTTGGGAACTTCTGGGGCACAGGGTAAGGGCTTTGCCAGAGTATGTGGGGCGGCCCCAAGGCTCTCCCAGGAGAGCCTGGACCTATCTGGACCTATCTGACCTATCTCCTCTCAGGAGGATCCAGCTAGGAAGCAGCTCAATCCAGGTCTAATTGTCTCCTTCACAGGGAGCGTGTGAGGCCCTGCCCTGGGGACCCTGCCATGGGATAGATAGCTAACATCTTGAGCTCTAGCTCAGTCTCCCTGGCTCCTCGAAGGGCCCCCTTTCCTGACACCTGGGAATGGTAACCAGTGGTGTCTGCGTGCCTTACAGTGTTGGCATGTGGCAAGAGCAGGCACTGTCACCGCCGAGAGGTAGCTGCTGCTCGTCTTCTGCCCACAGCAGCTATGGTAACTTAAGAGGAATGAGACTGCAGGGCTTGTTAAGCTTGGCACTGCCTCTAGCCACCACCCCACACCAGCGTCCCTTGCCTGAGCCTTCCAGTTTCTATCATTATGCTACGGGAGCCTGCCTAGCAAGAGCCAGGCCTGAGGTCATGAGGACTGTATCATCATGACCTGGAGGTGGGGGAGTGTGAAGAGGAAGCCTTCCTCCCTCCTTCCTCCCTTCCCAGGAGAGGGGCACCTGCCAAAGACTGCAGTCACCCTCCGCCCCTCCTTCAGGAGCCTTGCCACTGGCCACATCCTGGTGGCTCGCAGCCCCCGTCCTGGGCAGGTCTGACTGCACAAGTGGAAAAACACCGATCCCATAGTTTCCATGTGAAGTCTTCCTGCTGCGGTCTCTCCCCACTCTGAGGAGGGAGGGACACAGAGCGTGGCGCAGGGGCCAGCGGCCCAGGGCAGCCAGCTTCTCTGCTTACGCGCCTGGGCCGCCTGCCCGCCCCGTCTCTCCAGACGCTTGCTGTAAGGAGGGGCTGCTGCTCCAGGACACATGACTCCTCTCCTTCCCTGGTTTGCCCCCTTCCCTGTCCACAGCCTTCAGCGGGAGCGCCTGAGCTCAGCCGGGGGAAATGGTGTGTGGTCACTGAGTACCCAGAAGCTATCGGTCCGTCCATGTGCTAGTCACTGCTGGTCTTGTTCAGCCCACTGCCTGCTCCTGATAGCTGACACCATAAGGATGAAATCACATGATGAGGGAGTAATGGGGATGGGCCAGGAACTGGCCAGGGGGCACTGGGGACCTGACTCATAGTGCTGGCTCTTGCATTTGGGGGCAGGGAGTGGTAAATCCCCTTCTGGCCCTCTTGGCGTGGCTGCCCTCGAGGCCCTGACTCACGACCACTCTGCACACAGGGACAGAAGATGCGCTCCAGGAGCTGCCTTCCGCCGCCCCTGCTGCTCTTCCTACTGCTGGCCCTGGAGCCCAAGGTGCAGGGCTGCCCATCTGGCTGCCAGTGCAACCAGCCACAGACGGTCTTCTGCACTGCCCGCCAGGGGAGCACGGTGCCCAGAGACGTGCCGCCTGACACAGTAGGCCTGTACATCTTCGAGAACGGCATCACCACGCTCGACCCGGGCAGCTTTGCCAGCCTGCCGGATCTACAGCTCCTAGACCTGTCACAGAACCAGATTGCCAGCTTGCCCGGCAGCATCTTCCAGCCGCTTGTCAACCTCAGCAACCTGGACCTGACCGCCAACAAACTGCGCGAGATTACCAACGAGACCTTCCGCGGCCTGCGGCGACTCGAGCGCCTGTACCTGGGCAAGAACCGCATCCGCCACATCCAGCCAGGCGCCTTTGATGCTCTTGACCACCTTTTGGAGCTCAAGCTGCAGGACAACGAGCTTCGGACACTACCCCCGCTTCGACTGCCCCGCCTGCTGCTGCTTGACCTCAGCCACAACAGCTTCTTGGCCCTGGAGCCTGGTGTCCTGGACACCGCCAATGTGGAGGCGCTGCGGCTGGCCGGTCTGGGGCTGCAGCAGCTGGACGAGGGGCTCTTTGGCCGCCTGCGCAACCTCCACGACCTGGATGTGTCTGACAACCAGCTGGAGCGCCTGCCGTCTGTGATCCGAGGCTTGCGGGGCCTGACACGCCTGCGGCTCGCTGGCAACACTCGCATCGCCCAGCTGCGGCCCGAGGACCTGGCGGGTCTGGCTACCCTACAGGAGCTGGACCTGAGCAACCTGAGCCTGCAGGCCCTGCCCAGTGACCTCTCCCACCTTTTCCCCCGACTGCGCCTCCTGGCAGCAGCCCGGAACCCCTTCAACTGTGTATGCTCCTTGAGCTGGTTTGGGCCCTGGGTGCGAGAGAACCACATCACGCTGACCAGCCCTGAGGAGACTCGCTGTCACTTCCCACCAAAGAATGCTGGCCGGCTGCTGCTAGAGCTGGACTATGCGGACTTCGGCTGCCCCGCCACCACCACTACAGCCACGGTGCCCACCACAAGGACTGAGGCAGGGGAGCCCACACCCTTGCCTTCTAGCCCAGTCCCGACCTGGCTCAGTCCCACCGCGCCAGTCACGGAGCTCCCCAGCATGCCACCCACCGCCCTGCCAACGGTGGAGCCTATTCCCTGGCCCCGGGACTGCCCTGTGTCCACCTGCCTCAATGGAGGCACCTGCCGCCTCGGGGCAGCGCACCACCTGGAATGCCTGTGCCCGGAGGGTGTCACAGGCCTGTACTGCGAGAGCCGAGTAGGGCAGGCGGTGCAGCCCAGCCCTACCCCACAGGCCACACCAGGGCCCCCACGGCCCCTGCCCCTTGGTGTCGAACCAGTGAGTCCCACCTCCCTGCGCGTGGGGCTGCAGCGCTACCTGCAGGGCAGCACCGTGCAGCTCAGGAGCCTCCGCCTCACCTACCGCAACCTGTCGGGCCCTGACAAGCGACTGGTGACCCTGCGGCTGCCTGCCTCGCTGGCAGAATACACCGTCACTCAGCTGCAGCCCAATGCCACCTACTCCATCTGCGTCACACCCCTAGGGCTCGGACGGCTGCCAGGAGGCGAGGAGGCCTGCGGAGAGGCCCGCACACCCCCAGCGGTCCGGTCGAACCACGCCCCTGTCACCCAGGCCCGTGAGGGCAACCTGCCCCTCCTCATCGCACCTGCCCTGGCCGCTGTGCTCCTGGCTGCGCTGGCTGCCGCAGGGGCGGCCTACTGTGTGCGGCGGGGACGGGCCGTAGCAGCTGCAGCTCAGGGCAAAGGGCAGGTGGGACCAGGGGCTGGGCCCCTGGAGCTGGAGGGGGTGAAAGCCCCCTTGGAGCCAGGCCCCAAGGCTACTGAGGACAGTGGGGATGCCCTGCCAGGTGGGCCTGAGTGTGAATTCCCACTCATGGGCTACTCGGGGCCCAGCCTCCAAGGGGCTCTCCCTGCTAAGTGCTACATCTAAGCCAGAAGAGATGGAGCAGCCAGCACCCTCTTGTTGCCATAGTGAGTTCTTAGCATGTATCACCAGGACATACGAGGGATGGGGCTGTGTGACCACGGTTAGCCTCTGTCCCTCTCTGGGCTAAGTGTACTCATTTGTGAGCTGCTGCAGCCCAGGCGATGAATTCTGGTAGCCCCAGCCCAAGTGTGTACAGGACAGCGACTGCTGTCTTCTGCATAGTGCAATGCCAGGGCATGTGGGCCCTGCCGTGTGCTGGTAACGCGGCCGGGGCCTTTCCAGGCTCCCCGCAGCTGACCATGGAGACTGGGGGCCAGTGAAGGAAGCCCCCAGAAAGGAGTCATGGAGCAGGCCCTTTGGCTCTGGCCTTGGCCCTAGAAGTACAGGAAACTGGAAGGGAAGGTGCTCTGGGCACGTGTGGATTTGCTTCAGTTCCATTTTTTTTAGAATATATTTATAAAAGATCCTTTCCCATTTATGTTGGGAAAATGTTTTTCAAACTCAGTGACAAAGACTTTGGTTTTTGTAAGACAAACGATGACATGAAGGCCTTTTGTAAGAAAATAAAGGATAAAATGGAGTGAATGTCTTGGACTCAAGCAGGGGTGCATGGGTTGGGTGTATGGAGCGCGTAAAGAACCAGATCCCACCAGGCACTAGTGGCTCATGCCTGTAATCCTAGCTATTCAGGAGACTGAGATTTGAGGATCGCAGCTGGCCTGGGCAGAAAAGTCCCTGTGAGACTCTTATCTCCAATTAACCGCTCAAAAACTGGAAGTGGCGCTGTGGCTCAAGTGGTAGAGTGCTAGTCTTGAGCACAAAGAGGCTCAGGGACAGTAAGTACCCAGGCTCTGAGTTTAAGCCCCACAACCAACAGGAAAAACAAACAAACAAACAAAAAAAACCAAAAAAAAAACCCTCACCAGGTGCCAGTGGCTCAGGCCTGTAATCCTAGCTACTCAGGAGGCTGAGATCTGAGGATCACTGTTCAAAGCCAGCTTGGGCAGGAAAGTCCAAGAAACTCTTTATCTCTAATAAACCATCAGAAAACCAGAAGTGGCACTGTGGCTCAAGTGGTAGAGCTCTAGCCTTGAGCTGAAGAGCTGAGGGACAGGGCCCAGAGTTCACGTGCCACGATTGACCAAAACAAAACAACAACAAAGAAAACGCCACAAAAAAACACAAAACCCCCCAGCAGATCCACTCTCCTCAGCAAGCTCCAGATCCATTCTCCCTAGCAAGCTCCAGGCCTGGGCTTGGCAAACTGTCATGGACCTCCCCAGAAGGGTGACCCTCTCTCTCAGGGTCTTGGCCCGACATGAGGCTGAGGCCTGGGTGCGATGGGCTGCCTCAGTCTCAGGAAAAGGGTCTAGTTAGGACAGCCTCACCCACACCAGTGTCTGTGGTAAGGATGGGAGTGGCTCATAGCAGATGCAGCATACAGAGTACCCCCAAGGGAAGCCATCCCCTCCTCAGTGGATTCAGTGGGAAATTCATTAACTTCCCTAGAGAATGGGTACCTTACACTTTCTCATTCCAGGACTTTATGGCTGGTCCTGGGCTCAGGGAGCCTCCAGAACCTTCTGAAGAGTCCTAGGCTGGCCAGGTAGGAGCATGGCTCCAATTCTCTCTGCTGCTCCTCTACCCCTGGTATAGGCTCAGCAGAAAAATCCTGCTGTCTCTACCCCAGCTGTACAGAAGGGCTTTGGAGTGGGAAGCACAGATCAACAAGCCAAAGACCCTGATGGGCAAAAAGGAGGGGCTGAGCCAGATCTGCAGCAGATACAGGAAAGAGCCAGGGGCTCCATCCACACTGCAGATAGGGCTAGTCTTGATGACTCCATAGAGCCCCTTTATTAGGGAAGTGCTCAACTGTTCTGGGACTCCTAGGAGTTTAGGGGGTGTTTTCCAGAAAGGCTGCAGGCTGGAGAAGAGAGGACAGGGCCACAGATGTGGAAGACAGCTATGGCCTGTCTGGGGATGGGGAGCTTAGACTGATGGATACACAGCTCTTCCTCTTGTTCTTGGAGGAGGGTAGAAGAGGGGTAAAGGAGAGGTTCAGCAAAACCTAAAGTGAACTCCTGGAGGCCCCACACCGATGTCCTCCTTAGGTCATGGCCCTGGCTCTGAGCCTCACCTCCCAGTGGGAAGGAGGGGGCCCAGCCAGGCCTGGAGACCAGACCCTGTGGCTTGGGGTGTTGATGTCAGCACCGAGTCAGGCTTGGCCACGCGAGGCTCTGGATTCAATTAGCGGCTGCTGAGGGTTCTGGCTTGAGGAGGGAGGTGGCGGCGGGTCACGAGGGTAGTGGGTGGTGGCAATGGGCCCCTTCCTCCTGAGGCGGAGGTGGTGGCGGCGGCAGCAGCCCAGGTGGATTTCCTGTAAGCCTGGGTCCTATTAGGGCAGCGTCCATGTCCCCCCCCTCCCCGCAGTCCTGTCAAAGGGCCCTTTGTGGGCCTGTGGGCTGTTGCCGGAGACAGTGGCTGCTGAGTAAATGTTTTCACTGCAAAAGCAAACCTGGCCTAAAGGGATAGCAGGGGGGTGGGGTGGCAGGATCCAGAGAAAGGTACTCAGAGCGCCCCCATCCTGAGAGGATGAAGCCAAGATGCAGCCCCTACCCAGGGCAATGGCGCCAACTTCAGGCCAGGGATCAGGGCAGACGGGAGGAGGCAGTAACCCACAATCACCAGGTCCTTCCTGTCCCACACCGTGTTGTGAGGGCTTTACGTGTTCCATGACTAACAGCTCACTTTACAGAAAAACAGAGCTGAAACAGCCTGCTCTGAACAAGAGGGACAGAACCCTAACATCTGCTCCCCGGACGACAGTGGGGGTACTCTGCTCACCCCTGCCGGTACAGGGGACGGGGCACTGTCACGGATGCACACTCACGGGCCCGTCTCGCAGGAGGAGAGCATCTGAGACAGGTGTGCCTGCATGACGTGGCAGAGCACGAGCTGCTCTGGCTCTGCCAGTCCCTCTCATTCTCCTCCCACATTACAGGGCCTGCCACGTAAAGCTCTGGACAAGCCTCTTAGGATGGCAGCCTGACCCTTTCACATGGCCTGAGGCTGGCCTGGCTTCCAGTCACCCCTTCTCTCCAACGAGGTATGCTCCTCTGTAGACACGAATGACAAGAGGACAGAGATGGGAACATGACTGAGGAGGCCCTGAGAGAGGATGGGGGAGGAGTTTGAGCTTGACCTGTGGCCCCTGCAGCTCTTAAAAGCACATGCTGTTCTGCCCAAACCAAGATGGAAAATCTGTAAAACCGAAGAGAGCAGCGGCGACTGGGTGGACACGGCTGCCAACGTTCCCCCATGGCTGTGCCCACAGCCGACGCCCTGAGCACGTTCCATCTCCACTCACAGGGGCTCTTGCTTCCAGGGAACCCACCATCTCTCAGAACAGCCAGGAGGCTAGGCATGCATCCTTGGCATCTGCCGGCTTCACAGAGGCCGGAGAGTCCTAGCTTATTGGCTGAGGATGCTGGCCCGCCGAGGCAAAGGTCAGGGCTGGGGGACAGGGGTGGACCACTGGCCTAGCCGCCCATCTGGGAGTGATTTGACAAATTCCAGCCCTCACTGGTCCTTCCAGGCTATTCTTAACTGCTATAATTACAGGGTCAGCCTTGGCTGGTGGCACCGTAGGGTCTGGGCATCATTAACTCTTCCAGGGGCCACACTAGGGCCTGGCAGGGGTTGCCTTGCAGGGGAGGGGAGACAGTCACCACCATTAGCAAGGGTGGAGCCTGAAACACAGGAAGTGGTAGGCAGAAGCACACTGGATTGCTGATGCCCAGCCCCTTCACGCCTACACTATCCCATCGGCCTCTGCTGATGGCTTGTAGAGAAGGGGCCATCTGGCCCAGAAAGGTCTGCCACTCCAGGATAGGGGAGCCCAGCTGAACCCAGTCCTGAGCCCCATGCCAGCAGAGGAAGAAGGGTGGTGACACCCTGCCTTGGCCTCGTACCTGCCATGTGGTTTCAAGGAAGATCTAAATCTCAGCCAGCTTTGCCTTACTCATCTGTACAAGGGGCCTTGCCAGCACCCCAGTGTCTTATTCCTGATTTAGAGGACAGGACAAAGAATCTTTGTCCTCCTGTCCACTCCCCTCCTCTCAGCCAGAGACCCAGTGCAGAGCTGTTTTAGAGGATCCAAGGAAGATCCTTCAGTCTTTCTCACCTCACACCATCCTGCTGCTTCTAAAATTGGACAGGCCACTGGGCCTTCTGTGACTCAGTTTCCTCAGTTGTGAAATCCAAGCAGGAAAGGGGTGGACAAGCCAGCCAAGCAAGGTCCTTTTCTTGGCTCCAGTACTTCCCAATCTCCTTGCTGCACAGGGACCTCGTCAGTTACAGCTGAGACAGGCAGAGGTTTCAGCACAGGGGGTTGCATATGTTCCTGCCTCCACCCCACAGCCCCGCCTGACTAAGTCTCTAAGCCTCCTGGAACCTGTTTCCTCGGCTGTAAAGCAGATGGTAATGCAGAATGCAATGTGGGCCTCCTGGTAGCTGGCTTCCGAGCCACTGTGAATCAAGACCATCTCTGCACAAAGCTGATGGGGTAGGCTGAACCCTGCTACAAACTCTCCTCCATATGCTTCCAGGGAACGGGGGGGGGGGGGGGGGTAGAAGGACAAGGTGCCTTGGACCTCCTATGCTGCCTGGGCACCAGTCTCATTTGTAGTCAGACCAGACACATGGAGACCACCAGATGTCAGGAGCTGGGTGAGCCCTTTATATAGACCACAAGAGTCCAAGCTCACCCACAAGTGCCACAAGCACTTCTAAACCTGTTCGTTTGTCCTCATACTGCCCCATGTCCTCTTTCTTAGATATTCTGGGGCCCTCGGCCTCACAGACACATCCACAGCAACATCAGGCACATCTCTGCACCCCTTGCAGCCCCAGCCCCTTCCCAAGAGCACACTACTGTGAGTTCCATCCCATGAAGCTGCCCAGTGACAGAGGGCCACTCTACTGGGGTAGCAGGGAGAGGAGGTGGAAACAAGGAATCTAGCTAGTCTGTCTGCCTGGGGCTGCCCCATGCCCACTGCTGGTGAGGTTAGGGCTCCTGGAAGGCAAGGCCAGGGTTCTTTGTTGAAGATGTCAAAGCCCAGCTCGGGCTCCTGCCACACATTGCAGCGAGGCCCCGCTTCACAGACAGGCTAGATTGAGGTCCTCACCAGAGGCACTTGTACACTAGGCCTGGACTCAGAGCATCATCTGGGCCAGTAGCCCCCAGTCTCCCACCATGCCACAGTTCTTACCTGGGTGAAGTGTCCAGGGTGAGGGAAGACAGGGCACTGGAGAAGACCCGGGTGTCCCAGAACTTCACTTCCCGCTCACGCATCTGTGGGGGAGATCATAAAGAAGCTTAGAGAAGCCTGACCTCAACCCCATGCCAGGACACCCAGGACTCAGGGCCTGAGGGCACAGTCTGGCAGTAGACTCCTGCCCCAGGGCAGTGAGGGGGAGTCATGCCAAGGAGGGAGAGTTTGGGTTTTCATGTCCTGCCCCTTTAAGAACCCTTAGGTGACAAGGGACAAGAGGCGGATCCCTCCATGGACTCTGGTCCCTATGGGGCCAACACAGCTCCCAGGGTCAGGCTTAGCTATTACAAATGGAATCTGCCAGTTTTCCACCACCATCAGTCTCCTGAGACTCTAAGACCCAGCTGCACAGCCAAGCCGTATATGGATAGGCCTGGAACTGACCATCAGGCACCGCCTCCCCCAATGGCCAATGGCTTCACCCCTTATGCATGGGCCTGAAGGGTCAGACACATGCCTGTCTGGCCATGCCCTGCACATGCTGGAGGAGTTACTACCTGGTTGAATCCAGTGGACACGAGGTACTCCTTGGAACCTGTCCATACCAGCTGGCTCTCCCTGCTGTTCTCATGGGCCTGAGTGCTCTGCAGGAGACAAGAGATAGAGCTAAGCCAACAGGAACCCAGCCGGGGACAAGGATCCCTTGGAGTGGCCTGGAGCTGGGAAGTTCTGCTGTCACCCATCCACCTGAGCACCCAACAGAGAGTGGGAGGGAGCAGGCCAGTCTTTTCCCTAGAGGCTATGGGTGTAAACAGGAAGAACCCTGCTTCCCATTCCTGTGGGCAGTGCTACAGCTAGAGGCGATGAGGCCCAGGCTCAGTCTGGCCCCTGAGAGGGCTGGCAGCAAGGCCTGGCTTGGCACTTTGCAGGTGCCCACAGGAAGCACTTGGCTGGGGGTCTCCAACTCTGGCCCTCGGCCCTCACACCCAAGAGCTGTGTGACCCTGTGACCCACACCCTCCTGGAACTCATTTTTCTCATTTGTAAGCAGGACTCAAGATGTGGCCACTCAGTCCCTGGAACCGTGGCAAGGAGTCCATGTGGGTCCTCTGCCAGGCAAAGCACCGTGCAAATCCTGGGATTAGGAGGGCTGCTGCCCGTGGGCAGGAGGGAAGGCCTGGGCCAAGCTCTGGGGGATGTCCTGGGAGGGCAACACCGTACCCCTCGTGGCTCTCTGTGGTGCTGGAGCTGCCAGTGGGAAGACTTAAGGCCCCCAAGAAGGAAAGGGAAGTTCACATCCCAGGCGGTGGCCCTGTCCCTCTAGGCCCTGGCAGGGGGGGAGTGGAGGGAGCCAGAGGAAATGCTAACAGCTCCCTTCCAGTCACCCTGGCCCCTGGAGCCTGAGACAAGGACCCTGTTACCAAAAATAGCTTACCCCAACCATGGCCAGCCTCCTCCGAACTTCCCACGATCTCCTTGGGAATCAATGAGGGAGGGAAGCAGCCTCCAGAAGCTGGCCCAGGGCCCCCTCCCCAGCACACAGAGGCGGCCCTTAGCGTGGGAGACCGCTGGAAACGCTCCACTGTGTCCTTCAAGGGGCTTTTCTCATTGCTCCCTTCTCATTCAGCCACAGTGGCACGGGAAATCAGGACTAGTGCCTGAGAACCAGGGCCCCACCCCCCTCTCTCTCCAGGACAAGGGTCAGGGCATTGGCCAGCCCTACCCTTCACACTCCAGAGAGGGTCGGAAGGACCACAAGGGCTCAGGGTACAAATACTCTGTGTAAGTGGCAAGCCAGATGCCGTCCAACCGGTCTGCACTTCATTCATTCATTCATTCATTCCATTCAGTAAACATGTGAGGCTTCCACAGGGCAGGAGCTGACAGGGGCTGGGTGATTCTCAGATTATGAAGAACAAGCTCATTCATTTGTTTTCACTGTGAGTTTTCAGCTCACACAATGCTGGGCACTATGGCCCCAAGTCCATGGAATATGTACATGAGGAGACCCACTGAACTAACTAGCCACAGCGCTGTAGTTATCGTTACTTGAAGTGCCACAGAGGAGCAAAGTCAGACTGCATGGGGGAAAAGCCAGCCCTGCCCCCATTACCACATCCCAAGACAAGTTATGCAGCAGTTCTGTGCCTCAGTTTCCTTATCTGTAAAAACACCGCCACAGGACCTCTTTTGGATGACTGCCACACAGAATAGGTGTTAACGCTTAAGTGTTTAGCAACATGCCTGATGCATATCAATTGTGTATGGCTCTGTTGTTACTGAGACAGGGACTCATGAGCTGATGTCACACTTGCCATCCTTCTACCCAATTACTGGGATTACAGGCATGTGCAACTACATTTGCTAAGGTGCTTTTTAAAAACTTTTGTGTGTGTGTGGGGGGGGGTCCGGTTGTGGGGCCTGATCTCTGGGCCTAGGCGCTGTCCCTCAGCTCTTCAGCTCAAGGCTAGCGCTCTACCACTTGAACCACAGTGCCACTTCCGGCTTTTTTCTTTTTGCTTATGTGGTGCTGAGGAATCGAGCCCAGGGCCTCAGGCATGCAAGGCAAGCGCTCTACCACTGAGCCACCTTCCCAGGGGCTGTCATTCCAGACTCTGTCATTATAAGACTATATTGCGGGGCAATATAGTAAGGGAGACAGCAGGCCCAGCCTGCAAGTTGTGGGCAGCTGTTTTCCTCCAGAGTCACAGCCTGGGGGGGAACACACCTTGGCTTACATTGTCATATGGTGGAGCAGACAGAAGTGTCTTTTCCTGCCACAGCTCTAGGCTACTTGAACTTCCAGTCCTGGTGGGCTGGGCCCATTATCAGCCCCACCAGCACAAGGCAGCCTAGGGCTCATGGGGCAGGAGATCTGCAATCGCAGAGAGCAAGTGGCAGAAGTCAGGGGAGCCCAGGACCACCATTAACCCAGGTGCCCTCAGGTTTCCCGTGAACAGCCCCAGGCTGCTTCACGCTGTGGGGAGCACCTGGTGTCTGGGTGGAGTGGGGTCTGGCGAGCCCCTGGAGCCTGGGAGAGTACCAGGGAAGACACTCCAACTGTGAGCACAACCAGCTCTCTGCCCAGAGGCCTCAGGAAGGCCTACTCTAGAGCTCCTACCTTCGCCCTCCCTCACTCTGGCCCCGCATCACGGGAGCTGTGCTCAGTTTCCAAACTGAAGGCTCTTCACTGGCCTCGGTGATCCCTAGGGAGGATGATCCCTCCTTTCAAGTCTCCCAGTTCTCAAACTTCTGTGCTCTGGGAAGGCATTCTGCTGACTGCTGGCTCCTCTACTACAAGAGGTTCATGGGGAAGATATTGGAGCCACGCTGGGTGTTTCTACCCAGAGGCAGGGTGGGTGCAAGCCAGTCCTGCTGGGAATGGCCTTTGTCCCCACAGATGACAGAACGTCCTGCTCTTGAAGTCCCAAGAGGGCTTTGCTGCCCCTCAGTCCCCTGACCACACCTGGTCTAGGGAAGAGAAGAGAAGGGTTGTGGCAAGGCTGCTGAACACCAGCCCTGCTTGGGGGTGGGGGGGAGAGGTACATACTCAGCATTCCAGCTGCTACACAGCCAAATCCCTTCTCCATTGCCATGGTAACACTTCCTGTGTGGGGTGTGGCTGCTCTTGGGGCAGCACTGGGCTCCTTCTAGGGTGAGGGGAACTTCTCTAGGAGAAAGACTTCTCACTATCTATCCCATCTCATCCAGCTCAATACTGAGTTGCTTGGGCCCGGGCCAGGCCCTGCCACAGGGTGGAGAGGATGGAGTTCACAGCACTGGCTCCTCTACCCAAGAGAGAGATGAAAGGGTTGGTCCCAGATCCCTCCTGTCCCTGACTGAGGCCTCCAGCCCTGCTCCCATTATCACCCCGCTGCCTGGGATAGCCATGGCTCAGGGCCTCGCCCACCTCCACTTTGAGCTCTTTCTAGGTGAAGGGGCAGCAGAGTGGGGCTAGGGGGACAGACGCAGCCCAGCCCTGCAATTCTAGCTTGTGGGCTTCAGTGTCCTAGCCTGGACTACAGAAAGAACCAAGAGCCTACTTCCTAGAAGGTTGATTAGGGACATACATTCTAAGTGTGGGGACAAAACTAATAGCTATAAATGTCATTGAAAAACAAAATCAGAAGCAGAGCAAGATGGTGCTTGTCAGTATCCCGGCGACTGAGGAGGCTGACACAGGAGATGGCTTGAGCCTAGGATCTTAAGGTTTGCCTGGGCAACACGGCAAGACTCCATCTCAAAAATAAATAAAAATAGAGTGTGAATAGGAGGTGACACCTAAGGTCCCTTCCTTCAGGCTCTGGTGGCCAAAGGCAGGGCTCAAATGATAGGGGGAGGAAAGGGTCCCCCCTCCATGTGTAGCTTCCAGGCTCTGGGGACAGGGAGGCTCAGGTGAGAAGAAACCCAGAGAAGATGGCACTGCCTTCCTCCCTAGCCACTAGGTAAGAAGCGGAACCTCAGAGAGGGCACTCTTGAGGCCTCTCCCCAAGCCGGCCCCTCAGCTCACACTACCCTGGCCGCCAGCAGCGGTTTTCCTAATAGAAGCCAGGTGTGGGCCAGATGCCCTGGGCGGAAGTGGGGGGCAGGGCTGGCGGAGGGCAGCATTCCAGGCCACTGCAGCCCCCGCTGCTCAGCTCAGCACAGTTCAGCGGCAGGGCCAAGCACTGGCACCGTCCCAGCAGCTGGGGGAGCCGCCCACGCTCTTCCCAGGTCTCCTGCCCAAGCCCCCCTCCAGGGGCTCCTCCAGACCCAGACCCGAGCTGCGCCTGCACTCTTCAAGAACGGGGAGCCCCCTGGCTGGCAGCCATTCCTGCTCCACCTCATCCTCAATAACCGCCCACCCCTGTGAGAACAGGATGAAGGAGGAGGAAGGCTGGGAGGACCCCACCAAGGAGGGGGAGAGGAGGAATATACTCAGGGAGCTGGCCCCATCTGAGGCCCAGTGGGCATGAATGCAGGTGCCCACAAAATGCCCAGACACTTAAGCAGGGAGGGCAGTGACTTAAAGGTCAAAGAAAGCTACCAAGTGAAATGTTAAACCGCCTGCCTGGCTCAATTTACCTGCCAGATATTCTCAGTTCAACTGGAATGAGTGCAATTGACCACATTGTCTTGGCTAGCACACCAGTAAGGTGTAAGGTGTGCTGTTCCATCCATGTGGAAATGAGGGGCAGCCCTACCCCTAGACTGCCATATTTGGGCTAGATCAGTTTACGTGTGTGTGTGCGTGCAGGTACTGGAACTTGAGCTGAGAGTTTCAAGCTCAAACCTGACTTTTCCACTCAAGTCTGGTACTCTGCCACTTGAACCACACCTCCATTCCTGGCTTTTTGCTGCTAATTGGAGATAAGTCTCTCAGACACTGATGCACAAGCTGGCTTCAAACTTCTTAGATCTCAGCTTGCTGAGTAGCCAGGATTACAGGCATGAGCCACTAGAGCCTGGCTCTTAGATAACTTTACCCTTGACCCCTGATAGTGAATCAGTCCTGGAAATGGGAAGAGGGATGGGCCTGCATCTCTGTTGGGGAGCTCCTCCTTAAGAGTTGGCAGCAGAACCCTACACTTCACCTCCCTGGGGAAAGAAACGTCAGTTTCTAGAAAGT
This sequence comes from Dipodomys merriami, assembly GCF_024711535.1. Lineage (NCBI taxonomy): Eukaryota > Metazoa > Chordata > Mammalia > Rodentia > Heteromyidae > Dipodomys > Dipodomys merriami. The sequence continues at coordinate 540,952 of NW_027206269.1, read as the reverse complement.
TCTTTGGAGAGATATAAATCCACTCATCACTTTTATTGATTAAAACTCTCTATTGGTGTCCCACTGCACAAGGAATAGGACCTTCACATGCCCTGTTTCCCCTGTGCCTCTTTGGTAACAAGCTGGGGCCATCTACGTGTGTCTCCTGTTGAAATTCAGACTTCAGCTCCAAGGCCAGTTGCTCAGTGAAGCCATAAACCCTCCCAGCAATCACAGGGCAGGGCCATGTGTCTGGCTTATTAGCTGCTGCCTACATGGCCTCTGTTGGAAGAAAGACTGACTCCCCAGTGGCTCTGCGCCTGCTGCAGGATCCTAGGTCTGAGCTTTCTTGCTCGAACCTATGGCTGCAAGCACTCTGTGCACCTGGTACACAGACCCAACCACCCACAGCCCCTGGTTCCGGTGCAGCTGGCAGGCCTGCCCACCCCAGGGTGCACTGTAAGACCTTAGGGGCATGGAGGACAGAGCCGGAGTCCTTCTGCTTCTCTGTAGCTGGTCTCTGCTGATTATGCCAGGCAGGGAGAGTGGGGTCTCAGAGGAGGGGAGGAAGCTGGAGTCTCATATTACGTTTTTTGAAGCCAGAGGATGCCTCTATCAACAAGCCCGTGGGCTGCTTGGCTGCACCGCACCCTGTGATCAAAGCTATACCCTCCCAGGATCCAGAACTCACGCCCCCAGACAAAAGCAGCAGCTCGCCTCCCTGGGGCCATGCTGGGAGCCCGAGTCTGCCCCTCCCTCCCTGTGCTGGAACCACAGGGTCCTCACCTTGCACACTGCCTTCCACCGACCCTACCTCCCACACAACTTACCTGAGAGGCCTTGTCACTTGCTCTGGGGTCAAAGATCCGCAGCTGCTTGTCCTGAAAAGGCACAGAAGGAAACACTATAGATATTTAGAGCCAGAGGGTCCCTAGGAACCAGCCTGTCTCCCTGACCCCAGGTTCTGCTTGGCCCATACCCGGGTATGCAAGGGGTCACCACATACCAGGGACCCTTCCTCAACCAACTTCCTCCTTACACCAAGGCATGTCTCCTTCCTATGTAGTTACCCAGAAGACTGCACTGAGAGACAAAAGTCTACCTCCCTGTGCACACACAATGTGCTAAACACATCACACACGCCTGCTCTTCATCTTTCCAATAGCCTTATGAAGCAACACTATCAACATAACTCCTCCTTGGTAGGTGCCAGTGGCTCAGGCCTATAATCCTAGCTACTCAGGAGGCTTAAGATCTGAAGATCAGAGGCTGGGAAGGTGGCTCAGTGGTAGAGCACTTGTCTTGCACGCATGAGGCCCTGGGTTCGATTCCTCAGCACCACATAAGCAAAAAGAAAAAAGCTGGAAGTGGCACTGTGGCTCAAGTGGTAGAGTGCTAGCCTTGAGCTGAAGAGCTGAGGGACAGCGTCCAGGCCCAGAGTTCAGGCCCATGACCGAAAACAAAAACAAAAACAAAAAAAAGATCTGAAGATCATGGTTTGAAGCCATCCCAGGGAGGAAAGTCTATGAGACTGTTATCTCCACTAAACTATCAAATTAGCTAGAAATGGAACTGTAGCTCAAGTGGCTAGCTTTGAGCAAAAGAAGCTCAAGGTCAGTGCCCAGGATCTGAGTTCAAGCCCAAGACCAGCACCAAAAACCATACAAACAAAAAACCCAAAACAAACAATTGAACAAACAAACCCATAATGCCCCCCCCCCCGCCCCAATACACAGAGAAATAGAGGCTACTGGCTACATCCTGTCTGTCCAGCCCTGAGCTTGGCCCAGCCTGGCTCATGTAATGTCATTTCTGCACTTCCAGAACTTTTAACTAGAAAGCCTCGCTTCTCAACCATCCTCCTAGCAGTAACAGTGACTTGACCATATTACCCCCGGGCCAGGATGGAAACAGATATGGGGGTAGGGGAGTGAGAAACTGTATTGAAATAAAATGTCTATACCTGGGCTGGGAAGGTGGCTCAGTGGTAGAGCGCTTGCCTTGCATGCATGAGGCCCTGGGTTCGATTCCTCAGCACCACATAAGCAAAAAGAAAAAAGCCGGAAGTGGCGCTGTGGCTCAAGTGGTAGAGCACTAGCCTTGAGCTGAAGAGCTGAGGGACAGAGCCCAGGCCCACAGTTCAGGCCCCATGACCGGACAAAAAACAAAACAAAACAAAATGTCTATACCTATATATAGGTCTTTTTTTTTTTTTCTTTTTACCAATCCTGGGGCTTGAACTCTGGGCCTGGGCACTGTCCCTGAACTTCTTTTGCTTAAGGCTAGCACTCTACCACTTGAGCCACAGTGACACTTCTGGCTTTTTCTGTGTATGTGGCACTGAGGAATGGAATCCAGGAATTCATGTTTCCTAGGCAAGCACTCTACCACCAAACCACATTCCCAGCCCTGTAAGTCTTTATAGTTGTGGAATCATGTATATGCTGTATACACAATATATGTGCAAAAAGAACCGGGCAGAGTCAGATACCAGTTGCTTACACCTGTAATCCTAGCTACTCATGAGGCTGAGATCTGAGGACGTTTCTTTTTTTTTGTCGGTCGTGGGGCTTGAACTCTGGGCCTGGGCGTTGTCCCTCAGCTCTTCAGCTCAAGGCGAGTGCTCTACCACTTGAGCTACAGCGCCACTTCCGGTTTTCTGGTGGTTTATTGGAGATAGGAGTCTCACGGTCTTTCTTGCCCGGGCTGGCTTTGAACCGCGATCCTCAGATCTCAGCCTCCTGAGTAGCTAGGATTACAGGCGTGAGCCACCAGCGCCTGGCCTGAGGACGTTTCAAAACCAGCTTCTGTAGAGAAATCTGAGAGACTTTTACCACCAGTTACCCAGCAAAAAGCCAGAAGTGGCGATATGGCTCAAGTGGTAGAGCTCCAGCCTTGAGCAAAAAAAAAAAAAAAAAAAAAAAAAAGGAATAATGTGAGGATCTGAGTTGAAGCCCTAGTACAGAGCAAGAAAAAAAAAAAAAAAAGAACTGGGGCAGAAGCACTACACCTGGGGGAGCGGCGTGTAGGAAAAAAGGAAGACAACCTGGGCACAGACAGGGCAGGGCCCAGTCTGTGTCCACTATTTATAGGCTTGGCCATAATTGGTGGCAATAAATTGTTACATACAAAAAGGAAGTTTCAGAATAACATGGCATGGTGTGAATCTACTGTGGTCAAAATAAACAAAAATCTCTATTTATGTGACCATGTTCCTGTACATTTTGGGAGTTTGCTGAGCAAGGAGAAAGGTACTAACCAGCACAGGCCAAGGTGTAAATGCTGGGTACGAGGGTGGGGAGTGTGGCTGACTAGTTATTTCTTTTTATATCTTAGCATGAGCATCACAGATTCTATTTTCATGTTTTTGAACATAACAATTGGACTCTGAATTAAAAACATTACTGTTGCCAGGTGCTGGTGGCTCACACCTATAATTCTAGGCAGCTTAGGAGGCTGAGTTCTGAGGACTGCAATTCAAAACCAGCCTGGGCACAGGAAATCCATGAGACTCATATCTCCAATAAACTACCAAAAAAGTAGTGGAGATGTGGCTCAAGTGGTAGAGCACCAATCTTGAAGAGAAAAGCTCAGGCCCTGAGTTCAAGCCCCAGGATGGGCACACACACACACAAAAACCCAAACAACAACAACAACAAAAAGCCAAGAGGGGCTGGGAATGTGGCTTAGTGGTAGAGTGCTGCATGCACGAGGCCCTGGGCTGCATTCCTCAGTACCACCTAAACAGAAAAAGCTAGAAGTGGTGCTGTGGCTCAAGTGGTAGAGACTAGCTTTGAGCAAAAAAGAAGCTCAGGGACAGTGCTCAGGCCCTGAGTTCAAGCCCCAGAACTGGCAAAAATAAAACAAAACAAGAAAGAAAGCCACCAACAAAAAAAAACCATTACTGTTTATATCAGCACCAGAAATTCTTAGTCATAAATCACACAAAATATGTATCAACAAATATGAGGGAAACTACAGAATTCTGGTAAAAAGAAATCAAAGAAAGCCTGCTATCAGTGGCTCACACCTGTAATCCTAGCTACTCAGGAGGCTGAGATCTGAGTACTGCAGTTTGAAGCCAGCCAAGGCCGGAAAAGTGCAAGAAACTCTTTTTCCAATTAAACACAAAAAGCCAGAAGTAGAGCTATAGTTCAAGTGGTAGAGTGTCAGCCTTAAGAAAAAGAGCTTAGGGAGAGTGCTCAGGCCCTGAGTTCAAGCCCCAGTATTGGCACGCATGCACGTACGCGCACACACATGCGCACACACACAAATCGAAGATCTAAATAAACAAACAAATATTCCAATTTCAGACATAAAGACTTAAAGTTGCTGAGATAACAGTTCTGCTAATTTGTTCTATGGCTACCATATGATCCTAATCAAAATTAACTTGTCAATACTGACAATCTGACTCTAAAGCTTAGATGCTATAATCACAGCATTTGGGAGGCCAAGGTAGGAGGATCAGAACTTCTAGGCCAGCCTGGGATATACAGTAAGACCTTTGGGGGAGGAGGGAACAAATAACACAGAATACTTAACACAAAATTGAAGAAGCACAAAACCAGAGGACTAATACAATGTAATTTTACAAAAAAAGCTACAGTAATCCAGGCAGTGGTGGTATTGGCAAAAATAAAAATAAGGAAATAAAGAAATAAAAATTAAGCTATAACAAAAGCAAGAAATCCAAGTGAGAATGAGAAGCCTTGATTTAAGCCCTGTCCTGACACAAAAAAAAAAAAGAAAAGAAAAAAAAAAAAAAGGAGAATCATGTATTAGTTGATTCATTTAGCATAATGAAATGCTAAGTTTTCAAATCCAGCTTGTTATAGTTTTTTTTTTTTTTTTTTTTGGGTCCAGTCGTGGGCCTGAACTCTGGGCCTGGGCGCTGTCCCTCAGCTCTTCAGCTCAAGGCTAGCGCTCTACCACTTGAGCCACAGCGCCACTTCCGGCTTTTTTCTTTTTGCTTATGTGGTGCTGAGGAATCGAACCCAGGGCCTCATGCATGCAAGGCAAGCGCTCTACCACTGAGCCACCTTCCCAGCCCCTTGTTATAGTTATAACAGGATGTCCTTCCTTTTTTTTTTTTTTGACGGGTTGGGGGTGGGTAGGTTGTGGGGCCTGAACTCTGGCCCTAGGCGCTGTCCCTCAGCTCTTCAGCTCAAGGCAGGTGCTCTACCACTTGAGTCACAGTGCCACTTCTGGCTTTTTCTGTCTATGTGGTACAAAGGAATGCAACTCAGGGCCTCATGCATGTAAGGCAAGCAGGCTACCACTGAGCCACCTTCCCAGCCCCTGCCCTTCCCTTTAAAGCCTGTGTTGTATTCTATTGTGTGTATCTGCCATGTTTTGTTGGTTTATCCACTCTTCCACCAGTTAGATGTTTTGGTTCCATCTCTTGGCAAATTTGGGAACATAACTCAGTTCTTGGCACCTAGTAAGCTCCATGAAGGTTGCTGAGCCATCGAGGGCATTAGTTTAATATAGACGCAAACCAGGATTCAGAGTGAACACTGAAGTTGTTCTGGGTCAGGTAAAGGAGTGGAATTGAGCTGCAGCTACCCTGTCTTCCCTGGACTCACTAGACAGGACCTAGTACTAAGGAGAACTGTCCCAGTCATCCACAAGGCCGGCACGCCCTCTAGTGGACTCCTTCCTCTACTCTCTGGCCCTGGGGAAGTCCCTTCTTAAGGCAAAGTGCAAGGAAGGAGCTGAAGAGGCTAGGGTGGCCTTGGGAACAGAGTTGCTCCACACCACCGGAAGCAGGAAGGGAGTAGAAACCAGCAACAGGGAGGTCTCCCAACCAAGAGGGAAAGGCAGGTGACAGGCTCTGATGGGAAGGCATTTGTCCCACACCAACCCCAATCAGCCTGCCCTGAGCATAGGCATTCACCATATATAAAACAGTGCATAGCCCAGCTCCACCTGGCCATTGACGCTGACCAAGGGGCTCTGCTCAGATGCCAATGGCAAACCATGAAATCTCCACCTGTAGTCACAGGGGACACTCCCAGCTCCCCAACACCATACTGCAAGGGCTGTGTGTTGGCAGCTGAACTGAGGATACTTTTCAGCTAAGGAAGGTAGTTGTGGATGCAGGATTCAGGCATCTGCTGGTCTCAGTGTGCTTGACAGTTCTGACTTGCTAATGCTGCTGCATACCCACAGGGAGAATATTTGAGTCCAGGAAACAGGAGCAGGAGGTCACTCCACAGCATTGCTCCCACCATTCCTCATTCCTGCAGCTTGAGGTTTTGAGCTTAGAAATGTTTCCTTCCGCAGAAATAGCACAATCCCCCCCCCCCCCGCCCCGGGACCTATACTTCTCCCTCTGCCACCTGAATCTCTCCCACTGCCCACCTTGGCAATATTCTGTCCACATGGCAGGCAAAGGAGAGCTCACTTAGGTCATCACTGGCTGCTCTGGCATTTAGTACTTGACTGCTCATCCGCTGCCATTATGGCAACAGGTGCAATGCTCATTCCCTCATGTGAGAGGCCTCAGCACCTGTCTCTCCAGGTGTGAATCTCCAAGTGGCTGGAAGACATCTATACCAGCGGCTTCCTCCAGTCAGTGTGCTTTTCCTGCCCTCCCTGCCCCCCAAGTCAACTCCTTCTTGAACTCTGCTCTGGAGCCCCTGGCAGAGACCAAACCTTCCCAGAATCTGACCAGCTCTAGGCTGCATGTTCCTTTCAGAGGCAGGTCACAGGTCAAAACCACCCTCTTTTTTTTTTTTCCCCGGTCAGTTGTGGGGCTTGAACTCTGGGCTTGGGCGCTATCCCAAGCTCAAGGTGAGCGATCGACTGCTTGAGCCACAGTGCCACTACTGGTTTTCTAGTGGTTTGTTGGAGATAAGAGTCTACAGACTTTCCTGCCCAGGCTGGCTTTGAACGGTGATCCTCAGATCGCAGCTTTCTGAGTAGCTAGGATTACAGGCGTGAGCCACCGCACCCGGTAAAACCACCCTCTTATCTGTACTCTCTTGATGTGAGTTGGCTGCTGTACCAGCACAAGGCTGGCCCAGTGCTTGGGTACAGACACTGCTGAATACCAGCCTCATAGGGAGGAAGATTGTTCAGACAAACCAAACAGGCATTGGATGAGGCTGGCTGAAAGTGGAAGGGAGCTGAATGGCACAGACCAGGGACCAGCAGGAGGCTTTCCTCAAGCTCCTTTAAGAGGGCTCCAGGTAGAGGACAGGGCTCAAAAATGGCCTTCCTAACCTTGGTGCTATTTGGCCCCACAAATGCTGCTGAGCTTGCAAAGGAATCAAGGATTAAACAGCATAAGCTGTCCACACACAAACGTCACAAGTGCTTACTGCCTCCTTACCTTGCAAGTCGTGCCCACAAGGGCTCCATCTCGGCTCCAGACAGCACTCTGCACCAGGTCTCCATGGCTCACCAGCTCTGCAGAGAAACAACCACAGTCAAGGAATTGGGTGGAGATGTCTGGCCCAAAGAAAGGCTGCAGCAAGGGTCCCTTTCAGCTGAGACAAGGAAGGGCCAGAAACTCCTTCCAGATCTGCTACGCCTACACCCAAGGGTTTCTTCCTTCACCTCTATTCTCATCAGGCCATGTGCTTCTACTCGATGCTCTAAGAATCTCTGCTTCCTGGCTTGCCCTAGGATCAATTCCACCTGGGCATGCTAAACAAGTGCTCTACCAACTGAGCTCCCATCCCTGTCCCTGACACCTATTTTTTAATTCAAGTTACTAACACCAATAAAGAGAAGAAGGGCTGGGAAGATGGCCCAGTGGTACAGTGTTTGCCTTGCATGGAGGAGGCCCTGGGTTCTATTCCTCAGCACCACATAAGCAGGAAAAGCCAAAAGTGGTGCTGTGACTCAAGTGGTAGACCACTAGCCTTGAGTTGAAGAGCTGAGGGACAGCGCCCAGGCCCAGAGTTCACAACCGACCCCCAAAAAAGGAGAAGGGCTGCACAATGTAGTACCTGCTAGAGGCTGCTGCTTGGTTGCATCCCACACCTTCACAGCCCGGCCTGCTGTGCTCACCAGAACACCATCCACAGCAGGGTGGAATTGCAGTACTTCCACTGGTAGCTCCTCAGGACCCAACACCACCCCAGGCACTGAGGGCAGGTCCTGGCCAGGGCCTGGCAGCCGCCAGAGCTTCACCTATGGGCAAGATGCAGTTTATGGCAGGGCTGGGTCTTCACCCAGGGTTTCCCCACCCCGTAAGATCCCAGTGGAAGATCGCCACTAGGACCACACTACTGGGCCTGTCAGTACACCCCACCGCCTCAGCAATTTGGGCTAAGTAGCTGTATACTCTGTGTCTTGGAACAGTGGGAGGGACCCCAGCACAGGGATCCAGGTTACTTTTGGAGGCTGGTGGGGAAGGCATGTAAGTGGGGCCAGGGGTTCTGCTGTCCCCTCTAACCTCCCTTATCACCCCTGCCCGCCTCCCTTGGACAATCAGAAACATAAGGGAAAGTCAAACCACAGCTCAGCAGATACTTGCGGGCCCCCAGGAGAAGGGACAGGAGCCTGGGGACTCAGAAGGCTTCAGGTTAGGGTGGATAAGACATGGCAGCTACTCAAACTGGCCCCACTCACCGTCCTATCAGCCGAGCCAGTGGCCAGAAGGAAGTCATCAAAGGGAGAGAAGTCCAAGTCAGTGACCAGGTCTGTGGGAAAAGAGTGGTTAGATCCACTGAATATATATTCTAGTTCCAACCCAATGGTTCCTCTCCAGAGGGAACAAAGACCAGGACTTTGGAGGTGATATCTAATGCCCTGACAGAAGCAGTTGGTCTCCATGGCCAGGTCCCTAGATGGTAGGGGACAAATGACCTTCACACACTGGGAAGTGTCTCCAAGAACCCCAGCATCAGGTGGGCAGAAGCTCCTTGAGCCTGCTCAGCCACAGCTGCCAGCACATACCTCCTAAGTAACGTACTCTGCTGGACCTACAACTGTGAAGGCCCCCAGGAATTCCCCCCGAAAATCCTTTTTTTTTTTTTTTTGTTGGTCGTGGGGCTTGAACTCTACGCCTGGGTGCTGTCCCTCAGCTCTTCAGCTCAAGGTGAGTGCTCTACCACTTGAGCCACAGCACCACTTCCAGTTTTCTAGTGGTTTATTGGAGATAAGAGTCTCACGGACTTTCCTGCCCAGGCTGGCTTTGAACTGTGATCCTCAGATCTCAGCCTCCTGAGTTGCTAGGATTACAAGCGTGAGCCACTGGCGCCCAGCCCAAAATCCTTCTTTTGATGTGAGCAACTGGAGCTGATTTCGGTGCTTTGGTGGGAGAGGAGGATGTGGAGCATAGAGTGAGCCACAGTGAGAGGGAAAATGGGGCAAGTGGAATAGGATGGAGATGCAAGATAGAGGGTGGGCAGAGAGAGGAGGAGTATGGGCAGGACTTCAGCTCACCCAAGTGAGCAGCAGCCCAGCCATTGTCTGTTATCCTCTCTGCCTGCATTCCAGTGAGGTTGAGAAAGGGTTACTTTCTTCTTGGCCAGAGGAGACAGGGGAAGGGGAGTAGACATCGACAAGGCATTTCTGCAATGGCTCCTGCCTGAAATCCCAGCTGGGCCTGCCAGTGGCACTGGTAGCCTGGCATTTCCAAAAGGAATGGGATGCAGTAATGGAGTTGAGTGACATGAATGTACCTGTGCTAAGTACTTCTGTGCATAGATTCCTCAACCCCTACCAATAGCACATCAGGTAGCATCACCCCGATGGGAAGATAAGAACACTGAAACTCAGAGAGGAGAAGTAACTTGTTCAGAAGCACACAGCTTAGAAGAGGTGGGCTATGGATCAGATCCAGGCAGTTTTAGAAATTGTACTTAGCAATTTGATTCTATACTGCCTTTTCCAGAAGCAGGAGAGGACCACGAGCCACTCAATGGCCTGCATACCAGACTACTCCAGGTGTCTGGCTCTGCAATGCTGGCTGCTAGGCTGAAGGAAGGGAGTACTAATAGGTAGACTGTAGCTTTAGCCCAGTCTGTCCCAGTTTTTCTTGCCATGGGTACCTATGCCTCCAGGGAAAGTTCTGCAGAAACTGAGCTCAGCTACCTCTACAAGGGCTTCCTGACAGAGCTCCTATAGAGAGGGAGAGAGGTCTGAAGAGTTGCCACACCAATGGCACAAACTGCACAGTGCAGCTTCTCCTTAGAGCATACTGGCAATGGGGTGCTCACCTTTCAGTATCACCAACATGGGGTGGCTCCCCTATGGGTAGAAACTATCAAAAGGCAAATTATGCACTGGTGACTCATGTTTATAATCCTAGCTACTCAAGAGACTGAGATGTGAGGATCAAGGTTCAGAGCCAGCCTGGGAAGACAAATTGGAGAAATTCTGATCTCCAATGAACCAACAAAAAAACTGGAACTAGAGTTTTGGCTCAAGGGGTAGAGTAACATCCATAAGCAAAAAGGCTGAGTGAGAGTCTGAAGCTCCAACTTCAAGTTCCAGTATACACACACATATGCACACAGCAGAGGCACAGTGCAAAAGAAGCTCAGGGACAGCACTCAGGCCCAGAGTTCAAGTCTGAGGACAACTCCCCCCTCCCCCCTCCTCCCAAAAAAAAGAAAAAATCGGAGTCCTGCCTTCTTCCAATTCTGGTTCTACTCACATAGCTGTATGAATACTGGAAAGTCCTAATTTCCTCAAACCTCAGTTTTCTCAGCTAAAAAATGGATTACCTTAAAAACTACTTCAAAAAGTTTTTAGCTGGGCTCTGGTGGCTCAAACCTGTAATCCTAGCTATTCAGGAGGCTGAGATCTGAGGATCACGGTTCAAAGCCAGCCTGGGCAGGAAAGTCTGTGAGATTCTTATCTCCAATTAACCATAAGAAAACTGGAAGTGGCACTGCGGCTCAAGTGGCAGAGTGCTCACCTTGAGCTGAAGCATGCAGGGACAGCGCCCAGGCACCGAGTTCAAGTCCCACGACCAACCAAAAGTTTTTAAATGAGAAAACTGTCAGCCAGGCGCTGGTGGCTCACGCCTGTAATCCTACTTCTCAGGAGGCTGAGATCTGAGGATTGTGGTTCAAAGCCAGCCCGGGCAGGAAAGACCGTGAGACTCCTATCTCCAATAAACCACCAGAAAACCGGAAGTGGCGCTGTAGCTCAAGTGGTAGAGCGCTCGCCTTGAGCTGAAGAGCTGAGGGACAGCGCCCAGGCCCAGAGTTCAAGCCCCACGGCCGACCAAAAAAAAAAAAAAAAGAAAACTGTCAAGCGACTGCATGATACAACAGAGATGAAGACAATATTATGCTGAGTGAAAGAAGGCAGATTTGAAAGACTGTCTTGTATGGTTCCATTCAGGTACAATGTCCAGAAAAGGCCAATCTGCAGAGCAGAAGCTAGTAAATTCTTCCTGCTAAGGGTCAGGCAGTACCCAGTTCAGTTCACACCGAGTCTCTGTCAAAACTACTCAACTCTGGGGGGGTGGGGTGGGGCGGGGGGGGGGCAAAGCTCAATGGTAAGCCATGTGCTTATACTTAGCACGCCTGAGGCCCTGGGCTCCATCCTTACAATGGAAAAAAACAAGAAAAATAAATAACCTTCTCAACTCTGTCCTTTTGAGAAACAGGACAAACTATACACCAGTGAGTGGAAGGACTCTGTTCCATTAGAAGTATTTACAAGTCAGGTGCTAGTGACTCACAACCTATAATTCTAGCTGTTCAAGAGGCTAAGGTCTGAGAATCAAGGTTAGGAGCCAGCCCCAGCAGATAAATCCTAGAGATTTTTTTTTTTTTTTTTTTTGTCGGTTGTGGGGCCTGAGCTCTTCAGCTCAAGGCTAGTGCTCTACCACTTGAGCCACAGTGCCACTTCTGGCTTTTTCTGCTTATGTGGTGCTGAGGAATCGAACCCAGGGCCTCATGCATGCAAGGCAAGCACTCTACCACTGAGCCACCTTCCCAGCCCCCTTAATTCTTTATATATATATATACATATATATATATATATATATATATATATATATATGTATGTATGTATGCTGTTCCTCAAGCTTGAACTCACAGCTTAGGCAATGTCCCTTAGGTTTTCTGCTCAAGGATAGCTCTCTACTACTTGAGCCATAGTTTCACTTTTGGCTTTTTGGTGGTTCATTGGAGATAAGAGTCTCATGGACTTTCCTGCCCAGGCTTGCTTTGAACTGGATCCTCATATCTCAGCCTCCTGAGTAGGCAGGATTACAGGCATGAGCCACAGGCACTTGGCAACAATTCTTTTTATAAGTTTAGATCAGAAACTGAGATCGTAAAATTTAACATATAGAACACTCTAGATAAATCTTGGTCATCTTTTTCAACCACCACCATCATTCCTACACTGAGCAGTCCACTGGGCCAAGACTCTACCCACAGTTCTACTCCATGGCCTCCCATAGAGTGACCAGGTACACAAGCCAGAGCCTGGGCCATAGCTGCTGGGGTGGGAGCTCCAGAAGGGAGATGATATCTGCCAGGTGCTGCTGACATTCTATGACAAACACTTTCCTCAATTCAGGCAGGCTTCCAGAGAAAAAGCCAGGCATTTCTAGAAGCAACAACAGCAGACAAAAGCACTTTGTAAGGACCCATCTCCAACCTTGCCAGCCAATACGGACACCTCCTTGAAGGGTCCTGCACAGCCTGGCTGAGGAGGGTGCCTGGTGGCACTCCAGGAGAGGACACAGGGCTAAGAGCTATACAGAATGAGTGACAGAAGCCAGTGCCAGCCTCAAGCCCACGGTTGGTGCTGCTCATCCCCTCCTCCTGATTGATGACCTGGAGCATTCGCTTTCCTTCTTTCTGCCCAGGCCCAAATTCTAAATCAGGTTGAACCTATTGAGACTGAGAACCTTGTAGGAACACTCAGTGTGGATGATAACACCAAGTACGTATGATTCCCTGTCCCCAGAGAAGCTGGAGGAGTCCCAGGCTTCCTGAATCAAGCATTTACTCACCTGAATGGCAGCCCAGGTAGGCCACGTGTCTCTTGTCCTCTCCATGGCCATCCAGAGGTACAATACCCAACACACCTATGAAACAAATTCAGAGGCTTTGACTTTGGGTCTAATGGGGACCAGTTAGTTAACTCCTAGATCAGAGCCTCCAGAGAGGGTCATACCCAAAACTCAGCCTGGTAGTCTACAGGTAAGACTCCTAGTCTCAGTCTACCAGTAGACACAGATACAGCAAATAGCCCAGGGCTGGGTTCTTCCCCCAAATAAGATGTACATCTGTGTGGGGGATGAGAGGCTGATGGAAGGAGAAATTTTCTTTCTGGCCACTGACAGTTCTCCCACCTTTACCAGAGAAAGAAGCCAACCCCCCAAGGCAGCAGAGTGGGACTGAGAGGTTGGGTTGATACCATGTGTCAATTTTGAGAAGCCACCGGGCTTCTCAAACAATTGATTGAAGTCTATGTTATAGTAAGCAGCCAAGGGGTTTCCCAAGATGGGGTCACACTATGTAGCTCAGACTGGCCCAGAAATCAAGATCTCCCTGCTTTGGCCTACCACCGGCTGGGATTACAAACATACATCATCCTGCCCAGCTTCTTGATTTCTTTCCCCCCTGTCCCTGGAGCTTCTTTTGTTCAAAGCTAGTGCCCTACTACTTGAGTCATTGCTCTACTTCTGGCATTTTTGGTAGTTTTAGTTCAAAGCCAGTACAGGCAGAAAAGGCTACAAGCCTCTTTTTTAAATTAAAAAAAAATTATTGATATTATAAAGGTGATGTACAGAGGGGTTACAGTTACATTAATTAGGCTCTTATCTCCAATTAACTACTGTAAATCCAAAAGTGGAGGTGTGATTTAAGTTGTAGAATGCTAGCCTTGAATGAAAAAGTTAAAAGATAGAGCCCAGGCCCTAAGCCTCAGTATTCACATTCACATGTGTCTGTGTGTGCGCGCGCGCACACACATGCACGTGCACACACACAATCAATCAATCAATCAGTCTGATTACATTAACCATTTTGTATTGATAGAAGCCCTACTTGGTGCTCCCCTCTGAACTCTCCCAGCCCACTACCATCACTGCTCCTGCTCTCCAGCTAGTTTAAGCCTGTCCTTCCTCCTCATCCTATCTATGATGATAATGTCTGAACCTATTCCCCCATGACCATCACCACCCCTACCTGGACGGTCAGAATTGAAGGCAATCAAGCTACAGCTCGATTTGATATGGCTGCCACATGTGGGGGTTGTCCCTGCACGAATGTCACTGATCCATGCCTAGAAAAGAACAAGAAATACAAGGTGAGGGCTGGTTCTCTCTGCTCATGCCTAAAGCAGTGACCATAATCCAGTGAATTCTTTTTTTTTTTTTTTTTGTCGGTCATGGAGCCTGAACTCTGGGCCAGGGCACTGTTGCTCAGCTCTTCAGCTCAAGGCTAGTACTCTACCACTTGAGTCATAGCCACTTCTGGCTTTTTCTGCTTATGTGGTGCTGAAGAATTGAACCCAGGGCCTCCTGCATGCAAGGCAAGCACTCTACCACTGAGCCACCTTCCCAGCCCAGTGAATTCTATCTTAAAGCTGCACCACAATAGATTCATTCCTCTGGCTCAAACCCTGTTCCAGCTCACACAGTCCCTTAGAAAAAAAATGTTCTTGAAATAACCTAAGGGGGTGATTTTGTTTAGCAAGTCAGTTCCTTAATAAGGGGGAGGAGGCTGTCAGAAGGAAGTGTGTGGGTAGGGGACTTGTTTCTGTTAAGATGGAGGGAGGGAGGCAGAGGAAGTCAGAGTGAGTTACTAAAAGAGAAGATGGGCTCAGCTTCCCCAGCCCTCTGCTAAGGACCCCCTCAGAGCCCTTTCCAAACACCGGGAGAAAAAACACCCTTACTCAGGAGGGGAAAACCAAGGCCTAGAATCCTTAGAACATGTACTTCCACCAAGTTCCCTAGTTAAGTGAATGCCTTATTCCCACAAAGAGACATTTAACATTCCCAACATGTGGGGCTCCATGGTAATACTTTCTCTAAAACTAAGATGAACAAAGTCCTTATATTTCCTACTTTCACAGCACCTTCCCTGTCCCCTGCCTCCATTACAGCATCACCATCTAACTTTCCCATTTGTGTCTACTGGCCACTGATAGAACATAAATACCTTGTATTATTTTTCCCTCCTGAATCGTGATTATTGTATAGTGACAAAACCATATCTTTGAAAAGCAGAATAGATCACTTGCTCTCCTGACTCACAGATATAAACTCTTTTTACCTTGCCATGCAGTTCCGGGTTCCATGGTCCTATAGTCTACCTGGCTGGCTGGAGGCCCATCCAGGAGCAAGCACCAAGTCCCTCATGTAGTACTTACTGCACTCAGAGCAACAGTTTTGTTGTAAATCTAAATACTGAACAAGTGCCATTTGTACTTAGAATAAAACCCAATTTCTTCCTGTGATCCCCAGGCTCCTGCAGGACTGCTGGGCACTCGTTGGTCACCAAGCTCGCCACCCAACTTGTTCCATTTTCCACTCCTCCACCAGGCTCTTTCTCACTCTCACCCTTCTGGCTTCAACTAATCTGCCACTTCCTCCAAGCCTTCACCACCCTTCTAAGGTTAACCCCTACCTTGCTGTCTCCAACCCAGCCTCTCATATGCTCTTCAATGCACTGATGAAAATTTGCAATGTCCTTAAACCAGTTCTCTCTGTGTGCTGGCTGTCTCCTTCATGATATCTAAATGCCACAGGGGAAGGAAAATGCTATCACATTTACCGCTGTGGCCGCAGAAGCTGGGTAATGCGCATAATAGGGCAGAGAAAATACTGGTAAAAGAAAAAAAAAATTGAAATGGAAGTCAAGCCCAGTGCCAGTGGCTCATGCCTGTAATCCTTGTTATTCAGGGAGCTGAGATCTGAGGGTAGCAGTTGGATGAAGAAACCTGCTGAGACAATTACCAACCCAAAAGCAGGAAGTAGAGCTGTGGCTCAAGTGGTAGAACGCCAGCCTTGAGCAAAAAAGGTCAAGGAGAGAGACGAGAGAGAGAGAAGAGAGATGCCACGACTTGCTCTGGCTCACTAAAGGGATCACCAGAGGTCAATTCCTAGTCCCAATTAGCTGAGGGCACTCCCAGGCCGTCCAGATAACACAGTAGAGACAGACTAGGGCTAAGCATTCTTTCATCCGGCCGGCGGCGCTTCTGGGAATGGAAGTCCTCAGCATGGGGCTCAGCTTCTCTGGGCTCCACTAGCTCTGGCTTCCCCCAAGCCACACCCAGCCGCCGCTGGAAGCATCACCGAGAGAGAGTCAGAGAAGAGCTTGCGCCAGCAGCGACAGGAGGAAGCGCTGGCGGAAACCCGAGGGAGGGGAGGGCCGCCCGGCCGAGGGGCGCCAGGGAAAACAGGGGGCAGGTCTGCCACCGCTGGGCCCAGGACGGAGTCGATCCTGGACGGCACCGCACGGAGGACGAGGCACGCGGGGGGCCGCCGCCGCCGCGCCCCAGCCCCTCAGCGAGGCCGACCGGAAGCAGGAAAGTCAGGCAGCCCCGCGGGCCTCAGGCCTGGCCCGGGCCGGGAGGGATGCGCAGTCTCCGGGGTCCGGGGACGACACGGACGGGGGAGACACTCCTCGGGGACCACCGAGCGGCCCAGAGCGCCTCACCACAGCTCCGGACTTTGCTCTCTTCGGCAGCGACAGCCCAGCCAGGGCGCTGGGCCGGGGCCAGAAGGAGGCGCCCCGGGGGGGGGGGGAAGGCTGTGGGGGACTCGGCGGCACCGGGTATCCACTGCCGGGCGGGGCGGACCGCGAGGGGCCGGGGACGAAGGCACAGGGCCCGCGCGGGCTAGGCTCACCTCCCGGCGTGGCGGCCGGGCCTCCGTGTGCCGGAATTTGGACACCTTGAAGCGGTTCATGGCAGTAGAGACCGACCTGCGGCGGCGCAGCCTGGAAGACGAGGGGCGTCGGCTCTCAGGTGCACGCCGAAAGCCTCGCTACTCCCGCTGCCTGCCGGGCCCCACCCGCGGCCCGCCGCTCGACGCCACGCCCCAACGCGCCGCTATCCAATCGAAACCGCCTACGGCCCGCCTGGCGACGCCCCACCGCTTCTTTCACGCGCTGGCCCCGCCTCTTGGCCAATCACCACATGGCAATCCCATGAAGCCACGCCCACACACCTAAAAACGCTACGGGTCGGGTGGGAGGTCGTGTACGTCGCGGCTTTGCGCCCCACCACCGACATTCCGGCGTGCTTGGGGGATCCTGCTCCGTGGTTGTGATTGCTTCTTCTGAGTCTGTTCCCAAGACTTTTTTTTTTTTTTCCAGTGGGCTAATTGCGCTCTCCCACAATAGTTACTTTAAGTAGATTGGAGGGAGCAGGTGGCTTAGGCCTGTAATCCTTGTTACTATGGAGGCTGACATCTGAGGTTCTTGGTTGGAAGCCAGCCTGGGTAGACTGATCCATGAAACTCTGATTTCCAATTAACCAGCAAGAAGCTGGAAGTGAAGGCGTGGCTCAAATGGTCGAGCTCCAGTTTGGGGCAGAAAAGTCAATCGAGAGTGCCTAAGCCACGAATTCAAGGAACCTGACTCTTGAAGGTCCACCCTGAGAAAGGAGCTTATCAGTTGTGCTCTGGATTTTTTAATTCAGATTTGGATGATTCCTACAAGAGAGAGGAATTTTGCCACAGGAAGAAGACATTGGGGATATGACACCTGGGCCAGAAAGAGATGCCACAAATGGCTTTTACCGAGTCAACTGCATTTGTGTCATGAGGCAACCTAGCTTACAGTGCCAACGTTCCACACAAGAGACCACTTCCCCTTCCTGGGAAGCCGAGCTCAAGTCACAATAGGTTCTACATAAGCGTCATCTATCTTGCCCTGCTTTGTGCCTAATATTTTCATGTCCTAGGAATACAGTAAATGTTACAACTTCATCCATGTTTAATAACTGGATCATGTCGTGCTTCAGATCTCAACCACCTAACATGGAGGTTTACAAGCTTGAGCCACTGTCACCAGACCCAACCTGAATCTTATTGATGAAAGCTATGCATATATATCTAGATTAACACCCACGTACAGAAAACATTTGTGAACAATGCTCTAGGTATGCCCATAGGGGAGGAGCATTGATAATCCTAAACCCATTCACAAGGTCTCAGGATCCCTTACTAAGACCTGGGAAGGTGATAGTATGAAAAATACAAACTCTTTGCAAATGAGCAGGCAGATCTACTTTTCTAGCCTCATCTCCAGTTCTCCAGTTACACACCCTACTTTTAGGGCAAACTTTCTGCAAACTTTCACATCTTCAGATGTCCAAACTTTCACATCTTCATATGTCGCTTTTGAAGTCCTTACATTACTTGGAATACTGTGGCCCTACTCAAAGCACTTTCCATCAAAGTGCAATTCAAACCATGTCCTCTTCAGACCCCAAACCTTGCACACCCCGTTTTAGAAGCAGAATGACTGCTTACCCTTGCAACTGTTTATATCTTTGAAAGCATTCAAAACGGCACTCGTTAAGGAAGGTGTCTTTTCTCTCCATTGAGATTTGCTCCTCTAGATAAGTTCTGCTGTAACATTCATCCTGGTATTCCCAATATTCTGAACGTATTTAACAGAAGTAGGTGACTGACACAGTACGTGTTCACAAACCTTCGGACGTTCATTTTTGTGCTTGTCGGCTCTCATCTAAACTAGCAAACTCGATAGAGCTTTGGAAAAGGCTTACGAGCTTAGGAGATAGCTAAGCGCTACCACTCCGGCTAGACGGGGAAGACAGCAGGAGAACTGCTGGCAAACTGACCGACGCAACAAGCTGCAACTTTTAAGGGTCAAAGAAGGCAGCCGCGCACTGCCTGCTGGGATCTGCGAGACCAGTGTCGCATTGCCTATCGGGATTTGTAGTTCCTCCCTTGGCTAGGACCCACGGGCCGGTTACAGTCGCTACATTCAGCCACATTGTTCACAGATAAAGTTTAGTATTTGCCTTGTCCAATGCAGAATTACGAGATCCTACAAGGAAAGTCTACCATGCAGACATCTGCAAGGTAAACCTCAGCAGACGGCGGATACCAGGAGCGTCGGGAGTTCAACTGCGCATGCGCAACGCTTATGCTCTGCGTGCGCGCGGAGGCCCCGCCCCCCAGAAGCACCGCCCCAGTGCGCCGGGCGGCGCAGGCGCAGTGTCCCCGCGCCAAGATGGCGGCACGGTGTTCCACACGCTGGTTGCTGGTGGCCGTGGGGACCCGCCGGCTGCCGGCTACAGCGGGGAGAGGGGCCCGGTCACCTCGGGAGGGCGTGGTGGGGGCGACACTGGTTCGCAAGCTGAACGTCGCTGCCTTCGCGCCTTCCGTGGGTGCTCGCGGCCCCCCGGCGCTGCTGACATTGAGGCCCGGTGTCAGCCTCACAGGTGAGGGCAGACTTGCGGCTCCCGGGCCTAGAAAGGAGGGGTTCGCCTTTCTCCAGCCACAGGGGTAGCGGGGATAGAGGTGTCTTCGACTACCGTGCGAAACTGCTAGGAGACAGGCAAGCAGGAGGCGGAGAGGCCCGGATGGCGACGTACACATGCCGTCTAGGGGGAAGAGTTGCATGGAGCCCGGGGTGTTGAAACGCCCCAAAGGCCGTGAACCTTCACCTTTCTGTCAACATTTCTCCAGACCGCTGCTGCCCTGCTCACGCCTTCCCCATCTCCCCACCGTTCCATCTCCTTGAGATGGGAGGGGAGAGGCGAGTGCCATTGGGTGAGTGAACTGAGGCACTCGGGAAGTCCTGCAAGCTGCGGATCGCCACCCCCGTTTTAAAGACTGGAAAACTGAGGCTTTGAACCGAGGAACTGATCAAGGTCATCAAGTGTGGATGAATGATCATTTCATAGCTTTTTGCCCTTTCACCACATGGTGTAAATCGAAGGGTGCAGTTAACAGGTTTTGTTTTCGTTTGAGAGCCTAAAATCCGTGTAATAACACAGTCTAACATAGACTGAGCTCGTAACCGTGTGTCAGATATGGTTTATCTTCCTAGGTCCCTGTGACAGTCACTGATTTTTCAGAGAAACTGGTTTAGCTGTTAAACAACTTGTACAAAACCACAAAGCTAAAAAACAGTATAGCAGTGCCTTCATTTGAAAATTGCCTTCCTTAATGGTTGGAATAGAAAATTACATGTATTAAGCCTTGAAGTGTTTAGGCATGCTGTTTTCTTATATAGTGGATGACGTCCGTTTTAATGAGAAGGAAGCAATGAACAAATGACCATGTCTCTGAATTGTGTGGTTGTTAGGTATCCCTATATTTTGTGCAAGTGATATTTAAGCTACCTAAATTTATAAAGAAAGGGGCTGGGAATATGGCTTAGTGGTAGAGTGCTTGCCTAGCATGCATGAAGCCCTGGGTTCAATTCCTCATTACCACATAAAGAGAAAACGCTGTAAGTGGTACTGTGGCTAAAGTGGTAGAGTGTTAGCCTTGAGCAAAAAGGAGCTCAGGGACCAGTGCCCAGGCCCTGAGTTCAAGCCCCAGGATTGGCCAAAAAAAAAAAAAATGTATGAGTGATAATAACAATTTACATCTCAGATTGCAATCTGGGTATATGATTTAATCCTTTTGAGCCTCTTAGCTGTGGTCTTGGTGGTTTTGTGATCCTTCGTACAATTCAGTATGGGTTTGGTTACATCTACATCTTCTTACTTGAACCTTCTAAGTACTAGGATTATGGGCATGTGCTACCATGCCTAGCTTCTTAAACTAAATTTATTATTACATCTGTACAGATTTACAGAGCACTTTTTTTCCTTTGTAGTGCAGAGGATTGAACTCAGGTCCTCGTAAATGTTAGGCAAATGTTCTACCCAGAGCATTAAAAAACAATTATCTTAACCAAGTTAAAATTGTCAAGGTGATGTACAGAGGGGTTACAACAGTTACATAAGTAAGGTAATAAGTACATTTCTTCAAACTTGTTACTTCCCTCATTTTTCTCCTACTTTCCCTCAAGAGCGTTTTTATAATTGTGTTACAGAGAGAGATAGGAACTAAGTCCTAAACCTAGTGTGAGGCTATTACTAAGGAAAAGAATCAGTTTTTCTTTTTTCCCCAAGTGAGCCTATAGCCTGTGATTGACATGTTTATATCAGGTGCCATACACTTGTGAGAACTGTCAATCTGGGCTAGAGATATGGCTCAAGTAGTAGAGTACCAGCCTATTAAGCTCAAAGCCTTGAATTCAAACCCCAGTGCTGCCAAAAAAAAAAGTAACGTTCTTCAAGCTGCAGTCTGTTACCACACCTCATGTCCCAAATTCAGCAACTCACCTCCCAAATTAGAGTCTAAAATCTTGGTCTGGGAATGTGGCTCAGTGGTAGAGTGCTTGCCTGGCACACATGAGGCCCTGGGTTCGATTCCTCAGCACCACATAAGTAGAAAAAACCGGAAGTGGTGCTGTGGCTCAAGTGGTAGAATGCTAGCCTTGAGCTGAAGAGCTGAGGGATAGTGCCAGGCCCAGAGTTCAGGCCCCACAACCTGAATTGCTGAAAGTAAATTTATGCCATTTGCACAGGTATCTACCCTAAATATCTTAGGTTTAGAGATTTTACATCAATGGACAATTTCTAATTAACAGGACATTTGGTTCAGAGTTGTTGGTTTTTGGCCAACAACTTGTATGTTGCTTTTTTTTTTTTTTTGCTGGTCCTGGGTCTTGAACTCGACATGGGCTCTGTCCCTCTCTATGCTCGAGGCTAGCAGTCTACCACTTGAGCCACAGCACCACTGCTGACTTTTTCTGAGTAGTTTATTGGAGATAAGATAGACTTTCCTGCCGGGGCTGGATATAAACTGTGATCCACAGATCTTAGCCTTCTGAGTAGCTAGAATTACAGGTTTGAGCCACCAGTGCCTTACAGTGTGTTACATTTTCAACACGCTATGATGCTGCTAGTCCAGGGACCACATTTTGAGACACAACCTATAAGCAGATTCCCCAGGCTTGTACGATAGAAGAAAGATGTGGGGATTAAAAAAAAATTACTAAGACATTACTGAGACAAGGAGGATTGTAAGTGAATGAGACCAGCATATGGAAATAATAGAACAGTAGTAAATGCTTAGGCAATCTAAGAGAGGGAGCTATAGCCCTTTCTAGGGGTGGGGGAGAATGATGAAAGGGGTGACACTGATCAGGAAGCATTATATTTATAAGCTGATTTGCTGAATGGTAACCCCTTTGTACAACTACTTAAAGATAATATAATTTAAAAAGAGAATCCTTTTCTAATAATTTCCCTGGTCTAGCCCCTCTATCTGAAGTATTTACTATTCCTGTAGTAGTATAATGAGACTACACCAATAATATAACCCAACAGAATCAACAACACCCTTTGTTGTGTTATCTATGACAGTGGGTAACTGCAGTTTCCAGTCTGTTGGGAGGGAACAAACCTCTTAGTCATGGTCTGGTTTGTAAGGTCCTTCACAGGTGTACTGCAGCTGCCCATTTACTCCTATTTCCTTTTGTTGAATACAATCCCAGAGTGATTTTCTTTTTTTCTTTTTCAGGAACTAAAAGCTACCCTTTTGTTTGTACTGCCTCCTTCCACACGAGCGCCTTTGTGGCCAAAGAAGATTATTACCAGATATTAGGTGTGCCCCGAAATGCCAGCCAGAAAGAAATCAAGAAAGCCTATTATCAGGTCTGTATTGTTCAGATTTAGTGAAAAAGACTATAAAGGGAGCTTTGGTCTAATCTGGGCCTGATTGGTACAAGGCACAGACCACATGGATGGGGAACATACAGCTCTGTGAACCATGGAATGATTCCAGAAAAGTGGACTTCACTGAATACATTCTTAGTATATGAAATTGTATAGTCAGTTACTACTTAGAAAAACAATCCTTTTTTCCATGGAAATTGAATAAATGACCAGCCAGCATGTACCTGTGAAGGAACAAAACAGACCACAGCTATAGATTCTGTGTGTGCTTAGCTTGTGAGAGGCCTTTGTTTTAACCCCAGAATCAAAAAGTAAAAGTAGGGCTGGGAAGATGGCTGAGTGGTAGAGTGCTTGCCTTGCATGTATGAGGCCCTGGGTTAGATTCCTCAGCACCACATAAACAGAAAAAGCCAGAAGTGGCGCTGTGGGCTTAAGTGGTCAAGCACTCACCTTGAGCTGAAGAGCTGAGGGACAGAGCCTAGGCCCAGAGTTCAGGTCCACGACCAGCAAAAAATAAATAAATAAATAAAAGTAAGCTGGGCACCAGTGACTCCCACTTGTAATTCATAATCCTGGCTATTTAGGAGGCTGAGATCTTAGGTTTGAGCTAGCCTGGGCAGACAAGCTCGAGATACTGTCTCTAATTAATCAGTAAAAAGCTGAAAGTGGAGCAGTGGTTCAAGTAGACGAGCACCAGATTTAAGTCAACTTTTTTGATGGTCCTGGGGCTTGAACTCAGGTCCTGGGTGCTGTCCCCAAGCTTCTTTTCTCAAGACTTGCACTCTGCCACTTGAGCCACATCTTCACTTTTGACTTTTTAGTAACTAATTGGAGATAAGATTCTCATTGAGGAAGAGGCGCTATGGCTCAAGCGGTAGACAGCTCGCCTTGAGCTGAAGAGCTGAGGGACAGCGCCCAATCCCAGAGTTCAAGCCCCACGACCAGCCAAAAAAAAAAAAGAAAGAAAGAAAAAGATTCTCATTGACTTTCTTGCCCAGGCTGGCTTTGAACCATGATCCTCAGATCTCAGCCTCCTGGGGACTGGCAGGTGAGAGCCACTGGTGCTTGGCTCAGAAACAAAACATTTATAAAGAATAATTGTAGGGTGAGCATGGTGATGGATGCCTATAATCCCAGTACTCAGAAGGCTGAGGTAGGAGGATTGTTAGTATAAATCTCTTCTGAACTACAGAATAAGATCCTGTCTCAAAAATCAAAAAAGATATAACTGTGGCTGTTATTTGGGTTCTGGGTTCTATTTTGGTAACCATTCTATGTCTTTAATAATTTTTTTCCCCTTAGCTTGCCAAGAAATACCACCCTGATACGAATAAGGATGATCCCAAAGCCAAGGAAAAATTCTCTCAGCTGGCAGAAGCCTATGAGGTAAAGCACCCAGCCCCTAAGTTCAAAAAGCCTATGAGATAAATATGTGCAGTCATTTTGTTCAGCTGTGTCCATGAATCAGTGCTTGCTTTGTTCACAGGATGGCCTGGCGTGTCAGAGGTCTAGTGTGAAGGCTATGTTTTTGCACCAAGTCACCTTGATTTTATTTAAAAAAAAAGTGAGGCCAGGTTCTGGTGGTTCATACCTATAATCCTAGCTACTCAGGAGGCTGAAAGCCGAGGATCGAAGTTCAAAGCCAGCTCAAGCAGAAAAGTCCCCATGAGACTCTTATCTGTAATTAACCACTCAAAAACTGGAAGTGGCACTGCAGCTCAAAGTGGTAGAGTGCTAGCCTTAAGCAAAAGAGCTTAGGTACAGCACCTCCAATAGAAAAAGGAGGAAGGAAAGGAGCAAGCAAAGAAGCCAGGTGCTGGTGGCTCATGCCTATAATCCTAGCCTCTAAAGAGGCTGAGATCTGAGGATCATGGTTCAAAGCCCAGGGCTGGAAAGTCCTTGAAACTCTTATCTTCAATTAACCACAGAAAACTTAAAGTGGCTTTGTGGCTCAAGTGGTAGAGTGCCTGGAGCTGAAGAGCTCAGGGATAGTGCCCAGGCCCCGGTCCAGAGTTCAAGCTCTGCAACTGACAAAAAAAGTAAATAAAGAAAGAAAAGGAATTGCCATAGCTGTGTCTTGGTGGCTCATGTTTATAATCCTAGGTGCTCAGGAGGTGGAGATCTGGAGCAGCATGAGGTGAAGCCAACCCATTAGTCTCAATTTCCAGCAAAAAAGCAGTGCTGGATGCATGGCTCAAGTAATAATGCAAACCCAGTAAATGCATGGCCTTGTGTTCAAACCCTGGTACTCTCAAAACAGAAAAAAAGGTTCCAAGGGGCTGGGAAGGTGGCTCAGTGGTAGATCGCTTGCCTTGCATGCCTGAGGCCCTGGGTTCGATTCTTCAGCACCACATAAGCAAAAAGAAAAAAGACGGAAGTGGTGCTGTGGCTTAAGTGGTAGAGTGCTAGCCTTGAGCTGAAAAGCTGAGGGACAGCGCCCAGGCCCAGAGTTCAGGCTCCACGACCGGACCCCCCCCCCCAAAAAAAAAAAAGGGGGTTCCAAGACCTTGTACTAGGTCTATTACCTTGGAATCTCAATGAAGAAAAGAATCCAGAAATTTGCATTGACTTAACTCCCCAAGCAATTTATTGTGGCTGTATTTGGGAACTCTAGGTTTGGTTAGTTTTGTATCTCTTCTTTTTTTTTTTTTTGGTCAGTCATGGGGCCTGATCTCTGGGCCTGGGCCTTGTCTCTTAGCTCTTCACCTCAAAACTAGTGCTCTACAGACACTTAAGCCACAGTGCCACTTCCGGCTTTTTCTGCTTATGTGGTGCTGAGGAATCGAACCCAGGGCCTTGTGCATGCAAGACAAGCACTCTACCACTGAGCCACCTTCCCAGCTGTTTTTTTTTGTTTGTTTGTTTTTAAAGTGCGTGCGTGGTGTGGGTGTGTGTTGGTACTGGAGACAAACCCAGTATGTTGCACTTATTAGGCAAGCACTTTACCAGTGAGCTACATACCAGCCCTCACTGAATGTTTTTTGTTTTGTTTTTTGCCAGTCATGGGGCCTGAACTCTGGGTCTGAGCACTGTCCCTCAGCTCTTCAGCTCTAGGCTAGTGCTTTACCACTGGAGCCACAGCACCACTTCTGGCTTTTTCTGTTTATGTGGTGCTGAGGAATTGAACCCAGGGCCTCATGCTTGCAAGGCATGCACTCTACCGCTGAGCTACCTTCCCAGACCTGATAACTCTGCTTTTCTTATAGGTTCTGAGTGATGAGGTGAAGAGGAAACAGTATGATGCCTACGGTTCTGCTGGCTTTGATCCTGGGGCCAGCAGCTCTGGACAGAGCTATTGGAGGGGGGGGCCCTCTGTTGACCCAGAGGAGCTGTTCAGGAAGATCTTTGGGGAGTTTTCATCATCTTCCTTTGGAGATTTCCAGAGTGTGTTTGATCAGCCTCAAGAAGTAAGTTTCTTATTTTGAAGACTCCTCCAAAGGTGATGTAAACAGTGTTTTGTCAGTTTCTTTTTCTGAGAGAGGCAAAGCAGCTTAAATGGAATGATCTTGAGGTAGCTTTTTGGCAGAAAGTAAGTCCAACATTTGAAAAGTATTATAGATAATAATGAACACATTCATTTTACTATATATATATATATATATATATGTATGTATGTATGTATGTATGTATGTATGTATGTATATGGCCCTACTGTTTTTAGGCCTCTGACTTGACCTCATATCCCAATGAGGAATGCATGGTAGAATATAGTTGCTCATCTCGTGGCTGTGAAGCACAAAAAGAAACTAAATTTTCACTGAAACTAAGACATATTATCTGTTAAAATTCCTGAGAAGTAAAACAAAACCTGCCAACTGAGTCCCAGTCATTCCTGCCTGGCAGACTTACATAAGAACAGTAGTAGTGACAGAGTAGCTGCAAGTGGTAGTCAGTGCTTTTCTGTCCTCAAATGGTACATCCCAGTGATTATTGTCAAGGAAAGACTGACAAGCCATGCTTCTTCTTTTTTTTTTTTAAGTACATCATGGAATTGACATTCAACCAGGCTGCCAAGGGTGTCAACAAGGAGTTCACCGTGAACATCATGGACACCTGTGAGCGCTGTGACGGCAAGGGCAATGAGCCTGGCACCAAGGTGCAGCACTGCCACTACTGTGGTGGCTCAGGCATGGTAAGGGTGTGCCCTGCAGGCTCCCCACCCTCCTACCACCTAATCCTACTACTTACACCGTTCTGTTTTTATATGCTCCAGTAGGTTTTTATTCAAGGACTCCTAGGCTTTCAAAATTCATAGCTGCAGAGAGTATTTAAATCTAGAACCTTCTGCACTTTGCACTAGTTCTCTGTCCATGACAACAGTACAGATGGCAAAAGGAAACCATTGTCTTAGAAAATGTACTTTGGGAAATACAGAGAATTTGAAAATCAGGATTAAGATTTTACTTGAAGTATCATCATTCTTTCTCCTTTTATTCAGATGCACCCACTTGAAGCATTTGGCCCCTTTGCTTTTTTGTCATTGATGGTGTGCTGCTTTTCTTTTCATTTTTGTTTATTTATTTATTTATAGCTGTATGAGTTCAAGGATTCTTCCTATGTTATGGTCAGTATAGTTACTTCAGTGTTTATTTTATTTTATTTATTTATTTTTTTTGGATCCGGTCATGGGGCCTGAACTCTGGACCTGGGCACTGTCCCTCAGCTCTTCAGCTCAAGGCTAGCATTCTACCACCTGAGCCACAGCACCACTTCCGGCTTTTTTCTTTTTTGCTTATGTGATGCTGAGGAATCGACCTCAGGGCCTCATGCATGCAAGGCAAGCGCTCTACCACTAAGCCACCTTCCCAGCCCTACTTCAGTGTTTAAATTGTCCCTGATTTGGCCTTTTGAAGTCCTTTCCATCTGGTCCTATGTCCTTGTGTTGTCTTCTGACCATAGGTTCAGCACTTTCTTACCGTGCCTTTTAACAAAGTTTATTAAGCTGAACTTGTACTATCAGTACTGCAGTTAGCCCTATCCACCGAGCCCTGGTTCTGCTTAGTATATGATGGGCCAGAAACCAAGATCTACACCTGGAAGTACTAATTGCTCCTATTACAAGACTGCCTCTCAGCCCTCTCAGTCGCTGAGTCAGTATTTTGTATAGACATGCATTTCTTTCCTTATCTGTCTGTTCAAATGCTATAGATATACATGCACATACGTGCATCACAGACTGAATTTAACCTAATCATTTCACACTTAATTTTTTTTTTGGGGGGGGTGGGGGCAGTCTTGGGGCTTGAACCCTGGGCTCCTTTTGCTCAAGGTTAGCATGTTACCACTTTGAACCACAGCACACTTCTGGCTTTTTCTGTGATTAATTGGAGATAAGAAACTCATGGACTTTTGTGCCCTGGCTGGCTTCAAACTGTGATCCTCAGATCTCAGCCTCCTGTGTAGCTGGGATTATAGGCATGAATCACCGGTGCCTGGCTTACATTTTTTTTTTTTTTTTTTTTTTGGTTGGTCGTGGGGCTTGAACTCTGGGCCTGGGCACTGTCCCTCAGCTCTTCAGCTCAAGGGCTAGTGCTCTACCACTTGAGCCTCAGTGCCACCTGCAGCTTTTTTCTATTTATGTGGTACTGAGGAATTGAACCAAGAAAAGGAACTCATGCATGAGAGGCAAGCACTCTACCACTAAGCCACCTTCCCAGTCCCCGGCTTACAGTTTTTAACAAAGATAAACCTGGCTGTGATTATCCCCAAAATATTTAATCATTTTCTCCATCATATAACACACACTAAAGAATTAACCATTTTAGAATTGTTAATCCATATAATGTGGAAAACATTTCTGCTTAAAGATTCTCAATATTTAAAAGTGTTAGAACATGTGCTTAGTATGTGCAAAGTCCTAGATTTGATCCTTAATGGCAGGAAGGAAGGATTTCAGAATATGTAATGATATAAATTAATTATTTAGCTGTGTATGGTAACTCAACCCTGTAATGCTAACACTTGGAAGGCTGAAGTAGGAGATCAAGTGTTTAATGCCACCATAATCTACATAGCAAAACAGAAATGGAAAGAGTTATGGAAAGAATATTTAAAACTGAACTATAAAAAATTGGTTGTAGCCAGGCGCTGGTGGCTCACGCCTGTAATCCTAGCTACTCAGGAGGCTGAGATCTGAGGATCACGGTTCAAAGCCAGCCCGGGCAGGAGACCGTAAGACTCCTATCTCCAATAAAACCACCAGAAAACCGGAAGTGGCACTGTAGCTCAAGTGGTAGAGCGCTCGCCTTGAGCTGAAGAGCTAAGGGACAACGCCCAGGCCCAGAGTTCAAGCCCCACGACCGACAAAAAAAAAAAAAAAAAATTGGTTGTAAAGTCTGTATTTACAAGTTCAAACAGGCAATATGATCTCTTTTTTGTTGGTCGTGGGGTTTGAACTCGGCCTGGGCGTTGTGCCTGAGCCTCTCTGTTCTCAAGGCTAATGGTCTATCACTTAAGCCACAACACCACTTCTGAGGTTTTCTAAATAGTTTATTGGAGATAAGAGTCTCATGGACTTTCCTGCCTGGGCTAGCTTTGAACCGTGATCCTCAGATCTCAGCCTCCTCAGTAGCTAGGATTACAGGCGTGAACCACCAGCACCCGGCTTCTTAGTATTCTTTTTTTTTTTTTTGTCCATTGTGGGGCTTGAACTCTGGGCCTGGGCGCTGTTCCTCAGCTCTTCAGCTCAAGGCTAGTGTTCTACCACTTGAGCCACAGTACCACTTCCAGATTTTTCTGTTTATGTGGTACAGAGGAATTGAACCCAGGGCCTCATGCATGCGAGGCAAGCACTCTACCACTAAGGTATCTTCCCAGCCTGTTCTTAGTATTCTTTAGGTGCACGTGCACACCAAAAAAGCCTTCAACCAAACATTTCTCTCAGGAGTCAGTGTACTTGCCTGCTTACCGTTTTTTTCCCCCCTCATATTCATTAGGAAACCATCAATACTGGCCCTTTTGTGATGCGTTCCACATGTAGGAGATGTGGTGGCCGAGGCTCCATTATCACAAATCCTTGTGTGATCTGTAGAGGAACAGGACAAGCCAAGCAGAAGAAGCGAGTGGTGATCCCTGTGCCTGCAGGTGGGTCCCAGAGTGCCCCATGTTCAGGAGATGGCCAGGCCCACTGAGCCCTGTGTAATCTGACAGGAGCTTGGTTTGAGGCCCTGGAGTTCAGGCTAGAGAAAGAGCTAAAAACTCCTAGAATCTTTTATTTTATTTATTTGTTTATGTTGATATTGGGGCTTGAACTCAGAGTCTAGGCACTGTCCCTGAGCTTGTGTACTCAGACTAGTGCTCTACTACTTTGAACTGCTACACTTCCAGGGGCTGGGAAGGTGGCTCAGTGGTAGAGTGCTTGCCTTGCATGCATGAGGCCCTGGGTTCGATTCCTCAGCACCACATAAGCCGGAAGTGGTGCTGTGGCTCAAGTGGTAGAGCACTAACCTTGAGCTGAATGAAGAGCTGAGGGACAGTGCCCAGGCCCAGAGTTCATGCCCCACGACCAGACCAAAAAAAAAAAGAACTACTCCACTTCCAGTTTTCTGGTGGTTAATTAGAGATAAGCGTCTTGGACTTACCTGTCTGGGCTGGCTTCAAACCATGATCCTCAGACAGCCTCCTGAGTAGCTAGTTGTGGGGCCTGAATTCTTGGCCTGGGCACTGTCCCTCAGCTCTTCAGCTCAAGGCTAGTACTCTACCACTTGAGCCACTTAAGCTACTTCCGTTTTTACTGCTTATGTGGTTCTGAGGAATGGAACCCAGGGCCTTGTACATGAAAGGCAATCACTCTACCACTGAGCCACCTTCCCAGCGCCCCCCTCCTTTTTTTTTTTTTTTTTTGCTGGTACTGGGTCTTAAACGGAAGGCCTCTTGCTCTCATTTGGCTTTTTTGTTCATTTTTGGTGCTCTACCACTTGAACAATGACTCCACTTCTGGCATTTTGCTAACTTAGAGGTAAGAATTTTTTGGATTTGTCTGCCTAGGCCTACTCTGAACCACAATTCTCAGATCTCAGCCACCTGGGTAGCTAGGATTGTAGACATGGGCTCTTGAAATCTTTTTTTTTTTTTGTACCAGTCATCTTTAAAATGTGCCCACTGTACTTCAGCTTGTGAAGGAGCAGCTCCCAGTCTGTGGTTTTCACCTCCCTGCTCCCTCTGTCTTCATTCAATGAGAGCCACCATTAACAAGGCTTGGGAATGAGCAAGGGGTTTGGGAAGTCAGTGTTGCATGAGGTGCCACCTAACTGCTGTTTTTGGAACTTTGATTCTTCTAGGAGTTGAGGATGGCCAGACTGTGCGGATGCCTGTGGGAAAACGAGAGATTTTTGTCACATTCAGGGTAGGCATTTGCTATTTACCTTCTGTTGGTCTTTGCCCTCTCAGTGTCTCTGAGGCTGCTGTTGGCCTGAGTTTGGTTTTTTTTTGGTCTGGTCGTGGGGCCTGAACTCTGGGCCTGGGCGCTGTCCCTCAGCTCTTCAGCTCAAGGCTAGCGCTCTGCCACTTGAGCCACACAGCACCACTTCCGGCTTTTTTCTTTTTGCTTATGTGGTGCTGGGGAATGGAACCCAGGGCCTCAGGCCTGCAAGGCAAGCGCTCTACCACTGAGCTACCTTCCCAGCCCCTGGCCTGAGTTTTGTGAGTGCATGTGTTGCTGTTTTTAAAGGGAAAAAGGGCTGTGTTCATGTGGTTATTAACTGTTTTGTGGAGGTTTTGTGCTTGATGTGAAAATAAAGCTTCCTCATGATGTTTACAAGTTAGAAACAAGATACAAGAAAATAAGAGATTACAAGAGATTGGAAGTGGCGCTGTAGTTCAAGTGGTAGAGCACTCGCCTTGAGCTGAAGAGCTGAGGGACAGCGCTCAGGCCAAGAGTTCAAGCCCCACTACTGACCAAAAAAAAAAAAAAAAAAAGAAAATACAGAGATCTGTTGATGGGAAAAAGCTACAACAAAGTGTGTGTGTGTGTGTGTGTGTGTGTGTGTGTGTGTGTGTGTGTGTGTGTGTGTGTGTGTGTGTGTGTGTGTGTGTGTGTGTGTGTGTGTGGTGTGTGTGTGTGTGTGTGTGTGTTGTCAGAAATTAAACTCAGGCCCTCTAGCATACTCTGCAAGCATCCCCAGGTCTAAGCTAAAGTTTTATATGTTATAATATACAGATAAAAAGAAAGTAATGGCTTCTGTCACCAATTACACTCCTAGATGTGTACCTGAGAAAAACACTTGTAAACATATATAGGGTATACTTATACATGATAGATACAGGGGTGATTTGACAGCCCTGTTTGTAAGATTCCAACTGTTTGCTGGTTTTGAATAAGAGACTAGTCTGCAAATTGCTGTGTGACAGAGTGAAGGCTGCTACTAATCAAAATACCACCAGAGCCACAGGTGTGAGCACAAGTCACCTTGTCTGTCATTAAACAGAGAAGAAAGTGAGTCCTGGGAGGCTTTCCTGCCTTAAATACCATCTCCATAGAGCTGTCATATATATGAGATGGACTGTATTAGGGATATGGAAATATATAGCAAAAGCAATAAAAGTTTTAGAAAAAGAAGCTAAAAAAGCTAATTTTCATTCTCTTCCCTCTCCAATTGGGCACTGTGAGGAAGGGGTAGATGTTGTTCTTCTGCAGTATGCAAGTATGGAGGCTGTGTCCCCTCCAGAGCTGTGAGGGGCTAGCACACATTGGTGATATGCAGATCTTTCTCAGTGCTAAGCTGTAAGTGTAGAAAGCTCAGGCCTGCCAAGCCACGTGGTTCGTGCCGGTGAATTCTGTGGTGGTCACAATCATCTTGTGTTTTGGCCTCAGGTACAGAAAAGCCCTATATTCCGGAGGGACGGCGCAGATATCCACTCCGACCTTTTTATTTCAATAGCTCAGGCTATTCTTGGGGGGACAGCAAGAGCCCAGGGTCTGTACGAGACCATCAATGTGACGGTAAGAGGGTGCAAGGATGACATTGCCAGCAGTATTTTGTTGCGCCTTTTTTTTTTTTCTTTTTTCTTTTGGCAGTACTAGAACTGAAAACTTGTGGACAAGTACTCTAGCACTTGACATATGTTCCCAGCCCTTTCTGATTTTATTATTTTTCAAATAAGATCTCACTTTTTCCTAGGCAATTCTACACCACAATCTTTCTTTTTATGCTTTCGTAGACATGGGATGACAGGTGTGTTTCACCATATACCCAACTTTCTATTATTTGACATGGGGGTCTCACAAACATTTGTGACCAGGCTATCTCACTCTTCTGAGTAGCCAGGATTATAAGCATGAGACAGTACCCAGCAATTTTTTCTTTGAAGTGGGAAATGAGACTTGTAAGCATCTATCTAGCCCGTCAATGATTCTGAGAGAAGAGGCCTGGGGTGAACACTAGAAGCTTTAGGTTATTCCTTGTGAGAATCGTAAGCCCAGGCCTTGGTGTATTGCCATGTAAAGAAGTTCCTGGCTTGGGTCCCCTCCTTTGCTGGTTAGCAATCCCAGAAACTGTGACACAGAGGTGTGTTGTTAAAGTTGGTGCTCTTTGCGTCTGCTTCCTCAGGGTCTGATGATGGTAGCAGATCCTCAGGAGCTATGTCTCCTCCCCTCAGGTTTCAGCAGTAGTACACAGCCTCTTGTTCCACCTGAACCTCTCTCCTCTATCTCCAGGTCCCACCACTGTTAGCATTTACCTAGGGTTTTCTCCAGACTCGGTGTGGGGATTTTGGGGTGACCCCTGTCCGTGGAGTGGACACTGTGGGCACACTGCTGCCTCTATCCAAGGGCCATCCCTGTCCATGCCTTCCAGCCCAGTGAGGGCCCTGGAGCAAGCTCAGCCTTGGATCCTGAGTTGTGTTTTTCTATCCCTGTGTCCAGTGCTTTGACCCTCACTTCTGCTTCCGGGGCTCACCCCACATAATTCCTGTTCTCAAGTTCTGGTTGCAACTCAGCCATTGTCTTCATGGTTACTGATGGGCTTGCTCCATACTCCTGAATGCAATCTTTTTTTTCCTTGAGTCCTTTCAGGATTGTTTTTGTGTAGTGAAATGGTTTACATTTGGGTAGTGGTGACCAAGGAATGTACTGCTTTCCTTTCAATATAGATTCCCCCTGGAATTCAGACAGACCAGAAGATTCGATTGACTGGGAAAGGCATACCCCGGATAAACAGCTATGGTTATGGTGATCATTACATTCACGTGAAGATCAGAGTTCCAAAGTAAGTGTCCTCTCTAGCTCAGTGGCCAAGCCTACCCCCTCCACCACCCCCTACACACAATGCTCCAGGCACCCTCTGAGCCTGTCACCTGCCAAGCCCTATGCCAACAGTTCAGGGTCCTATGAGTCTCAGGCTTGGGCATCAGGTGTGTGTAGCCCAGGTTCCCTATCTGTAGAGTAGACATACCAGACGTCAGCCTCACTGAATTGTGGGGGAATGATGTGAATAACACATAGAAGATGCTTAGCTGCTACTGAGTTGCTATGGGCAGAATACTGTGGGCACCAAGGCTGGGTATGCACTAAGGCTGGGTATACACCAAAACTAGGTGTGCACTGGCTTCGCTTGGAGGCTGGTTTCCAGCACTCCTCCTTTCCATAGTCTCCTGCCTGTTGCTTCATTACATGCTTACTTGTAGGCCCCTCGTATAACTGTGGCAGCATTGCCACTGCGACAGTTGTTTAAATGACTTGGTGTACTTTGGAGCTCTGAGGCCCTGGCCCTCAGGTTCTTATTACTGGCTATGGGTACGCTCCTGCCCAGACCAGCAACTTGTCTGTCTGTGTGGTGATGCCCAGAGGAAGCACTGTTGCTGTGTTGGGTCCACAGGAGGCTCACCAGCCGGCAGCAGAGCCTGATTCTGAGCTACGCTGAGGACGAGACAGATGTGGAGGGGACAGTGAATGGCGTGACCCACACAAGCACCGGTAAGGGGTCTGGAGGTGACATGGTGGCATAAGGGAGCTTCTCAAGTCCCTTGGAGGGTGAATAATTTGGAGCAAAATGTTGCAGTTTCCAGTCAGGCTTCATGAAGCCTCCCAAAAGCACTACTGAGAGAGGGAGGTATGGGCAGGAACAGCCAGAGAGAAGTCTCGAATCTCCCCTCCCTATGAAAGCTTCTCTCCCATTCTTAGCTTGTGTTCATGTGCCAAGGAGGTGATGGAGTACTTCCTCTCCAGGCAGCTCTGTGTCTCAGAGCAAGTGTTCTGATTTCTAGCCTTGATTCTGCCACTTCCCTTGTGACTGGGCACTTTCCTCCATGAGAGCTTCTTGTAACAGCTTAAGGAGGTGACTTGGATGGGCTTGTACATTCCCTACCCTGAACATCTTGCTGGATGTCTTGTAAACCACAGTGAAAACTGTATTGGAGAGGACTCTGTCTTTTAGAGCAGGCTAGCTTTGACTTCTTCCTGCAGTGTACAGGCACGTTACTTCAGATGTCATGCTGTATTGGGAGACTAGTTGAACATTGGTGACCTGCCATCAGCTCCCCTGCCTGCTGGAGCCGCCTGCCTGATGAAGGCATTGGCGGCCACTGGCCCCCTTCCGGGAGGCAGGCTCTTCCGTTGATGGGGACCTTGCTCAGGTCAGGACAGGCTGCACCCAGGAGTCATTACCTCAGCTGCACATGTTTCTACCTCTTGCATCATTTTGTTTGGGGTTTTAGGCATGCATCACCATGTCTAGCTTGTTTGGCATTTTTTGTTCTACTCCTTGAACTACCTACTAGCTAACCAGGTGCTTATTTTAACTCTTGCAGACTTCAGCCATTCTGGCTGTAGTGTATCTATAGTTATGAGGCACAAACCACTTCCTGGTTGTGGTGGGGTGGCAGAGTTGGGGGAGGTGGGAGTGGCAGATGCCGAGTAGGTTTTTTTGTGGGTTTTTTGTTTTGTTTTGTTTTGTTTTTTGCTAGTCCTGGGGCTTGAACTCAGGCACTTCTCTGAGCTAATTTTGCTCAAGACCAGCACTCTACCACTTGAGCCACAGTGCTACTTCCAGCTTTTTTTGTTTATGTGTGACTGAGGAATCAAACCCAGGCTTCCTGCATGCTAGGCAAGTGCTTTACCACTAAGTCACATTCTCAGCCTGCTGAGTGTTTTTATGTCCACTTAGAGCATGGATGTTTTATATCCCAGCTATCATTGTTGGCAGTGAAGCCTTAGGCAGATTACCTCTGTGAACGTGCTTCATCATTACTAAACCGAGGACAGTAGTAATACCACTTTTTAGGCTTTCTTAGCAGTTAAATAAGATTGTATGAGTAAAGCCTGAAACACAGAGCTTGTCATATATCAAAAGCAAGTGTCACATACAATACCTTTCACCAAGTTTTGCCATCTGCTTACCAATGGTAAGACAAAAGTCCAGACTCTTCCTGTCTTAGGAGGTCCAGGAGTATAGTTTATGGATTGTTAAAAGGGCTCTTTTTTTTTTTGTCCATGTGGGGCTTGAACTCTGGGCCTGGGGCTGTCCCTGCACTCTTCAGCTCAAGGCGAATACTCTACCGCTTGAGCCACAGCACCACTTCCGGATTTCTAGTGGTTTATTGGAGATAAGAGTCTCACAGACTTTCCTGCCTGGGCTGGCTTTGAACCGCAATCCTCAGATCTCAGCCTCCTGAGGAGCTAGGGTTACAGGTGTAACCTGTAAAAGGGTTCTTTTTGTTACTCAAGTCTTTATGTAAGCAAGAGGTTGCCAAGAACTGAAGGAGAGCACCCCAGTTTTTCAGTGTGCTGTTCAGGGCCTGAATCTTTCTCTGTGCAGCCCTGGAACTTGGACACGGCCCCTGCAGCTTTGACAATTATCCAGACCTTATTGAGAGTGCTCTTTAGGTAGCTGTTCTTTCTGTAAGGGCACACCTGAGCTCTGCAGTTTTGCCTGTCAGAGAAGTGAGCCCCAGTCATGCTGCTTGTGCAGAACCCAGAGGTTTCTACCCCTTCT
Organism: Dipodomys merriami; assembly: GCF_024711535.1. Taxonomy (NCBI): domain Eukaryota; kingdom Metazoa; phylum Chordata; class Mammalia; order Rodentia; family Heteromyidae; genus Dipodomys; species Dipodomys merriami. The sequence goes on along the minus strand of NW_027206269.1, from coordinate 504,392 downwards.
GCTTGGGGACCTTTCTGTCCATGCTTTGGAAAGGCCTGTGAAAGGCCTCATTTGACTCAGAATGAGTTCAAGGAGACCATGACTATTTTATTTGCACTACTCTGTATTCCTGTAAGTTCTAAATGTTGGTGTGCACGTCACTGCAAATCATCGCGAATCTTGTGTAGCAGCGTTACCTAGGTAATCTTGGCCTGGGCCCTGGGGAACCATCACTGGGGCTGCTCATACCTTTAGCAGTCAGGGCTGGGAGCCAGCCACAGAGACTTTGCTTAGAGCCACAGATGCCCTCTGCTGGCGTGGTAGACAGGATGAAGTGCACTCAATAGTGGATTTCACACGGCAGTGACTTCCTTACTGGGTTTCCCGGGCATGTTACAAGTGCATGCATATGGAATGTGGTAGTGGACCTAGAAGTAGGATCTGTTGTTGCTAGTAGCATGAAAAGAGCCTGAGCTTCAGGTTCAGGCTGCTTATACTTGAACTCAGATCTGCTCCCCTGCCAACTGACTTTGGGGCCACCTGAACTGTGCCTCCATGTTGTTATATCACATCTATGATAATGAATGCTACCCTAAGTAAGTAGTGTGGCGTGACTTAGAAGTCATCTGTCATTTGCTCCATTATTTACTTTTTGTTCAGATTAGAGATAACTGGTTGCTGTGGGTCTGGTTGCTGTGGGTCCCTGAGTTGAAGAGGAATTGGGATAACAGAGTTCTGAGTAGCCCATTTGAATTGGTGAGACAGTTCAGATAGCCCTTGCCAATGTGGGAGTGACTTCCCTCTGTTTCTGGGGTAGCATTTACTTGCTTCTTGACGGAGTGCTACCGCCTGAGCACACAGGCATGGGTAGGTGGGGGCTGGGGATGTGCCACATGAAAGAGTGCACCCTTGACCCCAGTTCTTTCTGCTGTTTGTGCCCAGGTGGCAGGACCATGGATAGCTCCGAAGGAAACAATGCTAGGCGTGAGGCTGGGGAGGACAAAGAGGGATTCCTTTCCAAACTTAAGAAAATTTTTATCTCCTGATACCCATCCCAGCTGAGGTAGGAAAACCTGTGAGGTTTCTTCCTTTGTTTCCCTCTGTGAACTAATCCCCTTTTGTCTCACTTTAACATTTTATCCAACCCCACCCACCCCAGGATTTGCAAGAGGTACTAGTTGAAGATGTGATGAATCTGGCATCTTCTTAGCCAGTAGGAAGAGAATGTGGCATAGTCAGCCAACATAGGGCTGAAAAGGCTGCTTCAACTAGTCTCTTACATTCCAACTCTATATACTCCTACCTGGGGAATTTGTATTTTGGGGGCTGCCACTTGACCCTCCTTAAGCCAGTTCCCAGGGGCTCTCCATCCTAGCGGTGGGATCAGCTTGCCCATGGTCACGAAGAGTGAATTGCGTATGGCAGAACCAAGCCTAGAACTCAGATCTCCTCTACCTCCTACTTGTTTCCCATTGCCTGGGCAGTATAGCGTTGTGCCAACTCTGGGGCTGCTGTGGGGGTAGTTCTTGCACACTGTGGTGTTTTGAAATGTACTACTGTGTGTGCTCACTCCTGGTGCTCTCCAGGGATTAATGGAAGCTCTCTGACAGGACAGGAGTGTGTTCTGTGAACTGTGAAATGTAACCGTTTGTCCCCTTGGTTCAGGAAAACGGTCCACTGGAAACTAGGCTGGAAGCAGTAGCCTCTCTCATGGCCAGGACCTCGGAGATAGGAGGATCCCAGAGCAACAGCACTGAGCCTTTGCCTGCAGAGCCCTCCAGACCACCCGGCAACAGCACAACCATGTGACAACACCTCTGCATAGAAAGGTCACAGTAGGCAGCCATGGGCAGTGACATGTAGCACCCGAGGGCTGGTAGAAGTTTTCTATCCACCAGTAGAAGATTCTCCACTTCTGGCTTAGGGCAGGGTAAGACACTTGGACTCCTCTTGCAGTAGTAAAACTCTAATTTGGAATCAAATATGGTGATCTTAGTTAAAAAAAAAAAAAATTAAAGGCCATGCTTACTGCTTAAAAATGAAGCCTTAAGCTGCATCAAGTTGTGATGTGATTAATTTTCCTCTGAGCAAGTTCCTAGAGGTTCTGGAAAAAGTCCTTCCTGACAGGTTGTCTTCAGGAACAGAGGACTGCACACCCTACCAGGTCAGCTCTCTCCCAGTAGGCTCTGCCAACGCACGTTTCTCCTCTTGGAGTGTGTTCTTAGTCCACAAGGTTCCATGCAGCTGGAAAGCGGGTACTGGGGCCAGGCAAAGGACAGTTCTTCCTCCTGCCCACCTCACATGGCCACCTGTCTCAGCTGCTGCTGGTGCGGTAGGACTTGACTACACTGTAGCCCCATAGGGCAGACTTCAGATGCTATGGGTTCTTGGAGCTGTGCTGGGAGGGTTTCGTTCTCCCCACTTATACTGTGTGTTTAAATTACTCAATGCTATGCTATGAATCATTGTCTTTTTCCTATGTGAAGGTCTGCTCAAGAGAGCAGAGTGCAGTGTGAGCCAGAGAAGGCTCCCACCGTGCAGCTAGAGCACACAGTCCATCCTCAGCCTGGTAGCAGTAGCTTCATACTGGTAACATGTCATTGTCCATGTGTTTCAAGGTTTTGAGCACTAGCATAAGAGAGGATAATGAAGAACACTTTCTCAGTAGCCTCCTTTGTATTTTCCTTTATAATTTACAAAAGTAAAGCATCTATTAGCGTCTGACTCAAGAATGTAAAATGATTCTGTATCAATGTAAATAAGATTATTTACTGCAAAAGATATTTAAAACCTACATTGTGGTCATTTCTTCTTTGAAAGAGTTCAAACAACCTGCAGGCAGTCCCACGGGGTGACTGGAGGGTCAGCTGCCTTCCTCCTCAAGGTTACTCCCCCGCAGCTTAGCTGGTATAGTGTCTTGACAGTATTGCTCCCCCACTGCCCAAACCCAAAGCAGGGTACTCCATCAAACAGCATTCTCCTGTGCAAATGCTCTCGCACCTGGCTGACTTGGAGAGCCTGTGCTAAGATGTACATTGGCTCCTTTTCCTTCATTACCTTCAGAAAGTTTTCACCTATTTATTTTTGTAGCTACACTCAAGACCTTGTACTATTGCTTGGTTTTCTTGCACATGGCTGGTGCTCTACAACTTGAGTGAATCCTCCAGCCCTGGTTGTTATTGTTTTGTCGGTTGCAGGGCCTGAACTCTGGGCCTGGGCGCTGTCCCTCAGCTCTTCAGCTCAAGGCTAGCGCTCTACCACTTGAGCCACAGTGCCACTTCTAGCCTTTTCTGCTTATGTGGTGCTGAGGAATGGAACCCAGGGCCTCTGCATGCAAGGCAAGCACTCTACCACTGAGCCACCTTCCCAGCCCCACTAGCCCTGTTTTTTGCTGATTATTTTGGAGAGGAAGCCTCATAGGTATTTCTGTCCAGGCTGGCTTCAAACCACTATTCTTTAGGTCTCAGCTTCCTGAGTAGATAAGATTATAGATGTAAGCCACTGAGAGTTCGATGAGTTTAACCCACCTGTGCTTCCAGGAAAGCCTTAGTGCTCTCTCTCTCTCTCTCTCTCTCTCTCTCTCTCTCTCTTTCTCTCTCTCTCTCTCTCTCTCTCTCTCTCACACACACACACACACACACACGAAAGCTGATGGTTAAGAAAGGCTCAATAGAGATTCTCTTCAAACTTGAGAAATGTTCCCCTCTTTCATTCACATAGTGCTCAGACACAATTCTAGAGAGTGGGGATAAAGCAGTGAGGTTAGACAGTGTCTCAGGAAAGCATAGGTCTGTGGGAATTGAGTCTTACTTCTGTACTTGGAAAGAGGGATTCTAGGAAGACTTTAGAAGAGGAAGGTGTATAGCTGGGCACCATTGGCTCACACTTGTAATCCTAGCTACTCAGGAGGCTGACATCTGATGATTCTGGTTCAAAGCCAGTCAAGCAGCAAAAAGTTCAAATGATAGAGTACTGGCCTTGAGCAGAAAAGCTAAGGGACAAGCTGGGCACTGGTGGCTCATGACTATAATTCTAACTACTCAGGAGGCTGAGATCTGAGGATCATGGTTCTAAGTCAGCTGGGCAGGAATGTACATGAGGTTCTTAGCTCCAATAAACTACTCAGATAAAGCTGGATGTGGTGTTGTGGCTCAAGTTATAGCGCACTAGCCTTCAGCAAAAGAAGCTAGACACTGTACCCAGGCCCAGAGTTCATGCCCTCGGACTGGGGGGGGGGGGAAAGGTGTTGTCCTCTGTCTAGAAGGACAGCATTGCTGCTGTGAGGCCTCCTCAGGTAGAAGGTGCTGGACAACATTCACAGACTTCTGCTTTCATGTTCATTTCTACATGTAGCTTCTAAGCATTTGTTTCCAGACTTCTTCGTGCCCTCTGAGCTAGTGTGCAATATGGTATATTTAAAATAGAGGTGTTTCAGGGCTAGGGATGTGGCTTAGTGGTAAGAGTGCTTGCCTAGCATGCATCAAGCCCTGGGTTTGATTCCCCAGTACCACATAATCGGAAAAAGCTGGAAACAGTGCTATGGCTCAAGTGGTAGAGTGCTAGACGTAAGCAAAAGAAGCTCAGAGACAATACCCAGGCCCTGTAGTTTAAGCCCCAGGACTGGCAAAATAAATAAGTAATATATGTAATATATATATATATATATATATTTTTTTTTTTAAGTTGTTTCTAGGCCCGTGACCTCTGGGGATTACAAATAGGGAGAAGGTACATGGCTGTTCAGCCTTTGCTGAAATCTTAGGAGGATCCATTGGGACAGGTATAGTAATGGAGTGGACAAAGTAGACTCTTGGGGAATTAGCCTTCAGCTCCTGCCTTCTCAGACCTTTGCACCCTTCCCCATCATCAAAACCCCTCAACAGACTAGAATCTTTTTCACCAAGCATAGTGGCTTTGGTTTGTAATCCTAGCACTCAGGAGGCTGAGGCAAGAGAAGCATGAACGAGTTCCAGGCTAGCCTGGGCTGCACACAAAAAACAAAAACCAGAACCTTTGCTAGTCCCACAAGCCTTGCCACCTCTGTGCCAAAACTGCCCTGGCCTATCCTGCTGTGTATCCTTGGGCTGGCTCTGAGGCAGATGAAAACATCTCTGATGGTTTGTTAAATACTCTTGCTTGTTAAGCATCATTAAACACATACTCTGTATCTTCTAGCTAGAATTCTGCTTATTTAGCATGACACTCTTTTTTGGGGGATCCGGTCGTGGGCCTGAACTCTGGGCCTGGGTGCTGTCCCTCAGCTCTTCAGCTCAAGGCTAGCGCTCTACCACTTGAGCCACAGCGCCACTTCCGGCTTTTTTCTTTTTGCCTATGTGGTGCTGAGGAATCAAACCCAGGGCCTCATGCATGCAAGGCAAGCGCTCTACCACCGAGCCACCTTCCCAGCCCCAAGCATAACACTCTTAAAGGGTCAAGATCTTTACATAATAGAGTAAGGCAGATTTACGGTCATGTGGCCAAGGACATGGCCTGCAGCCTGTGTCTATACAGTGAGAAGAGGTACAGACCAGGTGCCCTGTCTGTTGGGAGTCACCTGTTCCTCCTCCAGCCTAAGGGATTCTTGGGGATTCCAAAACCAGTCCTGTGAGATTGGCCTTTCTAGGAGAACCAAAACACTTGGTTTTTTTTGTTTTTGCTGTTCCTGGGGCTTGAACTTAGGGCCTAAGCACTCTCCCTGAGCTTCTTTTGTCTCAAGGCTAGCATTTTACCACTTGAGCCTTAGTACCACTTCCAGCTTTTTTTGAGTAGTTTATTGGAGATAAGTCTCACCAAATTTCCTGCCCAGGCTGGTTTTGAACCAGTATCCTCAGATCTCAGCCTCCTGAGTAGCTAGGATTACAAGTACGAGCCACCAGTACCTGGCTCAGATACTAGGCTTTTACACAGGGATCTTACTAACCTCATCTCTCCGGCAATAACGCTGTTGTGATATCTTTCACATACCTTAAATTTGTATATTATGAAGGCTTTTAGTGCACATTGATTGAACATCACCAATTTTAGAACTCTACAAAGAAACCTTGTGTGAGTTAGCATTCACTCATTCTTGGCTCTCTGGTGCCCCCTAGTCCCTGATGGTTCCTCTTCTATTTTCTGTGTGTGGACTTGCCTGTTCTGGACATTTCCTATACATGTGATCCTTTGAATCTGACGTCTTTCAATTAATATTCATCAGGTTTATCCATGCTATAGAATGCATTAGAATGTCATTACACAGTATAGTAAAAGTAATCCATTGTATGGCTTTTTTTTTGTCTGTCTTGGGTCTTGAACTCTGGGTCCTGGGTACTGTCCCTGAGCCTCTGTGCTCAAGGATAGTGCTCTACCATGAACACAGCGCCACTTCCGGTTTTCTAGTGGTTTTTTGGAGGTAAGAGCCTTACAGACTTGCCTGTCTGTGCTGGCTTTGAACTGCAATCCTCAGATCTCAACCTCCTGAATAGCTAGGATTACAGGCATGAGCCACTGGTGCCCGGCTTTCTGGCCTGGTCTTTTGCAGCCCTGGTGTCAACTGTGTCTACTCTGTTTCTATGTGGCTTTCTCACCATATAAACTTCTCAAGGCAGAGGGTATAACTTGTCTTTTTGTGTCAAGGTTGTATTTATCTAAGTTGTCAAGGAAATGCCTGTTTTCTAGGTGTAGAATAAATCTCATGGGGATGCTACTCCTTTTATACCTCAGCTCATAGGTCAGGGTGGAGTTTGATAGTGACTGCACAAACTCATACACAGGTTAACATTCACTTACCATGGACTCTCAGCAGGTAACTTGTGTTCTTCAAAAGGAGCCAAGTTGGAGTTGGTTCACCACAATGGTCTTTGCTGTAGGCAGCACCACTGTCCTGTGGTCTACAACTTTGCCATCTTCCCTCCCAACCTCCTGACTCTATTGTGAAAGTTCTGTCACACAAAGGGAAAAGGAGAGGGGTTTCTAATTTTTTCTTTCTCTTCCAAGTCTGTCACTATTCAAAATGAATGTGCAGATGGCCACTGGCTCTGGAGATGCAAGGGGTGCGTACAGGGTGTTGTTGATGCTGAGGCTCCTCTTTGTGCCTAGTGCACATCTAACATCTGTGTACCAGGGATGGTGGGAGCTAGTCCGAGGTGTCCCTTTTGGCCAGGGTGGAATACTCCACACGTAAACATTAACATATTCTTCTCTGCAGTTACCTTCTGGCTAGCCAGTTCTCCCATTTCCCCTTTATTTCAGGGAAGAGAGAGATACTTAGCTTCCCACACCAGCCATTTCATGTCTCCTGCTGGGTTTTTCATGCTGTCGGTGCCCAACAGCTGCCACTCCAACCCACGTCCCAGAGACAGAGCCCTTTTCTTTTTGAAACCATCTGTAAGAACAATGGCTTTGTTTCAAAAAACAACAACAAACTTGTACACAGGACAGATGATTGTGCCTCTAAGCCTCCCCACACACACTAGAGGGGCTTCCAGATAGGCCGGTCACAGCCGGGCAAAGTCCCCTTTGTGCTGCTCCAGCCACTGGTCTAGGGTCTGGGCCTTGGGGTTGAGGTGCAGGGTCAGCTCGATGTTTCGGTCGGGTTTCAGGGCATAGAAACGGAACATGTTGGCTAGATCACGGGCCCCAGGGAAGCCAAGTTTCTCATAGTCCTCAGGAGTTGTCTGGAAACAGAAAACTCATGTTGCTCCATCTTTTTTTTTTTTTTTCTTTTTTTTCTTTTTGGGTCCGGTTGTGGGGCTTCAACTCAGGGCCTGGGCACTGTCCCTCAGCTCTTCAGCTCAAGGCTAGCGCTCTACCACTTGAGCCACAGTGCCACTTCCGGCTTTTTTCTTTTTGCTTAAGTGGTGCTGAGGAATCGAACCCAGGGCCTCATGCATGCAAGGCAAGCACTCTACCACTGAGCCACCTTCCCAGCCCATGTTGCTCCATCTTGTCTCCAATGTGGGGAGAAGCTAGACCTGCTTTCCACCCTGCCCCCAGTCACTGTTGGCCATAGTCTGCAGTCATGTGAAAATTTTGTACTAGAAAGATAAAAGGTGTAGAAACCAGTATCCCTGGAGATCTATTTGATATTAGTTGGTTTAGATCTTCTTTCAAAATCATTAAATGAAAGCCTTTCAAAACAGTAGAAAATGCAACATCACTTTCTAGCTCAAAAGTCAAAACTGTTGCCTTTCCCTACAGAAGTGAATCTTCAAATCTTCACAACCCTGACCTAAGCCCTCTTTAAAAAAAAAGTAACTTGACTCCTTAGTGTCCATTTCAAAGTTTCCTTTGAAAGTGCTAAGAAAGCTCTAACACAAACTATCATGTTAATCCTCAGCCACCCATGGGGATAGACTGTCTATACCCATTTATGAATAAGGGAGGCCAGGGACTTACCATGCTCACACATTGGTGGATTAGGGCTAGAACCTGGATGTGAATCTAGAAGTTTGGGCCCTCCACCCTTCCTTTTCCCTCTGTGGTTCTGCTTAGGTCTGAGTGGGAGCTGCAAAAACTTGGTATTTTTCAGTTTCTTACATGAGTAGTCGGTCCTACTTTCTAAAAAGAAACAAGGCACTCAGGGGTCTGAACAAGAAGCCTGAGGGAGCCAGGCGCCGGTGGCTCACGCCTGTAATCTTAGCTACTCAGGAGGCTGAGATCTGAGGATCATGGTTCAAAGCCAGCCAAGGCATGACAGTTTGTGAGAAAAGTGAGGGTAGGGGAACCTCCTGTTTTACCCATTCAGGCCCAGTGGAGGACAGGTCAGGCCTTTGTCCAGCCAGGACTGCTGTCCATTCTTGCAGAAATTTCTATCCCCCACCTTGGTCAAAACCTCTAAGGCAAAAATTTCACTCTGGCTACACTTAGCTCCCAGCAACAGCATGACACAGACATTCACCCTGACTGTGAATTTAGATTTGCCTTGTTAAGAGGGTTGCATAAACCCTACAGACTCCTTTCTTACAAACCCCCAAAGGTTCCTTTGGGATTCAAGTGGCCCTGCCTGGCAGGAGCTGGAACACACAGCCCTGGGGAGGGGACAGCCCACCTTGGCATGGTGTACAGTCTTGCCGATGTGCCTGGTGAGCAGTGTGGCGTACTCCTCGGCAGTATGCCTGCAGGTGCTGAGCCCGATGTTCTGCCCCACGTACTCTTCTGGTTTCTTCAGCAGGCTAAGTACCACAGGACCCAGGTCACTCACAGCCATGCCATCCATGGGGACGTCACCCATGGGTAGGTCTGTGGGGACAGAGAGATGTGCTAGCAGGGACAGAGTACCTCTGTGGGGGTTGGGACTGGTTTTCTCAGCAGTCAGTCCTCTAGGAACCTGCATCCATCAGCCTGGTCAGCGTCCAGGTGTGATGACAATAGCACTTCAGCATCCACCAGTCTTCCTCACCCTGGAAAAGGGGTCTGTCCAAATTACCCAGGAACCCAGGGGGATGGAGCCCAACAAAGAGACATAAATTCCTGGCAGTAGTTCTGCAAACTACAAAGGGCCTTGCCAGTGGCCTACTAGTGGTTCCAGATTCTACTTTCCATGTGGGCAGGGCTCCCCTAGCTCTCTGCCAGTGCTAGTGCCCGCACGTGAGGATGAGCTCACACGTAATGAGAGGGAGTCAGGGCCTGCGCCCAGGACTACCCTGATGACAAGTTATACCTCCCAGCTACACCTGTAGCTTCACAGGGTGAGAACTGTGAGTTGTGGGGAAACCCACCCAACAAGTAGCTCTTTCCATCTGGGGCTCGCTGGGGCAGGAAGTAGGAGAGGAGGTTCTCAAAATAGCAGGGCAGCCGCACACTGGTCATGGGAACGCCGATGTCTCGAAAGTATTCCTCCACCTCCCCTTTGCCATCAAAGTGGCCTGCTGCCAGCTTCCCTGCCGTCAGCTTCTTAATGTTCTCCAGGCCGCTGTAGACCACATAGTGGAGGCCCAGGCGCTTGGCCAGATCTGCCAACAGCTTTCCCTGGTAGACAGGAGAGATCACAAGATTAAGACCCCACTGGTCAAACTCAGCAATGAGCCTTGCTGTTTTTTGTTTTTTTTTTTGTCGGTCATGGGGCTTGAACTCCAGGCCTGGGCGCTGTCCCTCAGCTCTTCAGCTCAAGGCGAGCGCTCTACCACTTGAGCTACAGCGCCACTTCCGGTTTTCTGGTGGTTTATTGGAGATAGGAGTCTCATGGTCTCTCCTGCCCGGGCTGGCTTTGAACCGCGATCCTCAGATCTCAGCCTCCTGAGTAGCTAGGATTACAGGCGTGAGCCACCAGCGCCCGGCTGAGCCTTGCTGTTAAGATTATGTGACCATCTCTGAAAGAAATCTGTGAAACCTAAGGATCTTTTATTTTATTTATTTTTGTTGGTGTGGGGCTTGAACTCAGCCTGGGCACTGTCCCTGAGCCTCACAAGTTGTGCTCAAGGCTGCGCTCTACCACTTGAGCCACAGCGCTACTTCTGGTTTTCTGGGGATAAGAGTCTCATGGACTTTCCTGCCCAGGCTGGCTTCAAATTGCGATCCCAAATCTCAGCCTCCTAAGTAAGGATTTTTTTATTTTGAGAGAGGGTCACTGGAGATGTCACTAAGGATCTTGAGATGAGATCATCCTAGATTAACCATTAATCCAATACAAGTGTCCTTACAAGAGTCAAAGAGGCACTACTGGCTCTTGCCTATAATTCCATATGCTATGCAGAACTGAAGTTTGAAGCTAATCTGGACAGATAAATCCATGAGACTTTTTAATACATTTTTTATTGTAAAAATACCGTACAGAGGGGTTACAGTTACATGAGTAAGGTAATGAGTACTTTTCCTATCAAGCATTGTTACCTCCTTTGTTTTTCCCCTACCATCCCTTCCCTTCCCACCTCCCCAACTCCCCCCCCCCCCGCCACAAGTTGTAAAGTTCATTTTTCAACATAGTGTCCCATGAGACTCTTATCTCCAGTTAACCAGCAAAAAGAACTGGAGGAATTGTTCAAGTGATAATGCTCCAGCCATGAGCAAAAAAAGCTGAGCAAGAGGCCCTGACTTCAAGCCCCAGAACTAGAAAAAATAAATACTGTTTATCAAAACAAATACCAGGAAGTGAAAATATGTTTTGAAACATGGGCAAAGGGAGGGGGGTGCCACAGGAATGGAGAGAGGAAGGGTGAGTAAATATAGTCATTATAGTCAATACACATTATATAACTTGGGAGGGAAAGGACAGGGAAAATGGAAGAAAATGAAGACGGGGGGGGGGGGGCATTGGCCAAGAAACATTGTACTCAAAACCTGACTTAAGGGATTATAGCCCCTTTGTACAACAATTTAATAATGCTAATAATTATAATAAAAGTCAGGAGTTAGGCATGGTAGTTATACACTTAGAATCCCAGCTATACAGGAGATAGAGCTAGGATGATCATGGTCAAAGGCTAGCATAGGCCAAAGTTAGTTCAAAACCCTATCTCAAAAACAAAGCTGGCTACAGTGTCTCAAGCCTATGATCCTAGCTACCTGGGAGATGGAGATCAGAAGATCTCAGTTCAAGACCAGCCCGGGCAAAAAAGGTTCATGAAGTCTCATGGAGTTCATGAAGTCAAGAAGGAGTCCCATCTTGACAATGGCGGGGCATTGGTAGTGCATACTTTTCCTCCTAAGCTATAGAGTAAGCACAGTGACTAAGTGCTTAAGTGTACACCTGCACAAATAGGATGACAGTCCAACCTTGGCATAAAGCAAGACCCTATCTTGAAAACAACTCAAAAAAGGGAATAAGAGAAGACACATGAAGAGAAGACCATATGAAGACAGGCAGAAGTTGGAGTGATACAGTCACAAGCCAAAGAATGCCTGGAGCTACTGAAGGTGGAAGAGGTGAGGAAAGATTCTCCCCCTCTAGGGCCTTTGAAGAGGGAGTATGAGTATGCTGTGATTTTAAACCACACAAATATGGCCGGGTGCTGGTGGCTCACGCCTATCATCCTAGCTACTCAGAAGGCTGAGATCTGAGGATCATGGTTCAAAGCCAGCCCGAGCAGGAAAGACTGTGAGACTCCTATCTCCACTAAACCACTGGCACTGTAGCTCAAGTGGTAGAGTGCTTGCCTTGAGCTGAAGAGCTGAGGGACAGCATCCAAGCCCAGAGTTCAAGCCCTATGACCACCATCACCACCAACAACAAAAAAAACAAAAAACCACAAATATGGTCATTTGCCACAGTAGATCCTAGATGCTCACACAGGTTTTCAATGATTACAATGAGATTTGGCTGGGTGCCCATGGCCCACACCTGTAATCCTACCCACTCAGCTGAGATCTGAGAATCAAGGTTTGAAGCCCTCCTGGAAAGGCAAATCTATAAGACGTGTATCTCCAACTAACGACCAAAAAGCCACAAATGGAAATATGGCTGAAGTAGTAGAGTGCTAGTCTTGAATGAAAAAAACGAAGGGACAGTGCCAAGGTCCTGAGTTCAAGCCCCAGAGTCAGCGCACACGCACGCGCGCGCGCGCGCACACACACACACACACACACACACAATTTGTTTCACCCAGAGACTGTCCACTCTGTTGTGGTCTCCATGTAGTTTGCCTCCCAGGGTTCTGGTGCTAAAGGTTATGGGTGGTTTGAGAAGAGGAAGGCCTGCAGTGCTTGGATCCTAGCAAAGCAGATCAACCAGGGTCAAAGACGCTTCTCCCATTTGCCCTCACCTGCTTGACCTCCAGTTCCTGGCTGCAGTTTTCCCAGTAGTTGGTCACGATGAAGGTGGCATGAGCCCCGGTCAGAGCCAGCTCCATGCTGGCCTCATCACTCTGGTCTCCCTGTACTACTTCTGCACCCTGCCGTTTCAGCTCCTTCGCTGCTCTCTGCCCAGGGTCCCGGGTCACTACTCGAACCCTGAATGTTCCATCTTCCAGGAGTGTGCGGGCCACTGAGCCCCCTTGGGCACCTGTGAAGAGTCAGAAAACTTCCAGAGTCACTACTGACAGTCCTGAGAAAGCAGAGCTCAGAAGTGACTGCTGCACCACAGTAAGGAGCTGTGGTGTATTCACATATAATTCACTTAGCATAACATTTACCTTTTCAGTCCTGGGTATAGAACCTATGGTCTGTAAAATACTAGGCAAGTTGCTGGGAAGGTGGCTCAGTGGTAGAGCGCTTGCCTTGCATGCATGAGGCCTTGGGTTTGATTCCTCAGCACCACATAAGCAAAAAAAAAAAGCCAGAAGTGGCGCTGTGGCTCAAGTGGTAGAGAGCTAGCCTTGAGCTGAAGAGCTGAGGGACAGCACCCAGGCCCAGAGTTCAGGCCCCACCACTGGACCCCCCTGCCAAAAAAAAAAAAAAAAATACTAGGCAAGTGCTCTAACACTGAACCACATCCCCAGCTCAACAACCCTAACACCCTTTAGTTGGGGTTGTTTGTTTCTTGTGGCATGGCCTCTGTATGAAATTTAGGCTGGCCTCAAACTGTATTATCTTCCTGCCTCAGCCTCCTCAGTGTCCGGAGTATACTACCATTTTTTTTCTTTTAATGTCCCGGGTAGTGCTTTTCCAGGCCCTGGGTTCCGTACCTGGCACAGAAAACAAGTTTAAAAAGCCTACAAGCAAGCAGGCCTGTAATCCTAGCTACTCAAAGATGAGATCTGAGAATTGAGGTTTAGAGCCAGGAGGAGCAGACAATCCAAAACTCTCATGGCGCCAGCCTAGGAAGAAAGTTTAGCAAGGGACAAGGCCCTGAGATCAAGCCTTCAATATCAGGGGATTTAAGAAGCAAAGTAGTAAATAAAATCCTTATTCTACTTGTAAATTAATATTTTGAACTGAAGCCATTTGGTACAACTAATTTCTTAAGAAAACACCATTAAAAAAAATCCCTCATAGGTGTAGCTCAGTGAAAGAATTTAGGTTTAGCATGTGGTAAGTCCTGAATCTGACCCCTAGCATGCAAAAAGAAGAATATATATATACACACATGCATGCATGCATACATACACACAAAAGGAAAAGTGGGGTGGCAAGATAGTGTCTACTGAAGGGGTAACCCCAGAAACTTGCTAATTGATGGAAGAGGGGCGTAGGAAAATACAATTTGGTATCCTGTATATGTAACTTTTTTTTTAAACTCTAAAAGTAATCTGCACTCAAGTTCTGCGCCTTGGGTCCCTGCAGACCCAGGATAGAGCAGCTGTGGCTTGCGCAGGCCTGGCCCGCCTGCTCACCTGTGGCTCCAAAAACCACCACCAGTTTCTGGTCCGCCATGAAGGGCTCCAGGCGAGGGGCGAGGTCCCAAGGTTGAGGTTGCGGGATTGCAGAAGTGGGAATAGACAAAGGTCCGGATGCAGAACCGCCGGAGATGCCGCGTGCGCACCAAAGAAGAGCGGGCTGGTGGTTTCAACCCCGCCCTCTTTCACCTCCTTTGCCCGCCCACCACCTGGCCCCGCCCACTTCCGGACGCGCCCACCTCCCCTCTTTCCGGCAAGCGAGATCTCCGCCTCCCTCGCAGCTGCCCAATGGGAAACGCCCAATGGGAAACGCCCGCTGGGCGGGGCCCTGCCTGGGGACTCTGGTGCACCCCGCCCTCCAGCCTGCAGCAGAGCCCACTGCCGACGGGGGGTTCTGCCCTGAGTGAGCTGCTTGACCCACTCCAGCTCCCACCCATCCTGGCAGAGCCCCCGTAGGCCGCGTTGTACCCGAGAAGCCCCCTCCAGTTCGCGGCTCCTGGACGCCCGCAGTCCTTGTCTTGAGCATGGCCCTGCACGCCGCAGACCTTGCTCTTCCCCACCTATTGGCCCAGATGGTTTATACAGATCCTGGCCGGATGCAAACGTGTTTGCGCACGCCTGGAAAAATCTTGCAAATCACTTCTTCCTCTAGTGCACGTGTCGGGGAGGCTGCCCGGCCTGAGGCGGGACGAAAAAAACAAACAAAAAAAAGAAAGGAAAAAAAAAAAAACCATTGCGTTTTCTCTCTTACCGCCAACCAAGCCTGTGGCTATGACTCTTAACCTCCAAAGTCCGGCCTGTCGCAGTGCTTGGGTATGCCTGAGTCACGTTTGCAGTTGTCAGGACTTGCACTGATTACAATCCTTTTTATCACACGGTAGGTCTTGTGTTTAATCAAACTTCTGAAATGACTGCTAAAAAATTATTGCTGTTGGCTTAAGATCACTATTTTTTTTCCTTACTTGTATCAAGATCCCAGACCAAGGTCATCTTTTTTTTTTTTTTTTTCCAGTCCTGGGACTCGAACTCCGGGTCAGAGCACTGTCTCTGAACTTCTTTTGTGGAAGGCTAGCAGTCTACCACTTGAGCCAAAGTGCCACTTCTGGCTTTCTCTGTGTGTGTGTGTGTGTGTGTGTGTGTATGTGTGTGTGTGTTACTGAGGAATCGAACCCAGGGTGTCATGCGTGCTAGGCAAGCACTCCACCACGAAGCCACATTCCCAGCCCCCCCAGGTCATCTTTTGCAGAGCATCTGTTTTGCTGGCACTGCTGATTCTTAGCACCGGAAATGGTATCTGGAACAAGGCAGACATTGAAACAACTTTTGAACAGCCTGGCACTGCAGTTACGAGGTCAAGTCAGACAGCGGCTGCTGTTTTAGTTATAATCTAGCCTTTGAGATAACCCACAAGATGATGGGGTTTTTGTTTTTCCCCTGCGAAGGGTGGAGCCCACTACCCGGGCAAGAGCTCGGCCAATGAGCGAAACAACCTCAGTCCATGTTTAATGCCTCCTGCCTCTCGTAGGGGGCGTGGCGTGGTGTTTGGGGGCGTGTCGCTAGTAGGCCCCGCCCACGCGCTGCGTGCGCACGTCGCGCCGTCCTGTCGCTCGCCCGCTCGGCTGCGGCGCCGCTGAGGGAGTCGCTGACTTGGGGATTGGCGGATTTGGGGAGCGCCCTCGCTGCGGGGTGAGTGACCCGCGTTCTCCCTGGCCTTCCTGTCGTCTGTTCGGACAGCGCCGCCGGGACCCCGCGGGTCCTGACCTGACGGGGCTCCTCCGGAGCTCGTCGGGGCGCCGGGCGGAGGGGACGCTGGGCGGGGGGCGGCCGGAAGCCGGTGAGGGAGGCGGAGGAGCGGCCGACCGCGGGGACCCGGGCGGCGGCGGAGTGTCAGGTGAGGACGAAGCCTCTCCTGGGGGGGCCCGGGCCGCCTCAGCGGCTCCCTGATGTCCCGTGGGGGCCCGGCCCTCGCAGCGTCCCGGGTGAGCTTGGTGAGGGGACCCCGGGGTCCGCGACGGGAGCCCGGCGTCGCTGTCCCGCTGGCTGTCGGCCGCAGCTCCGTCCTTGTAGTGACTCACCTCGCGGGAGGCGCCCTTTGCATCAGCGTGGGGACTTTGGGGGTGACCTCCGGTGTCCTTTTGTGTGTAGGTGTGTGTTTGCCGGTCCTGGAGCCTTGAACTCAGGACCTGGGCTGCCCCTGAGCTTATTTTTTTTGGGGGGGGCGCTCTACCATTTGAACCACAGCTCCACCTCCACCTTTTGGGTGTTTAATTGAAGAGTCACAGGAACTTTCCTGCTCTGGCTAGCTTTGAACCTCCGACCTCATATCTTCAACCTCCTGAGTAGCTAGGATTGCTGGCATGAGCCACTGGTACCCTTTAGTGCAGAATTCAGCAAGAGGAGCAATGACCTGTAAGTGAAGCTGGTTAGTCTGGATGAGGAGTTCACTAGTCACCTCCTGAGTATTGTGCTTTAGGCGTCCTAATTGCCTTGTAAAAGCTGTCGGGACCGCCTTGCACAGTCTTTGCGTGAGGCCTGTCTGTGGGTCACGCCCCTTAAATTGGTTCTGAAGGACCAATTGTCGTGGCCGGTGGCTGTTCTTCTTACTGTGCTTTGTTGATGATGCCATAAACTGGACAAGACCGGGTTTGAAAGGTAACCTTTTATAATGCACTATAATTGAGAGCAAGACCTCTTGCTCTCAAGCTCTCCCTGAATCTTGTGAGTTGATCATTTCTCCTGTCTGTAAAATGAGATCAACAGGAGAATCATGGGAAGTAACTTGACCTACATCCCACAATCAAGAAGATAGCACAGGTGATGTTGAACTCGGCAGTTTGGCCCCAGATAGATACTGTGCTCCTTCCTAAATGGAGTTGTAGAAATTGGAAATGGATTACATTGTTGAAGTGGTCTTCCTTCACTCCTGTCAAGTAAAAGGATATAAAATGGTTTTGTGCCTTTGAATTTCTGGCATGGTGTTCATTAACAAGTGTATATCATTTTTTGGTGATGGGACGGAATCTAGGGCCTCTTGCATGTGTGTATGTGGGCTTTTTTGTTTGTTTTCTTGCTTTTTTTTTTTTTTTGGTCCGGTTGTGGGGCCTGAACTCTGGGCCTGAGCACTGTCCCTCAGCTCTTCAGCTCAAGGCCAGTGCTCTACCACTTGAGCCACAGCGCCACTTCCGGCTTTTTTCTTTTTACTTATGTGGTGCTGAGGAATCGAACCCAGGGCCTCAGGCATGCAAGGCAAGCGCTCTACCACTGAGCCAACTTCCCAGCCCCTTTTTTTTTTTTTTTTTTTTTTTTTTTTTTAAATAGAGCCTGTTCTGTGTAGCCAGGCTGACTTGGGATCACAGTTCAAAGCCAGTTCAAGCAGGAAAGTCTGTGAGACTCTTACCTCCAATGAACCACCAGAAAACCAGAAGTGGTGCTATGGTTCAGGTGGTAGAGCGCTTGCCTTGAGCTGCAGAGCTCCAGAGTTCAAGCCCCACGACCAACCAAAAAAAGGAAAAAGTTTCCAAAAATAGTCTTAGAGCCAAAACACTGATGTAGGTTTGGGAATATGTGGGCCTTGTGTTCATTGAATGACCTAATCCAGCGAGGGATATAAAGAGTAAATCCTATGATTCCCCTTTGAATGACTTGACTTCCATTTTTCCTTTGCTTGGGCCAATAAGTTGAGCTGCTTTGAGTCAAAGGAAGCAAGAATAGGACCTACTTAGAAATGACAATACCAGTGAGTTACATAAAATTTAATGTTTATTACCTTTAGCTTATCCCTCAATAAGACACCTAGGGCTGCCTTCATTTTCAGATTTCTTTTAGGTAGGTGACTTGTTATAGGACAGTTGGGCTCTGCATGTAGATTGCACCAAAAACCGGAATATAATTCTACAGAGAGCAGATCTTTTAGAAATTGGAATTGTTAATGTTTTGACATGAAATGTAAAACTCACCTTGTCACTCCTTGGAGAAAAAAAAGATGAAAAATTTGACCTATAAGTTGCCTATGTTGCTGGTCATAGTTAACTAAAAAGTTACAAACATAAATGACATAGCCTTTTTCTCTGATAGTAGCTAAAAGGAGAATCAAGAATTCTGGAGATGAGATGTGCCTCAATAGTAGCATGCTTACCTATCATGCCAAAAGCCCTGGGTTTGATCCCCAGTTCTGCCAAAAATAATAAGTGAAAATTCAAGACCACATTCCCTTTTGTATACAAGACATTGAAGATTCTCAGATCTCAGCCTCTTGAGTAGGAGTACAGGCATAAACCACTGGGGCCAGGCTTCTCAGTCTTTCCTTTAATAATAACATTAGTTGTGGGGTTTTGTTTTGTTTTTCTGTGGTAGAGAGAATTGAACCCAGATCCTTTTTATTATTTATTTATTTATTTATTTATTGTTGGTTGTGGGGTTTGAACTCAGGGCCTGGGTGCTGTCCCTGAGCCTCTTTGTGCTCAAGGCTAGTGCTCTACCTCTTGACCACAGTGCCACTTTCAGATTTTGAGTGGTTAATTGCAGGTAAAAGTCTCACAGGGACTTTTCTGCCTGGGCTGGCTTTGAACCACAATCCTCAGATAATCAGCTTCTTGACTAGCTAGGATTACAGTTGTGAGCCACCAGTGCCCAGCTGCCATTTGTTTTTTTTTTTTTTTTGGTCCGGTCGTGGGGCCTGAACTCTGGGCCTGGGCGCTGTCCCTCAGCTCTTCAGCTCAAGGCTAGCGCTCTGCCACTTGAGCCACAGTGCCACTTCCGGCTTTTTTCTTTTTTTGCTTATATGGTGCTGAGGAATCGAACCCAGAGCCTCAGGCATGCAAGGCAAGCGCTCTACCTCTGAGCCATCTTCCCAGCCCCTGCCATTTGTTTTTGATTTGGGACCAGGGTCTTGATATCTTTTTGGCCAGTTTGACTTTGAACTCAGGATCCATCTTCTGAGTCCCCAGGATTATAGGCACATACCAACATGCCCAGCTAAGAGTAATATTAATAATATTACTCTTATTAAAGTAATATTAATAGTAATGACTAAGAGTAGTTACTTGGGGTTATTTTATAAACAGTCCAACACATCTAAAATGACATCTAAATTTCAGTTATGACCACCTGACCTGGAGTGGGACAGGATTTCACCATTTTTCTCCTAGCATGTCCATATTAAGATCCTCCTGCCTTAGCCCCCCAAGTGCTTGGGTTACAGATGTATATTACCATGCCCATTTTAACCATATATTCTTACAATGGTATACCTATTTTAAGCAAATATTTTAAATCAAAGACTGTCAGCTAGTAAAAAGTGGGATGTGGTGCCATATGCCTGTCATCCCAGTTATACATAAAGTGTAAATGGAGGATTTGGCCTCAGCCAAAAGCAAGACCCTATTTGACAAACAGTGGAAAAGGGGCAGGTTCAGGGTGTGGCTCTAGAAAGCACAAGCTCCTGAATTGAGTTCAAACCCTATTACCACAAAAATAAAAAAGACGCTGTTGGGGCTGGGAAGGTGGCTCAGTGGTAGAATGCTTACCTAACATGAATGAAGCCTTGGGTTTGATTCCTTAGTACCACCTAAACAGAAAAGGCCAGACATGGTGCTGTGGCTCAAGTGTAGAGTGCCAGCCTTAAGCAAAATTTGGCTCGGGGACAGTACCCAGGACCTGAGTTCAAGCCCTAGGACTGGAGAGAAAGAGGTGGGGAGGGGGGGAGCTGTTAATACTTGGTGAATGTTAAAGTCTCTGGCGCCTGGTTGATCTAAGACACAGGTTTCCAAACTTCTATTTGGTAAATATGAGAATAGGACTGGAAATCTGTTTTTTAAGACTTTCTAGTTGACTCTTGTTTGCGATTTCCTTGATTATAAAGCACATACTGGACAGAGGAGGGAATGAATGGACAGAGTTTATAGAAGTCAATAAGATACATGAAGAAAGGTACAGGGAGAGAAGAAAGAGGTAATTGTTGTGTGGTGATAACTGTGCTGTCACTTTGTGTGCCAGAGAGCAACTGGGCAGATAGTCTCTTCTTTCTGCTTAGTGGGAAAACTAATTTTTGTCACACGAATAGATTTATTTCTTTCCCAGGAGTATCACAGACCTAATTATTGTCATAATTTTCAGTAACTTTGAAAGGGCCTTGGAGAAGGATGGCAGAACAGAGACTAGTGTCCTGTAACTGGTTTGCCTAAGCTTCTTTAAGTGTTCTGGGTTTCTACCTTTCTCCTGATTAGCTGTCTTAGTTTTAGGAGACTCTGCTTTCATTACTTTTTTTTTGGTCAGTTGTGGGGTTTGAACTCAGGACCTGGGTGCTCTCTTTGAGCTCTTACTTTGAGTCACAGCACCACTTCCAGTTTTCTGGTGGTTAATTGGAGATAAGAATCTCACAGACTGCTCTGTCCAGGCTGGCTTTGAACTGCAATCCTCAGACCTCAGCCTCCTGAGTAACTAGGATGACAGGCGTGAGTCATCAGCGCCTGGTTTATTACATTTCATATTCAATCCTGCAATTACTTAAGAGCTTATTAAAGCACTGTGCTGGTACTGTGGAAGGTGCTAGCATGATTAAAACAATTTTACATCATGCTATTTGGTTTGTTTATTCTTTTTTATTATTATATGCTATTTGATTTCAGTTGATTTAGTTGATCAGCTTACCTCTTAAGTAGCTGTTATGATTGTATGTTTCCTACCAAACATGAAAAGACTCATGATCCAGCCGGGCGCCGGTGGCTCACGCCTGTAATCCTAGCTACTCAGGAGGCTGAGATCTGAGAATAGCGGTTCAAAGCCAGCCCGGGCAGGAAAGACCGTGAGACTCCTATCTCCAATAAACCACTAGAAAACTGGAAGTGGCACTGTAGCTCAAGTGGTAGAGCGCTAGCCTTGAGCTGAAGAGCTGAGGGACAGCGCCCAGGCCCAGAGTTCAAGCCCCATGACCGACAAAAAAAAAAAAAAAAAAAAGAAAAGACTCATGATCCAAATGTACAGTTGTAGTGAAGAAACTGGTGGAAAAGGATACTTGAAATCAGAATTGTTCTGGAAATCAGGCATCAGTGGTTCATGCCTAAAATCCTAGCCATTCATGAAGCTGAGATCTGAACATCATGGTTTGAAGCCAACCCAGGCAGGAAGGCTGGATGTAGAGTTGTAGCTCAAGTGGTACTGTGCTAGCCTTGAGTGAAAAAGTTAAGGGACAGCATCCAGGCCCAGAGTTTAAGTCCCAGTACCAGCATAAAACAAACTAAAACAAAACAGAATTGTTCTAGAAAATTTGGAACATAAGCTTTGTCTTTACTACAGTTGTCAGTATTGTACAATTAGTGTTTATGCAGTGGGGTGTCTGTTTATCTTTTTCTGATTTTCCATTTATCTTTCTCTCATGGGCCTCATACATGGTGGGCAAGTGCTATTTGAAATTCAGAGTGCATCTTAGCCTTCTTTGTAGTCACAGAGCCCATGAGCATAATGTTGATAGTATGTGATGTCACTACCCCACTAGCCATCCGCTTCCATAGATATTTGAGCTATTTTCTAGCAAGATCACTGTGTGCTGAGGCAGATGAACTGTTTCCAAGGCAGTGCAGAGTGGCAAGAGGAAACAGGGGAAGACTCAGTGAGCAGAGTTCCCACGTAGGGTCCCACGTAGTTCTATTGGAAAGAAGATGAGGAAAGGAAATAGAGGGAAGTAGGGTCCAGATGCCCTCTAAGTCCTGTTTGAAAGACATAAATCTTCACTCCTTTCCTTCTTTTCTGTGTGTGGTGGTATGTGATGAAAAAAAACACAAAACAAAACCAAAATCCCAGGCTGGGAAGGTGGCTCAGTGGTAGAGTGCTTGCCTTGCATGCATGAGGCCCTGGGTTTGATTCCTTAGCACCACATAAACAAAAAGAAAAAAGCCGGAAGTGGCGAGTGTGGCTCAAGTGGTAGAGCACTAGCCTTGAGCTGAAGAGCTGAGGGACAGCGCCCAGGCCCAGAGTTCAGGCCCCACGACTGGACCCCCAAAAAAACAAAACCAAAATCCCTTCTGGGCCTTGTGTGTGGCAGGCAAGTGCTTTGCCACTGAGCTACATTATCTTTCTATATTGGAAGACAAGGGGAAAAAATCCTGCCTTCCTTTTACTTAGTAATAGCAGGTATCGTAATAATTAGCAAATTACAAAACAAAAACAACAAACCCTACCACCCACACATACTCACTTTATTCTTCCTCCATCACACGGTTGGTTATTTATTAACTTTAAAAAAAATTCCCAAATGTTGTGCTGAAGGTCATATTTGTCTAACTTTGAAAAGCTTTATGAGAAGACAGTATGTGAGCCCAAAAAATAAAAGTGGTATGTGATAGCTGCTGTAGATTATGCTTTCCTCCTTTTTTTTTTTTTTTGGTTGGTCATAGGGCTTGAACTCTGGGTCTGGGCCCTGTCCCTGAGCTCTTTAGCTTAAGGTGAGCGCTCTACCACTTGAGCCACTGAGCCACTTCTGGCTTTCTGGTGGTTAATTGGAGATAAGAGTCTCACAGACTTTCCTGTTTGGATTGAGTTTGAACCTCAGTCCTCAGCTCTCTGCCTCCTGAGTAGCTAGGATTACAGCATGAGCCACCAGTGCCTGACTGCTTTCCTACTTTCCCCTGCACCTTCACTGATAATGTCTTGAGGCAGAGGTGTTTAAGGCTCAGTTCTGCTATCAGGAAAGGCCCTTATGGCTATCACATAGGGTTTAAAGGCAAGAAGAATGGTTGGGGATAGAGGGAGTTGAAGACACAGAAACCACGTGCTTTTTGGGAAGTCATGAAGTTTTCAAGGTCCTGTTGAACTTTTGGAAATGAGGTATGCAAGTAGCCAGAAAGCTCCTGTTACCGTGTATAATCTAGGACCAGTTGCCTACCGCTGCTTCTCTTAAGACGTATAGGCCTAAGAGACCCAGCCTGTAATCCTAACAACTCAGGAGACTGAGATCTGAGGATTACAGTTCAATGCCAGCCAGGACAGAAAAATCTGTGAGACTCATCTTCAGTTACTAGCAGAAAGACAGATGTGGCCAGGCACTAGGAGTTCTAGAGAAGCTGGAGTGTCTGGAAATTCTCCTAAAATCTCAGTAAATACAATTTAGTTCTTCCGATTCTTAGCCTATTTAGCAATCAGATACCAGACTGATAAATGATAGATTTCTCCTAGTTTTAGGTTCCATCCTACAAAGGCTGGCCTCAAAATCATGATCCTCTTTACCTTTGCTTCCCTAATGCAGGGATTACAAGGAGTATGTTAGCACACGTTCCAGTCTCATAATTCATTGAATTCATTTAAGTCTCGTAACTTAAATAACTTATTTAAGTCAAGTCTTATAACTTAATTCTTATGCAAAATTGATGACTTAACTTATTTTTATTTTTTTGTTATCTTTAAGTAGTTGTACAAAGAAGTCCCATTTTACAAAACAGTATATGAGTACAAAGTGTCTGACAACATTGTCACCCATCTCTCCTAACCCATCCCTTCTCTCACTTTTTTTCTTTTATTGAGATTAGGTGATTACATAAATTTCACACATTTCACAGTATTGTGGAATAGTGATACTTAGTTAAAGTCACAAACACATTTTAACTTTCACAAGGCAAGTTGTCATTATCATGGTCTACACAGTTTGTGAGTTATATGAGCTTTGACAATACAGGTTATTTTTTCCACATCAGGTGATGTTTACATTTTTCCTTTTGCTTAGTGTGGTCTGTTCCCACTTACTCTGTTCCTCCTCCTAGCTTCCCTCTGTTGTGTGCGTATATCTACCATAATATGGTTAGAACATGGAGTCATTTAGCAATGATAGGACAAAATGGTGGCTGTCCTTTGTTTCTTGAGTCCTTTTACTTTGCCATATCTACTTGTATTTTGGCTTTAGCATCCACATATCAGGGAGACCATGTGCTATTTGTCTCCTTGTTCTTGGCTTACTTTGTTCCAAATAATCTGCTCTACTTCCACCCATTTCCCTGCAAATACCATTATTTTGTCCTTTCTAATGGCTGCGTAATATTCCATTGTACATAGGTACCACAATTTTTGTATCCACTCATCAGTAGTGGGGCATCTGGATTGTTTCCAAATCTTGGCTAGTGTGAACAGTGCTGCAATAAAAATGGAGATGCATGTGTCTTTGTATACTGGTTCCTGTTGTTCAGGATAGATGCCTAGGAATGGTATGACTGGGTCATAGGAGAGGTCTATAGTTAGCTTTCTGAGGTGCTTCCAGACTACTTTCCAAAGTGGTTGTATTAGTATACATTCCCACCAGCAATGGAGTAGGGTTCCTTGTTCTCCACATCCCCTCTAGCATTTGGATGACTTAAATTCTTATGCAGAATTGTTACAAGAAAAAGAAACAGAAATTAAGTAGCTATTGGGGGTCATCCAACTGATAGGGCAGATCCAGGATTTACTCTTAGTTGTACATGTTAGGAGTTTTGGCTGAACCATGTGTTGCCTCTTGGTCTCCATGTGGCCAGTAGACTTCTCCCTTGGCTCATTTTAGTTTACCTTTGTGAGTGCCTACTGCAGACTGAACAGTTTAGTATGAAGACTGCTTGTTCAAAACAAAAGATTTGTGTGCATGGTGTTATTAGACGTATTGCACCCAGCTTCTAGAAACTTCCTGTTGGGAAAATTCTCTCTCCATGTCATAAGACGCATAATTGCAGTGCAGATACTTACAATGTGTATTTAAATTAATAGTCACATGGCATTCATGTAGATATTGAGTCATCACTAAGTAACTGTTAGCTTGGAGAGGCTGTGTTCTGAGAATATTCTACAGTGAGGAAGGTAAATAGCACACCTCTTAAAGTTCCTCATGTAGGCAATACAGAATAATCTATTACCTCTTCTCTTTAATACTTGAAAGCTTCAGTGAAGAGCTAGAGTTTCTAGAATGCTTCCCTAGAAAGCCAGCTGAAGGTTCTTTAGCTTAGTAATCCCTATGTCACTGTGATTTTCTGCCTTTTAATTATGGTTATGAGATCTGTTATGAGTAATCTGTTTTACTAACAGCTCTTTTTGTTAAGATTTTTGTCTTACAAAGTACAGGGCAGTAGTCACTGATTCTTGTAATCGTAGCTGGTTCAAAGCCAGCCTAGGTAGAAAAAGGAAATTCCTCTGTAAAATAACCACAAAAGGCAGTGGTGGCTGGGCTCCAGTGGCTCATGCCTATAATCCTAGGTACTCAGAAGACTGAAATCTGAGAATCGTGATTCAGAACCAGCCTGGGCAGAAAAATTCCCTAGACTCTTTAAGCCGTACTAGGGCTTGAAGAGAGAGAGAGAGTGAGAGAGAGAGAGAGAGAGAGAGAGAGAGAGAGAGAGAGAGAGTCCATCCCTAAGCTTTTTAAAAAATTTATTATATTTTTTATTGTGTGTGTGGTTAATGTTTTTATTGCTTGTGTGTGGATAAGAGTCTCACCGACTTTCCTACCATGGATGGCTTTGAACCATGATCCTCAGATCTCAGCCTTCTAAGTAGCTAGTATGAGCTACTGGCGGCCAGCTGGAAGCTAATCTTAACAGGAGGTTTCTATGAGCATATTGTCTATCTGTGCACTTCTGTTTCCAAGGTAGCATATGTTTTCAGAAGCACAAAGATAGGATTGCTTAGACTTTAAAGTATTCAGATACTTTTAGATTCTTGAAATCTATTTTTCTGTCTCTAGTTACTATGGTAGTGGGTGCTATAGAGATGTGCAGATGCTATTGTGACCTTCTTTTGTGTCTAGGTGTCTGGGAATCCTTGTAACTTTTTTGTCCACCAAGACCTGGCAGTCTGGCTAATTTTCTGCAGGCACTGAGTGGTGGCTTATGCCATCTTCCCTTCTGGGAACAACCTTGGGTTGCTCTGTTAGTTTACAAAAGTAGGAACAATCTCAGGTTGCCCTGTGATCTAAATGTGTCAAGGTGAGTGTTGGAAGGCAGGAAATAGCAACTTTGAATCTTTTTGACAATACTTGAGTTTGAATTTGACATTGTTGAACTTGACTGGCACTCTACCACTTAAGCCACATCTCCAGACCTTTTTTGCTGGTTATTTTGGAGATGGAGACTAGTGAACTTGTTTTTGCCCTGGCTAGCTTCAAATCACAATCTTTCAGATATCAATCTACTGAGTAGTTAGGATTTATAGGCATGAGCCACGAATTTATGGCTTTTTTCTTTCTTTTGGCCTGAACTTAGGGCCTCTTCCTTTTGCTTAGCTTTTTCATTGAAGACTGAGACTGTACCACTTGAACCATATAAGTCAAATCTGAAGAAAGCTAAAACCACATTTTTTAACCAGAAACCTGGTATTATGATGTACAACACAGACCCTTCATTTAGCTGGCATCTTGCCATTGCCAAGGTGCTGTCTGTGCTGCATCAGTACTTTATGAAACATCTCTTCACTTGCATTCTTTCCCACTTGATGACTGCGTGCCTGTGTACTTTTCTGGACTGTTCTGTGGACCATGAATTTCATCAGCTTTTTTTTTTTTTTTTTCTTTCCAGTTGTAGGGCTTGAACTCAGGGCCTGGGCACTGTCTCTGAGCTTTTGTGCTCAAGGCTAATGCTCTACCACTTTGAGCCACAGTGCTACTTCTGGTTTTATGGTGGTTAATTGGAGATTAGAGTCTCATGGACATTCTTGCTTAGGTTGGCTTTGAACCGTGATCCTCAGATCTCAAACTCCTGAGTAGCTAGGATTACAGGAATGAAGCCACAAGTGCCCAGGATTTCATCAGCTTTATGCAGAAGAGAGTGCATTTGAGTCGAGAAAGTCCATTTTTTATTTTGCTGTTTATTTTTTTTAGTGTTCTTAGACATCACTATCCCCCAGTACAAGAGCTATGGATGTAGCTCACTGGCAGAGCACTTGTCTAACATGCATGATGTTCTGGGTTCAACACACACCAATACAATCAGTGACATATATTGAGTGCTTGCCATAGCAGACATTGTGCTGTCCTGTCCTCATTTAATTTTTATAATTGATCCCACTGATCCTATGAACACACCATTTCCTATAATGTCCCAAAAGATAACAAAAAGAATGTAGCTAGACGCTTAGAGGAAACTTGAGGAAGATATATATGTACCAATACATTAGTTGGTGGGGTAAGACAGGTGGTTTTTGTTTGTTTGTTGTCGTTCTTGGGGCTTGAACTCTGAGCATGGGTGCTGTCCCTGAGCTCTTCAGCTCAAGACTAGCACTCTACCACTTGAGCTACAGCTCCATTTCCGATTTTCTGGTGGTTAATTGGAGTCTCACGGACTTTCTTGCCTGGGCTGGCTTTGAACCATGATCCTCAGATCTTAGCCTAATGAGTAGCTAGAATTGCAGTGTAAGCCACTGGTGCTCAGCATTTTTTTTTTTTTTTTTTTTTTTTACATTGCTGGGGATCAAACACAGATCTTCAAGCATGCTAGGCAAGTGACCTACCATTAAGCTTTATCCCTAGCCCATTAAGGGCTGGATTTGTAAGAGGGGGGAGAGCGTGACCAAACGCACGTGCGCTGGAGTTTGAACCTCATGCCTCAAGCTCATTGC
Organism: Dipodomys merriami; assembly: GCF_024711535.1. Taxonomy (NCBI): domain Eukaryota; kingdom Metazoa; phylum Chordata; class Mammalia; order Rodentia; family Heteromyidae; genus Dipodomys; species Dipodomys merriami. The sequence goes on along the minus strand of NW_027206269.1, from coordinate 476,667 downwards.
TGGCACTCTTACTAATTGAACCTCACCTCTACTTCTAATTCAGACTGGCTTCAAACCACAATCCTTGGATCTCACCCCTCTGAGTAGCTAGGAGCTACTGGTGCCTAGCTACTTAAACTTCTTGGGCTTCCTTGACAACTAGATACAGCTTATAGAAAATAGTAAAATAGGGCCTGGAAGGTGGCTCTGTGGTAGAGTGCTTGCCTTGCATGCCAGAGGCCCTGGGTTCGATTCCTCAGCACCACATAAGAAAAAAGAAGAAAGCCGGAAGTGGCGCTGTGGCTCAAGTGGTAGAGCACTCGCCTTGAGCTGAAGAGCTGAGGGACAGCGCCCAGGCCCAGAGTCCAGGCCCCACGACTGGACCCAAAAAAAAAAAAAAAAAAAAAGAAAGAAAGAAAGAAAAAGAAAATAGTAAAATACTGATTGAGGTAGAAAAGTAAGATTCCTTCTTTCTTTGGTCTAATGCATTCTGACATGGAATGTTGGTACTAATGTCTTTGTGACTTTATTGGTTATTGCTGTTGAGCTGGAAAGTTTTCCAATTGGGCTGCCCCTTATACTGCCAATTGGAAGCCTCCAGGGATAGAGGATGAGCTTGTCATGTGGGACTGTATTTCCCAGCCTGACGAAGGCTCAGCCCTTGAAGCAGGCGATGGGAATTGGTTGGCCAATTTATTATCTCCTTCAACTGAGTATTGAGTAGACTGGGGCCAGTTAGTGTGTTGATGACTCATGTAGCTGACACAGGATTGTTGGGTGCTTTGTGAGCTGCTCTGCTCTACAGGGGAGCTGCTGGGTGTAGTTTGGTTAATTCCAGTCAACACCTGGTTCCTGTCATTCTTTCTGCATGAAGCCATCTAGCCCAAACACATGAACAGGAACCCCACTCTCAAGTACAGTTGTGGCAACATGGAAGCATTGGGTTGCTTGTCAAGCTGGGAACTACTGCAGTGTTTTTCTTTATTTGCTTGTTTTTAAATGTATTTTCTGGTAGCTTTTAATTTTGACAGTTGCAAACACAAACACTTTAACAATAATAAAAAGAACTCTTGGTATATTTGTGTGAGTGAGGGGGGGGCGGGATACTGGGTTTGGACCTCAAGAGTCTGGAAGCTTTTTCCCTCAAGGCTAGTGTTTTGCTACTTGAGCCATACCTACACTTCTGGTTTTTTGCTGGTTAACTGGAGATAAAAGTTTCATAGGCTTTCCTGTCTGGGCTGGCTTTGAACTGTGGTCTTCAGATCTCAGCCTCTTGGGTAGCTAGGATTATAGGCAGCCACACTCTCCTGCACATAGATTGCATGTCTATACACATACCCTTCTGGTTGACTGACAATAGGATGTCCCTTCTGAATGCCCTCAGTACATACCTGCTGAGAACAGGTTCAATGTCCCTATAATCTTGTTATCTAATACACTATCTATATATAAATATATCTATATTGTGATTGTGTAGTAATGGCAACAACTCTGAGGTACAGGGGTATATTACTGCCTTGGTTATGGCTTAGAGAAGGGTAGAGCAGATCGGCATTTAGCCAAGTGAGTGACAATGATGCTGAAGGACTGGCTTGATCTGTCTCTACAGGACCAGAGTGAGGCAGCAAGAATCACTCAGCAACAATGTCAGCGGAAGTGGAACCCTCCGAGGGGGTGGACGAGTCAGAGAAAAAGAACTCTGTGGCCTCAGACAAGGAAAACCATGCCAGGTGAGCAGTGGAGGCTGGCTGCATCTGGTCAGGAGGGCACACTGCCTGCCTTGCCCAACACACTTGATTTCTTCTGTTGGTGCCCCTGGGAAGTAGTGAGGTATCCTAAACAGTGGTCCCCTCATGTCTCATTGTTCTTCAGGGCTCATATCCAACCCTGACTGCTCAGCAACTCTCATTTCCTCTATTCTGTTGTCCAAGGAGGCAGGTTGGGAGTGCTAAGTTGTGGCTTTAATGGTATTCCTGTCCTTTTTTTTTTTTTTTTTTTTTTTTACAACCTCAGCATTTTTCATCTCAGCTGAGAAGTGGGTAATCAGAGGCAGAGCCTGACTACTTTCTCTTAAAATGTGGAATGTGAATTCTAGAGCATTCTTTTTTCCCCCCTGTAGCCTCAAGTTACAGAGAGTTTGTAGTCTCTCATTAGAAACCTGTTATTGGTTAAGTTCCTTTTTTTGGGGGGGAGGTGTCTGGGGCTTGAACTCTGGGCCTGGGCACTGTCCCTCAGCTCTTCAGCTCAAGGCTAGCGCTCTACCACTTGAGCCACACTCGCCACTTCAGGCTTTTTTCTTTTTGTTTATGTGGTGCTAAGGAATAGAACACAGGGCCTCGTGCATGCAAGGCAAGCCTCTACCACTGAGCCACCTTCCCAGCCGTTAATTTCCTTTTTTTTTTTTTTTTTGTCGGTCGTGGGGCTTGAACTCTGGGCCTGGGCGCTGTCCCTCAGCTCTTCAGCTCAAGGCGAGCGCTCTACCACTTGAGCTACAGCGCCACTTCCGGTTTTCTGGTGATTTATTGGAGATAGGAGTCTCACGGTCTCTCCTGCCTGGGCTGGCTTTGAACCGCGATCCTCAGATCTCAGCCTCCTGAGTAGCTAGGATGACAGGCGTGAGCCACCAGCGCCCGGCTTAATTTCCATTTTTATACCTTGAAATGACTGCTAATAAATGGATTCTTGGCATGTGGGTGATGCAAGCTAATCCAGAGGCTGGACCACAAACAGGCCATGTTTTTCTCTAAGATGTTGTGGGTGCTCATGACCCTCAACCCAAATGCTATCATCTGTATTCATCCAAGAGTACAGCTTTAACACAAACCCGACGTGCTGGTCCCTACCTGTCAGTTATCTCATCTTCGCATACGTGGGCCAGGCTACATATAGTCCTGAGAGATTGGACTCAGGGCTGCCTTGGGAGATGTGCTACCGCAGGTCTTCACAGCAGCATGGATCCTGAGACAGTCACATCTCTTTCTTTCTTTTTTTTTTTTTTTTGGTCAGTCGTGGGGCATGAACTCTGACTTGGGTGCTTTTCCTGTGCTCTTCAGCTCAAGGCGAGCGCTCTACTGTTTGAGCCACAGCGCCACTTCTGGTTTTCTAGTGGTTTATTGGAGATAAAGAGTCTCACAGACTTTCCTGCCCGGGCTGGCTTTGAACTGTGATCTTGAGATCTCAGCCTCCTAAGTAGCTAGGATGACAGGTGTGAGCCACCAGTGCCCGGCTAAGAGTCACATTTCTAAAAAGCAGATTTCTGGAGAAAACTAGCTAACACTGTTGAAATTAGAATGGTGTTTCTCTGGCCACTAAATGGTCACAGAAGCAAAGTGTCAATCATTTGGATGGTTTCTAGCAATGAAGGCACAAGACATGAGGAAGCCATAGTCATCCTCATGTCCTGTATGCTTTTGCTCAAGGCTGGCACTCAACCACTTGAGCCACAATTCTACTTCCAGCTTTTTGAGTGGTTAATTGGAGATAAGTGTCTCACAGACTTTCCTGCTTGGGCTGGCTTTAAACCTCCAGATCTCAGCCTCCTGAGGAGCAAGGATTACAGACATGAGCCACTGGTACCTGGCCCCCTCAGTCTTTGCAGAAGATTGTTATGTCTGTTTGCCCTGTGCTCCCTGACAAGCTCCCCGTGCTTAGTTATTGTGCTGGAATGAAGTGTCTGAGAAGCTCCTTCCTCCAGGTTAGCAACTGGTCACCATGGGATCTGTATTTTGTCCTGTGGACCTTTTTGGGAAGGGCTAACTCTTACACACATACATAAACCCCATCTCTGCAGAGTGGCTGACCTTTCTGAGCTCCTGAAGGAAGGGACCAAAGAAGCACATGACCGGGCAGAAAATACCCAATTTGTCAAGGACTTCTTGAAAGGCAACATTCAAAAGGAACTGTTTAAGGTTTGTGCTTCTCAATCAGATGAGGTTGGATGTCAAATTTTCATTTGGGTTTGGGGTAGGAGGTGGGAGGTTAATTAGTCCTCCAGGTGGTCCTGGCACCCTCTTGAGGCATAAGCCGGGCCTTTCTCCACATGCATTCATTCTTGGTGTTAAGCTGTGGCTGTCCTGACTTTATGGACAGCATAGTGTAAAAGGAAGAAAAATATCTGTGTGTCAAAGATCAGTAAATAGGGCTGGGAAGGTGGCTCAGTGGTAGAGCGCTTGTCTTGCATGCATGAGGCCCTGGGTTCGATTCCTCAGCACCACATAAGCAAAAAAGAAAAAACTGGAAGTGGCGCTGTGGCTCAAGTGGTAGAGCCCTAGCCTTGAGCTGAAGAGCTGAGGGACAGCGCCCAGGCCCAGAGTTCAGGCCCCACAACTGGACCAAAAAAAAAAAAAAAAAATCCCATTCTCAAAGACCAGTAAATAAAAATGGGTCATAGGGTGGGTTTCTGGGATATGGAAGAGTTTTAGTTCTTGTTTCTAGTTGCACCAGCATGTAGGTTTGGACCTGCTGGTCTGGCCTACAGCCCCTTTCCAGTCTTCCATCATCCCTCCACAGCTTGCCACCACTGCACTTTACTTCACATACTCTGCCCTTGAGGAGGAAATGGACCGAAACAAGGACCACCCAGCCTTCACACCCCTTTATTTCCCCACGGAGCTGCACCGGAAGCAGGCACTGATCAAGGACATGGAGTATTTTTTTGGTGAAAACTGGGAAGAGCAGGTGAAGTGCTCCGAGGCTGCCCAGAAGTATGTGGAGCGGATCCACTACATAGGGCAGAATGAGCCGGAGCTGTTGGTGGCCCATGCCTATACCCGTTACATGGGAGACCTCTCAGGAGGCCAAGTGCTGAAGAAGGTAGCCCAGCGGGCACTGAAACTTCCCAGCACTGGGGAAGGAACCCAATTCTACCTGTTTGAGAATGTGGACAATGCCCAGCAGTTCAAGCAGTTTTATCGGGCCAGGATGAATGCCCTGGATCTGAACCTGAAGACCAAAGAGAAGATCGTGGAGGAGGCCAATAGGGCCTTTGAGTACAACATGCAGGTACTTACAATGGGGCACTGACCATGGGGCCAGCTTTTTCTGCAGAAGCCTGAGATTCAGAGGGACCTTTGACAGTGGGCACAAATCCAGAGCTTCCTAGGAGAGCACCAGGAACATGAGGACAGATATAGCTGCAGCATGGCCTGGAGGAAGGTGAAGGAACCAAACTGCCCTCCAAAAGGTGTACCTGGTGGTCGGCTCCCAGCACAAAGGCCTGGCTTGACAGGATGGTGTTGGGGAGGATGTGGTCCAGCAAACACAGGGGTCAGAGAGAGTAGAGCTGTTTTTTCCTCTCAGCACAAGATGCTGGGATTGAGAAGTGGAAAATCTCTTCCTTTTTAGTGAGTATTAGAATGAAAAGTCTTGCTTGGTAAACTGAATAAGGCCAGAATTTACCAAGAAAAATAGATTGTTTATAAGAAGCCTTTACTTGAGGCCAACCACTCAGAGGTTGTTTCTGTACCCAGAGCCTAAGGTCAACAGCAGTTTCAGGGAGAGTGGCCACAGGTACTTGATGGAGTAAGGTGCCAGCAGCACAGACAAACCATGCCTCCTAGGATCACCTGCTAGATTCATGCAGTTAGTGTGCTGTACCTTGGACCTGCTTCAGAGCTCCCTCTGTGTTGGTGGTAGGGCAGCAAGGGAGTTTTCCAGAAGCAGAGTCTGTACATGATATAGGGATGGCTCCTTGATTTCTGCTTCTCAGATATTCAATGAACTGGATCAGGCTGGCAGCATGCTGGCCAGAGAGACCCTGGAGGATGGGCTCCCGATGCATGACGGGAAGGGAGACGTGCGCAAATGCCCCTTCTACGCTGCTCAACAAGACAAAGGTAGGTTGTAGGTCCCAAGCTCCCCTCCTGGGGTGGGCATGTGAATGGCCCCACTGAAGCCATGTCTCCTGTTGTGCCACATACAGGTGCCCTGGAGGGCAGCAGCTGCCCCTTCCGGACAGCCATAGCTGTGCTGAGGAAGCCCAGCCTCCAGTTCATTTTGGCTGCCTGTGTGGCCCTGGCTGCTGGACTCTTGGCCTGGTACTACATGTGAAGGACCTGTCCTGTCATGCTGGCATCCTCCTCCCAAGAGACCACTGTCCCAACCCCCCCAATCTCCACCCGACTAAATTACCACCTCAGGTGACTTTTTTAAATGCTGGGTTTGAGAAAACAAGCAACCAATAAAAGCCAGACACTAGAGCCTTTCCTGACAGTGTCCTCTCTGTGGGCCAGGTGTTTACTAATTGCAGGTTATCACCCCATAGCAGCTCACAGAAGTGCAACGTGGCAGGGTGGACCCATGCTTCTGATCCAGCTCTTTCTAGGGCTTCTACACCTCTTGAACCTCCAGCTTGACAGGTTTTGGACGTTATTGCCTTGTGGCCAGTACTCTGCCTCTTTGGGAAGAAGGAGGTCTTGCAGATGCTGCTGTTCAACGTCTGGTCTCTTGTGGGAGGGCAGGCTGAGGCAGAAGAAGCCAGGTTCCCCGGCTTCCTGGTTTCCTCTGCCCCCCAGAGACCCTAGTGGTGTATCCCTTTCCACCAGGATTCCCTGAGGTCTGTGAGCTTGGGCTGTCCCCTCCTCTTATCTGTGTAAACATTATAACACTAAATAAAGTGGTCTAGGCACACTTCCTCCTTCCTTCTAGAATGGGATGGGTCACACTACCTTTTGGACCCAGTAGACCAAGTGAAGAAGTGGGTACCTTTTTTGCTGAGGGAATCCACAGCAGCTCCCCAACACTCCTGCTCATGTCTTTGCAGCCTTTGTTTAGGATAGGATAGTCATTCTGACATCTTTGTTACAAAAGATCCTTACTGTCTACTTGGACCTATGATTTTCTTACTCAAATACATTTTGAGTAAGAACACACTTTGTTAGCTAAAACAGAAACATGAGGTTAAATATTTTTATTAATAGGAATCTATTACTTTTAAAAGTTTTATTTGAAAATAGGTTGTGAAATGGTGGGAAAACTATAGAAACTGAATCTATCACATTCACAGCTTTGAACTTGGGTGCCCGAGACTGTACTCCATTACTTTCAGACCATAAGCCTTGGCTCAGTGGCTCTATCCTGCTAAAGGACCAAGAGCAACATCTACAAGGTAGAAGGAAGGCAAGCCAAAACTTGGAGGGAAAGGGGTCTCCAGTTTATAGATCCTTTGAGGCAAATTCCAAGGAGCACAGATGGCTAGAACCAGTATCAGAAAGAGTAAGGTGACTTTACAGCTAGTGCTGAAAGCACTACTGTGCTGGCTAGTCACTGCGGGATTCCCTGGGATTTGTCTATATCTGACTCTGATTTGCCATAATTAGGTCCTTAAATATTAATATTGTCTCCCAGGTAGTTGGGCTCAAGCCCTGCCTGAATTAAGACTACTATAGCCCCACCCTCTCTTCCCCAGAAAGAAGGAAGCCAGGCAAGAGAGCAGAGGCCCAGGCCAGGGGAGTGAAAGGGCCATTTTAATGAGGAACTACAAACTGAGACCAGGCCACAATTCACAGTGACAAGAGGCCATGCAGTGGCAGTGCGAGACCAGGAGAGGGACAGCAACAGGATATAGCATCCACATACCAACCATTCGGAAAGTAAAGACAGGTCTGGGCTTGCACCCCAACAGGGCTGGTGTCCACCAGAGTAAGTACCCCTACTACTCAGCTGCTCCTTCCTGGTCCCCAGTCCAGTGCAGGGGCCAGCACAGCAACAGCGGCAGCCACAAGCAAAGGAGGGCCCAGTGCTTTCTGGAAGTGAGCCAATGGAGAGGGCGTTGCATATCCCAGTGAACCTGCCATCTGTCCCAGTTGGGACATAGCAGCCACCAGAGGTCACACCCACACACAGAGAGGACAGAGGGTAAACAGGAGACACTAGGCTCATAGTATTCCTTCTGGCCCCAGAAAATACAGGGGTTCACAAGTGTGGCCAGAAAGGGAGTCTGTATACCACCTTGAAAGCTGCAAGGGGCAAGGGAGAGTCCTTCTTGGCTACCAGGGCTATGATTTGCCTACCATCCTTTCTACCTTACACCAGGCAGCTTTTGGGCACTTGGACAAGGGGTTAGAGATCCTGGGTTTCCATACCTGAGAGTTCTGAGGGCCAGAGTTGGCTGTCACTATTTCTGTTGTCTTGCCTGTAGTACCCCAGAGGGACAACGTCCCGTAACAAACCCAGGCCTCAAGACCCTGTCCTGCTTGGGTCCACTCAGCTCTGGCAACGCCCATTCTAGGCCCAACATATCAGAAACTGTGGCTCCAGGCACAGCCCTCAGACTGGGACCCACTACTGCTTGAGTTGCTTTTGGTCCCAGGGAAAGCCAGGACCAAGACTGGACCTTGGACGGAAATGGAGGACTAAAGACCCCTGTAGGAGAACTTTCCCAGATTATCTTCTAGATCAGAAATGCCAAACAACCAGCAATGCACAAGTTCAGTGCGACCCCTCTGCCACCTACTGGCCTTTGGCCTTTAAATCCAACATTTTTTGTTGGAAGAGTCAGATGCTCAGGGTAGGGCAGGGTGAGGACAGGATTTCTGGGGATGGTGGCACCGCTTCCAAACCCAGGGTATGGGAGTAGGGAAGCGACCACTGAGCATGGGGAGCAAAGCACGGGGGGCCAGACTGATAGGTGGGGGAGTCCGAGCCTTGCTCCGTTAGCACAAGCGCTTGTATGTGTAGATGTAGGCTTTGCAGCTGGGGCATGTGTGTGTCACATCCTTGAAGTCATTGATGAGGCAAGGGATCAAGCAGCAGCCCAGATCACACCTGAATCAAGAGACAGGGAGAGACAGGTTAAGGCCTGAAGAGAAGAGGCAGAGGTGCCTTGCTAGCCCTATTGTGCCAGTACCCCATACCTACCCCATGAAGCAGCAGAAGAAACCCAGCACAAAGTTCATCAGGCCGATCTCATAGGAGATCTTGGTGGTGATGGCCTGCTGGCAGTGAGGACACACCGTCTGTACCGGTGCACCTTCAAAAATCTCTCCTTGTAGGACTGTCACCGTGGTGGCCGCCCCTGAAGGGACCAAAACGGTGGCCGTGTGGCCCCCGGGACCTGGGTAGGGCCCTGGTGGGTATGGTCCTGGTGGGTAGTAGCCCATGGGTGGATGAGGTCCTGGAGGAGGGTAGAAACCTATAACAGCATAGAATATAGGGCAGACAGAGGTCATTGGTTAGTTGTATGTCTCGTGAGATGAGCAGAAAGCCCAGTGGCCCAGCACTTAGTACAAAGCCCCCTAGAGGGCTACAGAGTAGCAGTAGGAGGAGGTGGTTTTGTGGCTAGGGTCCTGAATTGATGTGGCCATCATATTTGTCCAATCTTTCCTAGTTTCTACTCCATGGGACCAAGATAAATATGGCAGAGCCAGGAATGCAGCACTCTTTTTCCTTTGCTCTCGTGTATGGCAAGAAAGGACTGGGTCGCCAGGCCTGCAAGGATGGAAATTTCCTTGTCCTACCTCCACCCCACTCCTGGATAGAGCTCCTCTGTGTCAGGACCAGCCCAATCTGAGTGGTAGTGCCAGAGAGCTGCTGGTAAGGAGAGGTCAGACCTCCACTGAGGCTCAAGTCCTTGGCAAGAAGACTACATGAACACCCACTGTGATTGAGGAACTTGCCCTGAGCCAGAGTCCAGGTGTCTGTGCCATCCCTTGTCCACAGTTTATGACCAGTAACTGCCCACAGTGAAGGTTGGATAGTATCTGCCACAGTGATCTCCTTGTGTCCCTTCCAACTCACCTGGAGGCATGTAGGTGCCATCTGAACCCACATGGGGGGGGATGAAACCAGGCTGGGACATTGGGTGGCCTGGTGGCTCATAGGGTGGCGGACCAATGTCTGCAGGAGGCAGTGGCATGCCTGGTGGGGGCTGCATCACAGCTGGGGAGGTGCGGCCTGGATAGAAAAGGCAAGAATTAAGAAGCAGCCGGGCATCACACCTGTAATCCTAGCTACTCAGGAGGCTGAGATCTGAGGATCGCGGTTCAAACCCAGCCCCGGCAGGAGAGACTGTGAGACTCCTATCTCCAATAACCACCAGAAAAACCAGAAGTGGCGCTGTAGCTCAAGTGGTAGAGCGCTCGCCTTGAGCTGAAGAGCTGAGGGACAGCGCCCAGGCACAGAGTTCAAACCCCACGGCTGACCAAAAAAAAAAAAAAAAGAAGCAAATCTGGGCCCAACATATGCCGGGATAGACATCACTGCTTTAGGACATGGAGTGATTTTGGAGCAAAATAACCTCATTGTTAACAGTGAACAACACATCTGGAGAAGAGAGGGTTACCCTACCTGGGGTACGTGGAGCTCCACTTTTCTCCTCCAGAAGGGGGGCTGTAGGGCCCCCAGGATAAGGAGGGGGTGGTTCATTAGACATCTTCTCTTCACTGATGCTCCTGGACTGGAGAGAAAACACAGACATGAACTGCTGAGTTCTCTGGACTCTGGTTACCACCCGAAGTGTAAGCCCAAGTAACAGGCCTCCTTGGCTCGTCCTCCTGCAGGCAGGGGTCTCTTGCCTTGGGCTCAGGTACATGAAATCTCTAAGATGGGATGGGAAGGGCTAGTAGGCTGAGAAAGCTGTCTTTTGGAGTGTGACCAGTGGACTGACTCTGGCACTGGGGATGCCCCCACCGTTCCCAACACCTGCGTTCTTTGGAAGCTGGAGGTGGTCCTGGGAACAGGAGCCATTGAAGTAAACCGATAGACCTGACGTTCTAAGAACCTGACCGAAGGCTCCACCAAGGACAGTTTGGCACCTCCAACATTTTAGGACACACCCACAAGGGGCCACCTCTACGAAGGGCTGTGGCAGCTAGGGAAAAGGGTGACAGCAGACTTCATACCTCTCAGATCCTGCTGCTCAGAGAATGGAGGCAAGTGAAGGTCTTGCAGCTGATGGCTGGGACAAACGGCTCTGGGGAGCTGTTTCAAGGTGATCAGAAGGAATACTGTCAGTCAGGCCACCCTCAGGCTGAACTACTCCACTCTCCCACCCTGCCTCACAGTTCCACTTTCTCCCCAGAGTGCCCTCCTCTTCCCAAGAGATACACTTCCCATCTATGAAGGAATGCAAAAGAATCCAGCTATGGTTCTTGTTTGTTGAGAGTGGGAAGAGGAAGAGAGAGTTAGTGGAGTCCGTTCTTCACCACATTCCCTGAGCACCTACTATTAGGAATGAGGAAGAGTAGCCTGGGTCCTCTGGCCCTCCTCCATACATGGCATCATAAGAGTAGCCATTAACAACATTCTCACTGGGACTACTCTCTGCAAGTAATAGTATGATCTAGAAAACAACTCGGCAGTATAGCACACAGAATTGTATGTGTAGCTTTTCAAATAGAGCCCAGCATAGACTTGTTACAGTCCAACCACATGGGACAGAGACACTAAATAATTCTTCCAGACATAAGGAAGCATGGGGTTCATAAACTTAAATTTAACCAATCAGCAGGACCAGAGGGACCAAGCCCAAACTTTGGGCTCAACTGACAGTTTGAGAAATGGAAGGAAAAAGATCAGAGCTAAAACTATCAAACTTGTGACCCTTCTGATGCTTCAGCCTACCTAGTGCTGGGATGGAGGAATGTGTCAATGCATATAATAGGTATTTGGAATAAGCATTTGTTGAAAGATAAACAATAGTTGGGCACAATGGCTCGTTTGTTATCCAAGTCAATAGGAAGCAGAGATGGGATCAAGGGCAGCCCAGGAATAAAAGTTTGTGGAATTCCAAATTAACCAATGGCTGAGTACAGTGGCACATGCCTATCATCCCAAATCATCCCAAACTCCTGGGGAAGCACAAAGGCAGTGGTGCCTGTCTGACATCCCAGAACAAGGAGAGGTGGCTCAAACTCAGTACCACAAAATATATGCAAATACAAGTCAAAACCTGAGCAGCTCAGCGGAAGAACACTTGCTAGCGTACATCCACACCATACACGCTGCTGTAGAGGAGGCAGCCCTTGTGGGCTCAATGTGCATTTCCCTTACAGCTGCCTGCCATACACTAGTGGCTCCTTCAGCCCTCCATATCCACACCTGTCCTCTAAGTGCAGCACAAAGTGGGACACATTCCTTCAGTGCAGAGGACAGAATGGACAGTGGCTCATGACAATTCTCAGAACTCAAACACCAACAGCCTGTGTGCCTTCCAACTCAGACCTCAGAGCTCATCACAGGCAGACTTGACCCACAAGCCTTCAGGCAAAGGCAGTGGAGGAAATGAGAAGAAAGCAAGGTGTAGCCACAAGAATTCCATTGCAGACACTGGTCTGGGGTGTTCTTGAAAGTCAGACTGTCCTGAGTAAGGACCCAGGGAAGAAACAGTTCTGCATTCTGAGTCAGGTGATGGGGGTTCAGGAGTGCTGAGCCCTCCACAGCCTCAGTGCAGCCTGTGGATAGCATGTGCTATCTGCATGTCACAGAGAAGGCAAACAAGCTCCTGATGTCCCCAGGGGCTGCACAGTCTCACTGTCACCTCAGGTGTTTTGAAGGATTTATTCTGAGCCTTAAACTACCTTTACCCATTTCTAGGTACAACACTGAGGATGTTGGGAGTGCCATACATCCCTGGCTAAAGCTGTGTGTCTGCTGCTCAGACCTGAGCAATGGCCCCTGCTGCAGAAGCCATTTGCTCTTAGGGAGCAGAGATGCTTTCCATAGCTGAATTATGAGCAGAAAAGGAGCCAGAAATGTGTGCAGGGGTAAGGTGCTTGTGTTCCTGAGGGTATCATCACAGGGCTTTACAGATCAAACTGGCAAGATGCTCAGTGTCCCACTGTTGCATTTTTCAGGTGCAGGCTCAGCCAGCAAGGAATGATTTGGGCCTTTGTTAGTACAAGGAGGGCAACATGGTGGGTAGCTGATGTGTTAGGAGGCTCCAGATTGTGATGGAAGGACAGAACATGTGCAGCAGGCACTGTGGAAACTCTGACACACACAAACCTGCAGCATCCCTGAGTTGTGAGAATTCTTACCAATGAGGGCATCAAAAAGAAAACCCTTAGAGCTTCAGCAAGACACAGGAGAGTTGGGGCAGACTCAGGGGTCTCGGATGGAAGGAGTGTTCCGAAGAAGGGCTGGTCACCCTTTACCAACATAGCCTAGCAATTGCCATACCTTTCTGCAGGAAGTTACTCATGCAACCCGGGAAGATGGAGCCTTGCCTCCAGCTGCCTGTGCCCATGACCCACCACAGCCACCTTCCCACTGCTCCCAGCAACCCAACTCTTTCTGCAAAGCCACCCTCGTATCCCACAACCCAGCCTACTGAGCAATGTCTAAATCCTACATGGCATCTGCTTCTCAGCACCAGGTGGGTGGGGTGGAGTGTGATCAGTACAGGCTGTACCCTAAAATGCAAACGTTTGCTCTGAACCCCAGGGTTGACCCCAGCCTGGCCCCCGCTCATTCAGGCCCACTGTAAGGTGCACTCTTTCCCTTCACTCAAGGCCCTGTGCAGAGCTGTCTGCACGCCAAACCTCACAGACACATAGAAGCTACCCCTTCTTCTGTGAGCTGCCAGCTGGAAACTTTCCCAAGAGTGATGATGGAAGTGGTATTGAGATGCCTGCAGGGGCGTTTATATTTTAGGGCCATGTGGAATGTGACTCAGCTCCAAGGAAACAGTCTTCTAACATAGAATCAGCGTAGCACCAAACTCAGGACCCCATTTCTGTCTCCCACTTGGGAGAAGGCTGACTTCATGTCAGACTGTGAGAATGGACAGAACAGGGAGATCTGGAGTCAGATCAATGTTTCCCTTCTAGGCCAGGGTCTTGTGCAGGTCAGAACCCTCACTTTCCTGTATGAACTGAACTAGGCCACCTGCCCCTCACGCCAGGCCCCAGTGAGGTGGTGAAGAACTGACTACGGAGACAAAGACCTTCTGGAATCATGGTATGATGGACTTACAACTTTGTAAAAAAGCTCTGAACTGTACTTAACGATGGGGATACATCCTGAGAAACAGGTGATTCCATGTTGTGCAAACTACAACAGCTACATTGCTAAATGATAAATCCTATTGGAACCCCTGTCGTATAAGCAGTCCACCTAAGGCCAGAATGTCATGTTGCACTTTAACTGTATCATGGCATGACTGTACTTGGAAAAGAATATAATTCCAGAGCAAGTCAGGGAAGGGGAGCTTTAACTAGACTGGGGGTCAGGGGTTCCACTCCTGCTGCTGAGTTCAGCTACTCTCTTCAGGTCTACTGCTTCCCAGACAGGAGTTCCAAGTGCAAGGCTTTGGAGCCCTGGGGACTGTTCCTGGCCTTCTGCTCTGTTTAAGCCTATTCATTACTCCTTGCTGAAAGCAATGCAATTGATCCAAGGCCAATGCCAAGCCAACAGGCAGCAGCCTGTGGCAGGCCCAGCAGTATGCCTACTGCAGCTGCAAGTCCCCTGGAGGAGGCAGGTCTCAATACCTCTTGGCTACAGCCAGGGTCTGCAGGGTCTGAAGTCATCCTACATACTGAGGATACCAGCCATACATCCATGGTCTCTTCTATCCCTGTAGGCCTGTCAGCCGACACATTGCCACGCCCTTGTGGAAGAAAGCCCAGGAGAGAGGGGCACTTTGAAGCTTTCGGCCTACTGGGACATTGAGCATGGCCAGCTTTGCACATAAGCTGGCTCTCTTGAGACTGAGGATTTCACCAGGTGGTGAGGCAGAGGTGACAGAGAGGACAGGGTCCAAAGGGACCTTCTGGCATTACTTCCTCAAGGGTCTACTAGAGGCATGTTGTCAAATTTTGGTGGGAAGACTCCATTGCATTTGATTATTAAGGACCTCAAATAAGTTATGGTTTTGTAGGTTACATCTTTAAAGACCACAAGTGAGGAGCCAGGTGATCCTGGCAACATGTGTAGAAGTAGCAGGCTTGCTTTGTTCAAGACACTGCTGAACTCAAGTCTGTGTCACTGCTTTGTGTCACTTGTTTTTTGGGAGCGGTTACGGGGTTGACCCCAGGACCTCAAACACAACAAGCCAACACTTTACTACTAGCTGCATCCCACCGCATCAGGTTTTTTTGTTTTTGTTTTTGTTTTGCCAGTCCCTGAGCTCCTCTATGCTCAAGGCTAGTGCTCTACCACTTGAGCCACTGCGCCACTTTCTGGTGGTTTATTGGAGATAAGAGTTTTCACAGCCTTTCCTGCCCGGGCTGGCTTTGAACCATGGCTGGCTTTGAACTGTGATCCTTAGATCTCAGCCTCCTGAGTAGCTAAGATTACAGACATAAGCCACTGGCACCCAGCTCCATTTCCAGCTTTTTCTGAGTAGTTTATTGGAGAGAAGTCTCACGGACTTCCTTGCCTGGGCTGGCTTCAAACCACGATCTTCAGATCTCAGCCTCCTGAGTAGCTAGGATTACAGGTATGAGCCACTGGTGTCCAGCTTTTTTCTTTTTAAAAGCTCTATGTAGAAAAAAGCAACAAAAAGCAGCTAATTCAGCCAACAAATGAAAACAACCCTGTATGTCTTTTGCCTCTAGACAACTATGGAACTGTATGAAAGGATTGTATACCTTACAATCACAACAGAATGCTAAGCCACTGTGTTAAGCACCAGTGGCTCATGCTTGTGATCCTAGCTACTTGGGAGAATAAGAATGGGAAGGTCATGGTTCAAGGACAGTCTGACCAGAAAAGTTCACCAGACTCATCTGAAGGGAAAAAGCTGGGCATAGTAACACATTCCTGTCATCCCAGGTGGATTGTAAACCAGTCAGGTAGGTGAGTGAGCAGTAAAAGAGACCCTACCTCAAAAATAAGGCACAAACAAGGCCAGCAGAGTTGGCTCATTGGTAGAGCAAACTTACTTAGCAAGTGTGAAGCCCCAATTTCAAACTTCAGTACTGCCAAACAATAACAACACAAAAAGCCACTGATACTCATCCATTAAGACTCAGGAGGCTGAAATCTGAGGATAACAGTTCAAAGCCAGCCCCAGCAGGAATGTCCATGAGACTCTTATCTCAATAAACCACCAGAAAACTGGAAGTGGCGCTGTGGTTCAAGTGGTAGAGTGCTAGCCTTGAGCTGAAGAACTGAGGAACAGCACCCAGGTCCCGAGTTCAAGCCCCATGACTGACCAAAAAAAAAAGAAGTTAATGTTTACTGCCTATGTGGCACTGAATTGTGTGTATAGTGGTCAAGACCAGCTCAAGTTCCAGCAGATTCTCTCTGATTCTGTACCATTATTTAAATGCAGCACAATGCAAAAAAGGCAAGATAACCAATACTGTTATTTCCTGACAGGTCTCAGGGTTTCCTGAGACCACAGATCCCATTTTGAGAGCCTCTGTGCTGGAGAAACCCCACTGCACTGAAGGTCCCCACTGGGGACCCAAGTGTGTTGTTTTACCTGGGCTGTACTCTGGAGAGGTACCTGCTGCCATGGGAACAGCAGTCATGACATGCACTCTGCATCAACCACACCAGATCCAGCACTATACCCTGTGTGAGAAATGAAACTCAAATCTCATTTGCTGACCTCTCATGGTAGAAGCAAGGTTTAGTGGTAGAGTGCTTGCCTAGCATGCATGAAGCCCTGGGTTCAATCCCTCAGTACCACATAAACAAAAATAAATAAAACGAAAGTGTAACAGCTGGGTGCGGTGGCAAACACTTATAACCCAGCATTCAGAAAGCTGAGCCAGGAAGGTTGTGAGTTTGAAGGCTGAGCTACATAGACCATCACAAACTTCAAAATTCAAAAAGTACAAAACAAGCAGCACAGAAGGGTAGCCTAGCACCCAAGAGAACTGAATAAAGGCAACCTACTGTTACCACTGAGCACCAACAGGCATCAATGCCTCTGTCCTTAGGGGTCTGATTCCTAGCAGTGGGGGATCCTGGTGCCCATGTACCACCAGCATCAACCTCAAGATAAGCAACTCAGTTCCTGCGTTCCTTCTTAGCAGAGCAGAGGCTGTGCCTCTGTTCTTGGGACATCTGTGTACAAAGGCAGGACAGTAACCCCGCAAAGGCCAGTTCTTTTTTTTTTTTTTTTTTTTTTGTCGGTCGTGGGGCTTGAACTCTGGGCCTGGACGTTGTCCCTCAGCTCTTCAGCTCAAGGCGAGCGCTCTACCACTTGAGCTACAGCGCCACTTCCGAAAGGCCAGTTCTTTAGTGGACTTCCCTTTGAGCATGCTGGGGCCTCCGTGGATATCCTCAGTTCAGCAACACCCTGGAATGCCCTCCACCCAGGGTGGCTGGGCACAGCTGCTGCACAGCTGTGTTCTAAGGCCTAGTTGGTTGCCACTGTCCCTCCCTAGAGGAACTCCCCTCATGGCAGCCCTGGCGCCAGCAAGACTGAGGGGCTCTTGTCCCCAGAAGGCAGGTCCCAGGCCCCAGGCCTCTGGCCAGGAGCAGGGTGTTCTGCCTTGCTGGGGAAAACTGCCTCACCCACAGCCTCCCATCTGCAGACACAGGCCATGCTGCTGAGATGTGGGGAAAGGCACTCAGGGACAAGCCCCTTGATGACCCTCATTTAGGGTGGAGTGGGGCAGGGAAAGTGTGTCTTCTCGGAACCTGGAACATGGATTGGAAGCATCACTTCAACAGGCACTCAGCCTTCCTTGTCCTGAAGTCAAACCCAGTCAGAGAGGACCGGCAAAGGTCACCTGACTGAGGGCAGGTAGGCCAATCCCCATGGATAACTTGATAAAATGGAGAAAAAAGTCTCTGAGCTTGCCCAATGCCATCACTGGAGACATGGCCCCAGGCTTCCTACTTCTTATCCAGTGCCCTCCTTAAGCTGTCTAGCTGTTGTGCTTAGGAGCTTGTTTCTGCATGCTCAGCTACCAATGCAGAAAACTCCTTCAGGAATTACAAACAGGGAGGGGAAATGAGGAACATGGTGACTATAGCTGCACTTATGCTAGCCAAAGAAGTCACCAGCACCTGGTTCCAGACACAAGACATGGTAACTGAGAACCAACTAATTTCAGAAACATCACTTACGTTATCAAAATGGAGCCCTGGAAAAATCTTTCACTGCACTTAGCTGACACAAAATGGTTTTCGGTTAACTTCTAACTAGTCTGCCAGAAGATTAAAACATACCATCCTGAACTACAAAAACTGGTAAGGCCCTTCCTTGCCATCAGACTGTGTTGTTACAACAGCCATGGACACCAAGTGGAACAGTCTTAACTGCACCACAAACACCTCCAGGTTCTGAGACTCCAGGAAGAGGGGCTTGTGCCAGGACTTGCTTAAGTCTCCCCATTCCACAAGAAGAAGCAACCTTTGGCTCCTTTCTCCTTCACATACTTCAGAGTCACCATGTTTTGGCCTCCTCCCAACTTGCTCTCAGAACAGTGAGGTGATCTTGTCTTAGATTTCTCATGCAACAGATCACTCCATTATCATTATTATTATTTTGTCTGTCCTAGGGCTTGAACTCAGGATCTGGGGGTTGTCCCTGAGCTTTTTTGCTCAAGGCTAACACTCTACCACTTAAGCCACAGCTCCACTTCTGGATTTTTGTGTTTAATTGGAGATAAAGAGTCTGCCAGGGCTGGCTTTGAACCATGATCCTCAAATCTCAGCCTCCGTAGCTAAGATTATAGGCGTGAGCTAGGTGAAGACCATGAGCTGCCTTAACCTATGTCATTTTGTAAAGGTGACCAGAGGTCATAGGTGGAACTGATAATACAAGGCAAATTAGCAACTTCTTGGTAAAACTTCCCAATGGCACTCTTTCAGGCTTTTAAAGCAGCCTTTTCAAGAGTGTTAAAAGCACTCAGTGGCCTGGGAAGGTGGCTCAGTGGTAGAGTATTTGCCTTGCATGCACGAGGCCCTGGGTTTGATTCCTCAGCACCACATAAGCAGAAAAGGCTGAAGTGGCGCTGTGGCTCAGGTGGTAGAGCGCTAGCCTTGAGCTGAAGAGCTGAGGCCAGGCCCCACAACCAACCAAAAACAAACAAAAAAAAAAGCACATAGCAAGCTTCACTGCAGGGCCAGACAGAAGTCCTGAGAATATGCCCAGTCCTGGGGCAAAGAAGCCATCAGGAGCTCAGCCAGCCTGCACCTATAGTGCTCTATAGAGCACTATCAGGGCACAAATGTCAGCAAAGGTGCACTGGGAAAATGGCAATGAAAGTGCTCTAAGATCTACAAGTGAGAAGCAACTGAAACTAGAACTTTCTTTACATTATGTGAAATAGTATATGGAAGTTTAACAAAATTCCTATTGCTTGAAGTTCACAACAGACCCTAAGAGTTCACTCACACAAGTTGGGACAAGAGAACTCCCTGGGAAATGGGAGTGTGTATCATATTTGGCCTTGTCACATTTGACCATGAATAAATTCCTTTATGACTCAGACCTCTAAAGGCAACCTTTCAGGAATGGAAAAGCCATCAGCAATGACAAGGTCTGAAATCTCTGCTGACACTCATGCAGGCATCTGGAGCTGTGGCTATCCCAACTACTCTGAGCAGCTGAGGAACAGACAGAGCTAAGTCTTCAGCTGTCCTGACATATCAGTGCTGTTCCATAGCACTGCCAGGCCTGTCTTGTGTCAGATTCTTCAGGTGTTGTTCAGAATACCTTTGAGTGCTTTGACCAGTGGAATCCCATGTTCTTAGCTTAACAAAGATTTCATGGTACCAAGAACAAAAAGCTGAAGTCGTGCTGCCCAGCCCCCAGCTTTTCCATGGTAAGAACAGGGCTGGGAGGGAAATGGGATGCAGAACGAAGCTGTCTCCATGGGGCCGCTGTTCCTCCATACCTCTCAAAGCTCACAGGTCAGTCAAGGACTTTAATGAGCAGTTGGACTTGGCGAGTTCTTTCCTTTACCATCCACTTTCAGAATAAACCCAAATGACTGTACTTGAATTCAATTCTGCACTCAAAACAGTATCTCTGAGTGAAAGAGGAGGCACAGAAGTGGAGTGACAAAGAGTGAACAAATGTAGCAATGGTACTCCCTGGACACTATGTTGAAAATGAACTATACAACTTGTGGGTGGGGACGGGAGGAAAAAACTGAGAGCGAGGGAAAGGGTAACGTTGTTCAAAAAGAAATGTACTCTTTACCTGAATTACGTAATTGTAACCCCTCTGCCTATCACCTTTATAATTATAATAAAAAAATAATAAATGGGTCAGGTGCCAGTGGCTCACGCCTGTAATTCTAGCTACTTAGGAGGCTGAGATCTGAGGATCTCGGTTCAAAGCCAGCCCAGGCAGAAAAGTCCATGAAACTCTTATCTCCAATAAACCACCAGAAAACCAGAAGTGGCGCTGTAGCTCAAGTGGTAGAGCGCTAACCTTGAGCTGAAGAGCTGAGGGACAGCACTCAGGCCCAGAGTTCAAGCCCCATGACCGACAAAAAAAGAAAGAAAGAAAGAATAAATAATAATAAATGGCTGGGAGTGTGGCTTAGTGGTAGAGTGCTTGCCTAGCATGCCTGAAGCCCTGGGTTTGATTCTTCAGTACCACATAAACAGAAAGAGCCAGAATTGGTGCTGTGCCTCAAGTGGTAGAGCGCTAGCCTTGAGCACAGAGAGGCTCAGAGACAGAGCCCCAGAATTGGCAAAATAATATTAATTAATTAATTAATTACTTTTGAAACAAGTATTCCCAGCACTTTAGGGAAGGATGGAGCACAAGTAGTTGTGTGCCTGGAGAATTGACCAGCTATTAGGGAGACAAGACAGCTGAAATGCAGACATAGCATCTGAGTTTATTCACCCAACGAATACTGAGCTCCCACTATGTGTCAGGCACTTTTCTAGGCAACCAAGGTGGGGACATCTGTCTTAATGGATGGGAGGAAGACCTGTAAAACAGAAATACAGAGCATGTCACACAGTGATGAGTGCTGCACAGCTGTGATTCTACCCTAAACACAGAACATTCCAGATCTAAAAGGGGCAAGGTGAGCCATGTGCAGAGATGAGGAGAAGGTCCAGGGAAAACATCTGAGCAGAGCTGGTGGCAAGGGAGCTTAGGGTACAAGATGGTGGGGTGAGGAGCTGGGTTAGGCCCTGTAGTAACTGGACACTCATTTTTACTAAGTGAACTAGGAGGCTTTGGGGGAATTTGGGAAACTGAAATTTGTCCTACTTTGTCCTGGAGCAGTGGACTAACGGATCCACCAAAGCCCTGGTATCAAATAAGCAGCTCCTGAAGGGAGGACCCCAAAGTACTTGGGTATCACCAGCGGCCATAGGTACAGTTCCTTTTTTGGTCATTTTGACAAGAACCTCTGAGAAAATGATCCGTGTAGCAACTCTCGAGGCCAAGCAAGTAAATGATACTAGCACATGAGTTGGATAGGAGCTGGGAGGAGTTTAAGGCCTACCTCCTGAGGGAATACTAGAATACCCGGGGAATATGAGCACTGAGAAGTGAACATTTGAGGCTTTCTCCCCTAGAACTGGCTAGGATTCATCAGGTTCAAGCATGAGCCAGTTTTACTCACAGAGCTATCATGTTACCCCTTTCCAAGTGAATACCGATTTGAAAAGTCAAGACACTTGACTGAAATCCACCCAACAATTCTGGAGACTCTACAAGATCACTCATCTCAATGTTCCTGTGCTCAGAGAGCTGCCCTCAGGGAAGCTAGGGCATGCTTGGGAAGAACTTACAAAAGATACCAGGGAAAATCAGCCAGAGCTCTAGCTGTGGGTCCATCCCGAAAGGAAGACAGGTAAGGAATTCCAGGCCCCAAAACAACACTGGTTACAGGAGGTGGATTTTGCCACAATACCAGGGGAATATGGACACCACAGCCTGGCTGGGGCTCCCTGAGGGCCTTATTTTCAGTTGGCTATACCCCGGTTACCAAATGGTGGTTGAAAGGGGTTCTGGACACTTCCCCCTTAAACCTTGACCAACTGATAAGTTCCCCTAAGTCCATAGTTCAAAACATGCTCCTACAATCTCAGCTCATCTGATGGGTCAAGGTTCAAGGGGAAAGTTCAGGTTCCAGGCCTACCACAATTCACTCCAGCCTTAGCATGCTGTACTTCACACTTCCCCAAGCCATCTGTACATTTGATGAATGCTTGAGATTATCCTCAGTGAATGGCTACGCTATTCCTAACCAACTGTTCAGTATCCTCAGCTCAGGCCAGAGCATAGCCATAGTTCTCACTGGCCCCTCCTGCAAATGCCTTTGTTTATGGCCAAAATCCAAAACAGGAAAAAATATCATTTCTTGAATTGTACCATCAGTGCCATGGAGATGTAATCACAGTGGGGCCAGGAAACCTGTTTCCTGCCTATTTCCCTGGTCTTCTCTTCCTTTAACCCCTAATGTTCAAGAGAGCTGGGTGGGCAGCCCTGCTCTGATGTGTGGAAACTTCATGGAAGACACCCTGTTGCTTCCCCAGCTGGAAGATTTGTACCACTGAGGATGACAGGTGAGAACCCACCAAGGAGGAGCAAAGAACAAACACATACAGAGAGCCCCACACTGAACAAAAATCTCATTTGTTCTATAGCCCCACTTGTAAAGCTGTTGTACTTTTCTTGTCAGCTGAACCTATGACACATTTCCATTTTGTGTTAGAATTCTCTTCAAAAGTCACCCAAGGCAACTCCTGTACCTTTCTTTACCTACTTCTACCTGTTGTGGCTTTTTTCTTCAGTAAGAAAAAACCCAGACACTGGAAACAGCTCTGAATCCAGACTGAATTAACATTTATTGAACACTAGTAGCAATCTAGTTTTCAGAACTCACTCACAAACCAGGGACACTGGAAAAGTAACAACAAATATTTTCTGTAAAGTGATCTAATATTGGCAAAAATGTGCTAACTGTTTTCACAGAAAGTACCAGAATATTACTGAATCGGACTCAAGTTCCTGGTTTAAGTAATCCTTCCACCTCAATTCTTGGGACTACAGGAGCATGTATGCCCCTGTGCCTGTTTGATGAACCTATTTGTCCTGTATTACATGGCTTCACATTGTTTTTACTTAATCTAATGTGAAGGAACCCTAATCTTTTCCACACTTATAGTGGATACAGGCCTGGGTGTTGTTCTTCACCTAGATGGGAACGAATGAGGCCAATGGCTTCAACTTCACAGGACTGGCCTCCATTAAGGTCTGCTGACTCTAACTCTAAGCAGTGCTGGTCCCAAGATCCCAGCGCTATCCCCAGAGCACTGCTGACTCAGAGTAGAAGAGGCAGAGTAGGGCCAGGGCTCAGAAGTTGGCCAGACAAGCCATCTCCTTTAGAGTAAAGGTCTATCCACCTCCCTTTCTGCCGCCCCCATCCCCGAATAGTATTTGGGAGAATCCAGACAGAGCACAGATGAGACAAGAAACCTTCCATCAGCACTGCCAACCTGGCTCTCTTCTCCTTCCACTCAGGGCCAGGTACTCTGCAGAACTTCCCCGGCATGCTGTCTTCCCACTAGATCATTGTCTACATACAGGGCAGAGATAATAGCATGCAATTCTATGACTTTAACTGACACATTTCTCAAACTGTCCTCTATGAGGAAAAATACATCCTTCTTGAATAGTGTTTCTGAAACAGACAAATTTCAATAGGGCCTGTCTCTTCTGTCTCAAATGAACTGGGTAAGAGAGGGATTCACATGTGACTATGGGACCAAATACTGGGGCCCAGGAACTCAAAGCCATGCCCTCTTGAGCTTGCCAAATGTGCTTCCCAACCCTGCTCCCGAGAGCTTAAAAAAACATCCACCAAACCAGGTAAGTTCACTTCAATTATTGTCAGCATGATCTGCTGGGGCAGCGTGGCCTCTGAGGCACATTACATTCTCTCCCTCTCAAAACAATCTTAGTCCCTGAAGTATTCACACATTCCATGGTTCTACTCTCAGGGTGATTCTAGAATGATGGATTTTAAGTCCTCCTAAGAGCACACTAAAGGTTTCTCCTGTTTCATCAGGCACATGCTAAGGAAATACCTCCAAATCTCTGGATCTTCAGGGCTGGGAGGCTTGTGTTGGTTAAAAAAAAAAAAGCAATAAGCAATCTGGGCAACAGTGGCTCATGCCCATAATCCTAACTACTCAGGAGGCCGAGATCTCACCATCAGGGTTTGAAGCCAGCCCAGACCTACAAATCTGAGAAAACTCATCTCTAATTAACCAGCAAAAAGCTGGAACTGAAGATGTGGTTCAAGTGGTAGAGTGAATGCCTTAGTGAAAAAAGCTAAGTGAGAGTGCAAGGACCTGTGTTCAAGCTTCAGTACTGAGGGGGGAAAAGCCAGAAGTGAAGGCATGGCTCAAGTGGTAAAGCACCAGCGATAAGAAGAAAAAAAAGACCGTGAGGTCCTGAGTTTAAGCCCCAGTACTGGCAAACACACACATACAAAAATAAATAAAAATTTTTAAAAAGCAACAAGATTCTAAGACTCTAATGATGTGCATGCTTAATTATTTGGAACTGAAATGTACTAACATGCTATCTAATGAAATGTACTAATGTGCTAATACTTTGGCATGTATAAACAATACTGGATATTTGATAAAGTACAATGAAACATTAACTGTGCGTACATTCTAGGCAGAGGTTGATATGCATCCAATGGAAAAATTCAACTTGTCTGTATTTTCAGATTTTTCCTAATTAAATGTGGAGTGGTTGGGTTTCCTGAAACGGCCAGTGATTAACAATACCTTTCCCATTAGGAGAACAGGGTAGTTGGGCACTGGTGGCTCACATCTGTAATCCTAACCCTTCAAGTTCAAAAGAGGGCGGGGTGCCATAGAGTAAGATGGATGAGGAAGAATGATAGAGAAGAAATTGAACAGAGTCCAATGTATGTACTTATAGATATATCACAACCAGTACGTGCTAATAAAAATGTTTTAAAGAAGAGGAGAGGGAGGGCAAGTAGAGCTGGCTGGCCTCTTCACCCCACCCAACTCTGGTCAGCCCCCAGGAAGAAGCAAAGTACCAAGGAGAGCGATCCCATTTGCCTATGCCCTGACTGTCCACATTCCGCCCCAGAGAACATATACAAAACGGTCATAATAAATACAAGGATGTGCCCCCCTGACAGGAGCCCTTGATCCTCAGCCCCAAGTGTACCGGGGAGTTATCTGAGGAGCGTATTAAATACAGATTCTTGTGCTGCACCCCCGTAAAGTACCCAGTAAGAACCTAGGAAGGGGGTGGAGGTGGACCCAGGAATCTTCTGTTAACAAGGACCCTAGTCGTTCTGACGCAGAAGATCCTGGGCCCATTACTCCATCTCTCTTGCCACCTGTTGAGAGGATCCAAGGAATCCACCTTCGTCAAGGTCCTGGGTGGCCGGCCGCCTCCCTAACCAGTTTGCTCGAGGGCCCCGCAGTGTCACGTCCACCAGTCCCGCACGCGCCGGCGAGCCCGGGGCGGGGGGGGGGGGGGAGCGCGGGGAGAGCTCCTCTGGGACCGCCAAGGTCACCCGCGGGGCTCGTCAGGGCTGCTCTGCTTGGAGACCCTCCTTCAGACCCCTGGCTCCCTCATCTTCCACGGAGAAATGGCCCAAGCTTCAAAAATCGTGGGAACCAGTGATCAGAGGGGGCCACGCCAGTAGCCAAGCCCTCGAGACTGGTAACCCCAAGGCTCCGGAAAAGCGGTCGCCGCAGCCCCGCGGCTGCAACTACCACCGAATACCACCCCCCCCACCCCCCGCCCTCAGGCCGCCCGGGGTCTCAGCACCCATCCCGAAGGAGACGAGCAGAGCCAAGCCGTCCCCACCCCCCTTTTACCTCCGAAGCCAAGCACCAAGGCTTGTCTGGGACGTGAAGACGGGTAGGGGGTCTTCCTACCCGACGACCAGTAAACCCCCTCCACCCGCAGGTTCTGCGGGGACGCCACCCCCGTGTGCCCAGCGGCCCCGGGGGACCAGCAGACCGCCTGCGCGCCCGGAGGCTCCTGGGACCTGTAGTCAAACTGTGCGCCCGAAGACTCCTGGGACTTGTAGTCCCGCCGCAAGCCCGGAGGCAGGGATCTAAGCGCCCGGCGTGCAACGCGGGGAAAGGGGCGGGACTTCGCGCCCCCAGGTCACTCGGGCCTGTGAGGAGTGAGGCCCAGCCCCCCGTTCAGGATGAGGGTGATGGACGTTAAGAGGCTGTTCCTGGGAGAGACGCCACCCCCGAACACGCCGAGGCGACTCACCGTCCCCGCCGCTTGTCAGCAGAGGAAACGCTGCGGCCGGAACGGCCGCCTCAGCAGTTGGTGATCGCACCCTGTCGGAGGAGGCCGGTAGGCTCCGGTGGCGTCTCGGTGAGGCGCTGGGCCTCGCGCGGCACGTGACCCTTCTCCGTGACGTCAGGGGGCGGGGCGTCTCGGGCGCGACCTGAGCACGTGGGAGGACCGGGAGCCTGTCAGTCAGCTGGGCCGAAGGTTGCGGCGTCCTGGGAACCGCGGGGCTGGCGTGCGTTCTCGGGCCCCGTCCGGTCCCCCGCCGCTCCCCCCAGCTCCCGCACCCGGGGAAAGGATGCTGCACTTTTTTTTTTTTTTCTTCTTTTGCAAACAGTTGTCAGTTCAGGCGCTGCGCGTAAAGTTACTGCGCCTGCGCTCAGAGGACCTTCCCTTCGGGTAGACAGTAAACCAAGTCCATCACGAAGGAAAGTCGCCAGCTGTCCTAACTGGGACTTGTGGCCTGCTTCCTCAGGACAGGGAGGTGAGGGGCTGGCTCGTGTGGGGAAGGACTGGACGGTAAAGGCTACGGTGAGGAACTTAGATCGGTTACTCTGAGTGTCAGCTCACGCTGCTGAAGAGCGCTAGACAGTAGAATTACAATCGATCAACCTCATTCACAAGGTTTTGTATTTGCTTCACAGACACACCTGCTCACTGACATTGATTTCTAACCCCCAAAGCACTATGGTGCTTTCTCATCCATTCGTGAACATACAGTTCTGCACATTCTTAGCTGAAGTCAAATTTAGCCTTCAAGTGTCTCTTGGGGTGGGGGTGGGGGGGTAAATCTCTTTAAGTGCTATGAATCTCTCATTTTTGTGTTTCTTGTTGTGACTTTGCTGTTTAACACAGCCCCAAGCTTAGGGTTTAAAGTGCTCTCTAGTTCCTAAGCCTAAGAAAGCTGTGAAGTGTGTTACTGAGAAAATGTGTTAAATGAACTTCAGAGTTGGCTTTGAATCAACAATATATATAACAAGGTTTCTTTATATACTCATAAATCCAACGTTGCACACTGATTTGTTCACAAGCATGTGTGACCAGAGGCTCACAAGGACTTAACCCTACATTCCCCCCACACCCCAGAAATAGTGGCTTAGTGTTCACTAATTCATCATTTGTGTTTTTCTGTTTTAAACGTATTTTACTAATTCATCATTTGTAGTAGGTTTTATAGTATATAATTATCCTAAACAGTAAGACTTAGCTAGATATGATTTGTTGTTTCCTCTGTGAAGAGTGCTTTAGACCAATGGAGGCCATTAGGAAACTGAGAGGCCAGCACATACATATAATTTTTTTAGACATGTAAAACACGGGTGAAATTAATTTCAATGATACTATATATCCCAACATGTGCAAAATATTATGTCAGTATTAGCATAAAATACCAGTGGATAGATTTTATTTATTTTCACACCATCTTTGGAATGTGTTGTATTATTTTATTATATATTTTAATTTACAGCTAAATTTTGTTTGGTCCCATTTCAAAAGTTTGTTGCATGTGGTTTGTGGCTACTGAATTGGACAGTATGGATGTAGAAGCTATATCTACATCATTTAGTCACTTGACCAAGCAAGGTCTTGTCCTAGCCTTGGAAATATACAAAATGGAATGAAGCCCAATCTCTGTTCTCAAAGTGTACACAGTCCAGCTAGGGAGGCTAACATAATAGCTTATTTTGAAGATGTCAGCAAGCTTTGAGAGTTCAGAGGAGGGAATACCCAGACAAGGAATGATTCAAAGAGGAGATGGGCAATTAAGCTGGTCCTTCAAGGATGTGTAGGAGTTCCCCAGGTGAAAAAAGAGGTAAAGGGCACTCTGGGCAGGAGAGCTACTTATGCAAAGTCATAAAGAAGTGAAATGTGGTGTCTGGGGAAATACATGTAGGGGTGGTGTGTGTGTGTGTGTGTGTGTGTGTGTGTGTGTGTGTGTGTGTGTGTGTGTGTGTGTGTGTGTGTGTGTGTGTGTGTGTGTGTTGCTGGATGTAGGGGTGGTGTGTGTGTGTGTGTGTGTGTGTGTGTGTGTGTGTGTGTGTTGCTGGATGTAGGGGTGGTGTGTGTGTGTGTGTGTGTGTGTGTGTGTGTGTGTGTGTGTGTGTGTGTTGCTGGAGTTAGAAACCCAGTGCCTCATACATGTGAGGCACATGCTCTCCCACTTAGCTCCACCCCCAGACCAGAAAAATAGTTTTGTATGACTGGGTAGAAGAAAGATGCAGATCTGAGGGAATTTGGAATATGTCCTGTTCAGTAGCTAAGAAGTCATGTTGAAAGATGAGGCAGGAAGTTACCTTAGGAAGGGAAGGGGGCTCTGAGGGATCCAGAGAAAAGACCCGTAGAAACCAAGAAAGAGAAATAAAGTGTGGACTAAAGGGTGGCAAATGTGTCTCCCACAGCAGAGGGCAAATAGAATGGGACATGCCAGCCCCACCAGATGCCTTATGAAAATTTGCTGATCCTCCGGGATCCATTTGGGATCCGGTGCCAAAACCAGTGAGAGCCTAAGTTTTAGTCAGAAGAAATGGAGTTCAAGTCTTAGGTCACACCTTGGTGTGGAGCTCCTCAGAGTATTTAATACTTCTGGCTTCAAAATGGGAGAGACATGACAGCAGCCTGTTGTGTGGGACTGGCTTCACGCACTGAGCCACTGCTCACAGTGCCTGGCATGCTGCTGCCACCCAATACAAATGGCAATTATTAGTACTGGCTGGCCTGGGAGAGCTCTGGGCCTCAATTTGGTCACCTACAAGATTGACTCATCACCTCCCAGCTGCCTCGAATAAGAATCCAGTAATAAATGAAACAACTGAAGTGTGTGTGGTATGAAGGCAAATGTTCCTTAAAAGATTAAATGTAAAGCCAGGTGCTGGTGACGCATGCTGCCTGTAATCCTAGCTACTCAGGAGTCTGAGATCTAGGAGCATAGTTTGAAGCCAGCACTGGCATGAAAGTCTGTGAAACTCGTATCTCCAGTTAACCACCAAAAAGCCAGAAGTGGAGCTGTGGCTCAAGTGGTAAGAGTGCCAGCCCTGAATATAAATGCTCAGGGACAGTACCCAGACCCTGAGTTCAAGCCCTAGGACTGACAAAGAAAGAAGGAAAGAAAGAGAGAGAGAGAGAGAGAGAGAGAGAGAGAGAGAGAGAGAGAGAGAGAGAGAGAGAGAGAGAGAGAGAGAGAGAGAGGAGGGAGGAAGGAAGGAAGGAAGGAAGGAAGGAAAGAAAGAGAAAAAAAGAAAAGGAAGGAAGGAAAGAAATGGAAAGAAAAGAAAAGAGCCGGGGGCTGATACCTCACGCCTGTAACCCTAGCTACTCAGGAGACTGAGATCTGAGAATCACAATTCAAAGCCATCCCAGGCAGGAAAGTCTGAGACTCATCTCCAATGAACCACCAGAAAACCGGAAGTGGCGCAGTGGCTCAAGTGGTAGAGTACTTGCTTTCTGATGAAGAGCTCAGGGACAGTGCCCAGGCCCAAAGTTCAAGACCCACAACTGACCAAAAAATAAAAATAAAAAAAGACAAAGGAAAAAAGAAAGAAGAAAGGAAGGAAGGAAAGAAAGAAAAAGGAAATGAAAGGAAAAGATAAAGTGGTAGAGCACTAACCTTGAGTGAAAGAAGCTCACAGACAGTGTCCAGGCTCTGAGTTCAAGCTCCAAGGCCTGCGAAAAACAACCAATGCAACCCCCCCCCAAAAAAAACAACCACATATGGATATATCCCTGTAATCCTATCACTTAAGAGGAAGAGGCAGGAGGATCGAAAGTTTGAGGCCTGCCCTGGCTACATAGCAACTTTGTCTAAAACAAATACATTCCATTTCTAGAACTATGCTCCAAGAGAACAGAGGAAATACATCCACACAAAGACCTGTGTGCCATTGTTCATAGTCTGGAAGGTCATATTCCTAACTGCTAAAGAGTAAGAATAACAGATCAAACTTCAGTCTCCTCTGAATCAGAGGACTTCAGCTTTTGAACATCTGAAACTTTCTTTGTGTTGCTCAGTTTTAGCACCAGTCTTGTTAGATAAGTTCCCATCCTAGATTTCTGACCTAAGTCCTCATCCGTATCATACCCCAGGGTGCTGGGTCTACCCTGGCCTGCCTTCAGCAAAGGTCTTGTTAGATCAGATTAGCCAAGAGTTACCCTGCCCTCAGTAGTATTCCATCTACCAACAGCACCCTCCCACTCCTTAGGTATAAATGCCTACTTGCTTTGTGGTCTTCAGAATTGAGCCTATTTCACTTTTCCCCTGTTACAGTTATTCCTGAATAAAATCTGTGTATGCAGCTTTTGCTTCTGTCTAGCTCTGGTTTTCTGTGACACCCCACTGTCCATCAGCTGATGAATGGATAAACAAAATGGAGCCTATTTATACAACACAATATTATTTAGTCATGAAAAGGGATGAGGTACTGCTATAGGCTACAACATGGATAAAAATATCAAACCATTGTACAAAGTGAAAGAAGCCAGTCACAAAGGACCATGTATTGTCTGACTCCATCTACACAAAATGTCTCTTACCATTTGGATCTAAAGTATACCCCCAAAGGCCAGAGCTAAAGGCTTGGTTGCCAGCTGATGGCATTATTGGGAAGTGGTGGAAACTACAAGGTATGGGCCTGCTTGGAGAAAGTAGGTCACTCGGGCATGTCATGGAAGAGTACAAGTTGACCTTGCCCCTTCTTTGCTGTCTCTGTTCCCAGCCACTATGTGGTGAGTGGCATGCACCCCCACCATGATTCTCGGTCCTCACCACAGACCCACAGTGATGGGGAAATGTGACCACAAACTAAAGCCTCTGAGACTGAGACACAGTAAGCCTTTGCTTTCTCAAGAGGATCTCCCTCAGATATTTTGTCAGAGTGATAGCAATCTAATAGTTCGGGGTGGGGAGTGGGGGGGGACGAAAGAAGGAAAAGGAAAAACCACTGGAAGAAGAAAAGGAAAATGAGGCGAAAGTACTTTTTAGAGTGATTAAAACATGTTCTGAAACAGATTGTCTGCACATACCCTGAAAACCACTGAATTGTATATTGTAAATGGATGGATTTCACTGAGTGCTGGTGGCTCACACCTGAAATTCTAGCCGCTCAGGAGGCCAAGATCTGAGATTGTGGTTAGAAGCCAGCCTGGGCTTGAAAGTTCCTAAGACTCTTATCTCCATTTAGCCACCAGAAAACCAGCTGTGGATCAAAGTGGTAGAGCACTGGCCTTAAGCAGAAAATCTCAGGGACAGTGCCCAGGCCCTGAGTTCAAGCCCCACAACTAGCAGAAAGAAAAAAAAATACATAGATGGAATTGTATAGAATGTGAACTAGATATTATAAAACAGTTGTTACTAGCAAATGAGGGAGACAGAGGCACCCAGAGCAACTTGAGAAGGCTTCAAAAACAGAAGGAAACAACAAAGCAGAGGCCAGCATCTTTGTACAGGGTAGAGCCACGTTGTTTGCTTCTTGCTCTGGAGTCCTCCAGTTGTCCAATCAGGAGCCCACGACTGTCCCAGGAGGTACTTGCTCCGCCTTGGAGTGGAACTGCTCATCTCACCTTTTCTTCGGGACACCAGAACGCAGCTCCTTCCGCGTCACTGGCTCTTCCCCTGGCTCCTGAGGCTCGCCTCCCATCAGCACACGTGTATTGCAGAGCCGGCAGCCTTTTATTTTTAGTCCAGATTTTAGCAAAACTGGGGCGGCAGGAGCACCAGAGGCCGGGCACACCTTCTGCAACAGGTGCCTTTGCACTTGGTGGCCCTCTGATCACCTCTGACGCCATCCTCTGGCCGTGAACAAACACTTCTTGGACTTAAGTGGGCAGTTCCCCACCCTCTCACACACCCCCCTCAGTGCCTAAGCCTGTGCTCCTGACTGTGTGCTTCAATGCAGCAGCAGCTCAAGGTGCAGCACGGTGGCACACAGGGCAGGACCAAGTCCCCTGTTGCCTTGCGTGACAGCACAGAAAGCCACCTTTCTCAGTCAATTGTTTTTAGACCAGAGTTTAAATCAGACCTGATAAGCCCAGAGTGGTGTTACATGTATCTGTAATCCTAGCACTCAGGAGGCTGAAGTAGGAGGATCGGGGCCATAGAGGCCAGCCTAAGCTACATACCAAGACCCTGCTCAAAAGAAGAACAAATAAAAAATGAGGCTCACATAGTACATTGAGATGCTACAAAGACAAGTTCTTGTAAGTGTTTAGTTTGTGCAGGGCGCTGGTGGCCCATGTCTGTAATCCTAGATACTCAGGAGGCTGAGATCCTAGGATAGAGTTCAAAGCCAGGCCAGGCAGGAAAGTCTGTGAGACTCTTATCTCCAATGAACCACCAGAAAACTGGAAGTGGTGTTGTGGCTCAAGTGGGAGAGTGCTCACCTTGAGCTGAAGAGCTCAGGAACAGCACCCAGGCCCAGAGTTCAAGCCCCACAATGAACCAAACAACAACAACAAAGTGTTTAGCTTGGTGATTTTTCACCGGTACAGCCAGCACTGGCACCAGGTTGGGACCCAGAGTGTGACCAACCTTTCCTCCCCCACCCACAGCCTCCCTGGCCCCTTCCATTCAGCAGCCCCCACTGGGAAGTCACTACCCTGTTCTTAAGAATAGATTCATTTTGCCCTGTTTTTGAATCCTTACATAAGTTGGAGCTGGTTGGGATATACAGTGTGTCATTTTTGGAATGCAAAAGCCCCAGGTGACCGAAGGACATTTGGAATGCCCATGGGAGCTGTGACCTGTTCAGGAGGAAGTATCCGCCTCCTCTGCTTCCTCCTTGGTCTCCCCTGCCCCTATAGCAGGTTGATGCACCAGGAACCTGAAAGCCTCCGACAAGCTAACATCACTAAGCACTGTGTGCTGGGCACTCAGCCGAGCACTGGACGCACATCTCCCTCCAGCTCAGCGGAAAGCCCGCACACGCTTACCTCTGACTCCCAAATTACATGCAGGGCCAGGGTGGGTGAGGAACATGCTCAGGGTCTCATAGCCAGCACCCTGCCGACCCCAGGCCTGGGTGTGCGTCCTCACGCCCCAGGGCTGGGTGAGAGCCCGTCCTTGCCAGGCCAGTTCTTTGCATGCAGCACAGGCCAGCGAAGGAGCCTGCCAGCCAAGCTAGCCAGCGTGTCAGGATTTGGGCATCGCAGTTCCAGACCTCCGATACAGGACGGTGCTCCCCATCACAGTGCTACAGGACGGTGCTCCTGCTCACAGTGCTCTGAATGGTGAGTGTGAATTTCTCTCATCAGACCACACCCCAGAAATCTACCTCATGCTCCCGGCTGCGGGCCCAAGTTACCCGAGAGTCATTTGCAGTCCTCCTGCCGCAGCCTCCCAGCTGCTGGGACTCCAGGCATATACCACCACACTGGCACCACACTCAGAGGTGAGCGTCTTCATCTTTGTACTTTGTACAGCATTGGGTTCCTGCAGCGTGAACTTGGTTGGTGTGGCTGCTTCCACCCAGTTTTTTAGCTGTGAGTGCCAAACATACAACCCATTGACATTCTTCCTTGTGTATAATACTCCCATGTGCAGATATGACCGAGTTTGTCTGTTTGGCTGCTCCTGGAGTCTTGGAAATCCCAGATGTGGATTTTGCCTTTTACAAATAGTGCTGTTACAAACACCCCAGTATGTGACCTGAGGCTCTCTCTGTTGTGTGCCCTACAAGGCTGGGTCAGAGGGTGTATAGAGCTGCTCCACTTGGTCATACCAAATACTTGGCACAGGGCTGGGAAGGTGGCTCAGTGGTAGAGCGCTTGCCTTGCATGCATGAGGCCCTGGGTTCGATTCCTCAGCACTACATAAGCATAAAAAAAGCCGGAGGTAGTGCTATGGCTCAAGTGGTAGAGCGCTAGCCTTGAGCTGAACAGCTGAGGGATAGCACCCAGGCCCAGAGTTCAGGCCCCACGACCGACAAAAAAAAAAATACTTGGCACAGCACTCCTGCCTGTTCATATGCCTTAGCATGTGAGGGTTCTGCTGTTCACACGCCTGCCATCCCTGGCTATTTCCAGCTCTTCAAGTGTAAAGAATTAGGAGACTGATGTTTATTTTATATCTCTGTGGTTAATGTGGCCCCCTGAGAGCTGACAGCTCCTTTGGAGCCATCATCCATTGAGCAAAAGTGTGCTAAGTACCTGCCATGTGCTGGACTCTGGTTCTGATACTAGAAAGAGAAGGAAGAAAAAGGTCTGTTCCTTTACCAGGCACCAGTGGCTCATGCCAGTAATCCTAGCTAGTCAGGAGGCCCAGCTCTCAAAGCCAGCCCAGGCAAGAAAGTCAATGAGACTCATCTCCGATTAACCGCTAAAAAGCCACAAGTGGAGCTGTGGCTCAAGTGGTAGAGTGCTAGCCTTGAGCAAAAGAGCTCAGGGACAGTGCCCAGGCCCCGAGTTCAAGTCCCAAGTTCAGCGTGCGCGCATGCACACACACACACACACACACACACACACACACACACACACACACACACACACACACACACACACACACACACACACACACACACACACACACACACACACGTCTGTACCTTGAAGGAGTGCCAAGAACTCCAGATATCACACCACAGAAGGCCCCTTGCCTTCCATAGGATGAAGTAGACCAACGCCCAGCCCTGACACTGACAGGTACAGGGACCCATCTCATATTCTCACCATCCAGGGAAGGACACCACATGGTGGGAGAGCATGCACAGGGGACCAGATGGAGCCACCAGGCCCAGGGAAAGCTGGCTTTGTAGTAACAAGGGGGAGAGGTGCCCTGGTTTTCTGTAGGAGGATGGGATGGGTCGTTGGGACGTTCGTGAGGGCTGGGAGGGAGGTAAAGCCTGGCAGGTGAGAAGTGGGTAGGAGTGGCAGGTCTGGCTGATGGGGAACTGGCTGGGCACAGCACAACAGGGAACCAAGAGGCATTCGTTAGGAGGTGTGATAGTCCATTTCAAATGTCACCTTGACTGGCTTAAGGAATACCTAGTAAAGCACTCCAGAGCCTCCAGCCTATAGCTGGAAGCCAGAACTACAGAAGTCAGTCCCCTAACAAATGCCTCCCACCTGTCTGCTATCAGTGTGTCCTGTCAGTCTCTCCAGACCACCCTAATGAATATGGGGTGCATTTGGCCATGTCCACAAATGAGCTTAGTTCTTCAGGTTCTTTTCTCATTGTCCTTTTCTCTTAAAACCTGGCCTTCAAGGCAGCACTTGAACTTGGACATTCCTGACTCTTAAGAAATCTGGTTTCACCTAGATGCCCCACCACAGATGAATGGACCCAAAAATTGTGGTATCTATACACAATGGAATATTATGCAGCCATTAGAAATGACAAAATAATGGCATTTGCAGGGAAATGGATGGAGCTAGAAGGAATCATGTTGAGCGAGGTAAGCCAAGAACGAAGAGACAAACAGTACATGGTCTCCCTGATAAGTGGATGATGAATCCAAAATGTTAGGTGATATGACAAAACTAACAGGACTTAAGAAACAAAGAACTCCCACTCATCTGGTTGAACCACTACCAATATCCCCATGCTGCTGATCACATATATGGTATATAACATATGAGCACCGTTATATATTACAGACTGTGATAGACAATTTGCTCCAGGAAAGTTAGAATGAACTTGTGACTTTAAATGAGCATCATTATTCCACAATACTGTGAATTTCCGGAAATTAAGTAATCACTTAATCACAATCAAAAAAAAAAAAAAAAGAACCTTGGGGAAGGGAGGGAGGGAGGGGATGGTAGGGGGAAAACAATGGAGGGGGTAACAATGTTCAAGAGGAAGTGTACTCATTACCCCACTCATGTAACTGTAACCCTCTGTATAGTATCTTTACAATAAAAAAATTTAAAAAAAAAAAAAAAAAAAGAAATCTGGTTTCAAGCCGGGCGCTGGTGTCTCATGCCTGTAATCTTAGCTACTCAGGAGACTGAGACCTGAGGATCATGATTGAAACCAACCCTGGACAGGAAAGTCCAAGACTCTTTATCTCCAGTAAACCACTCAGAAAACTGGAAGTGGCACCGTGGCTCAAGAGGTAGAGTGCTCACCTTGAGCTGAAGAGCTGAGGGACAGCACCCAGGCCCAGAGTTCAGCCCCACCGACAAAAAAAAAAAAAGAAAAAGAAAAAGAAAAGAAAAAAAGAAAGAAATCTGGTTTCAGTCCTGATTCTAGAGACTTCTGAGGAGCAAGCTGCATTTCCATCCCCTCCCTCCAGACCTCTTAGGAAGGGCCATCAGCCTTACGTGATCAGAGGGCTTCAATGAAGAGGCTGCCAGTTCACTATTCAAATATTCATCAAATATTAATGGGTCATCTCTTCTGGGTGAAGTGCACCCCAGTGCACCTGGCCTGCCCAGGCTCTCAGAAGCATGTGTCTTGATCATGTTCTCTGGTCTCCTAGTAACCAAAAGCCAATCAGCTTCAGGACAGAGGCAATTCTTTCCTTGATCACTGTGACCAGCCACCTCCCAAGCTTCTGCCTATGCAGCAGTTTGGGCCACTGAAAGCAACTTGTCCTTAAGGACAACCCAAAACCCTTTTCCTATCAACCTACACTCCAGCAAGATGAGCCCGTCCCTCACATTTGCTGAGTTGACCAACATTGCTGTTCCCAAGTATGGAGTGGTGAACTTCAGGGCCCTGCATCTCGTGCTCCAGGGCATCTTGAAACACCTTCATTTGGACGAGCTTAAGAAGGACCTCTCCGGGGAAGAGGATTTCCTCGAGACCTCAGAGATGCCTGCACCCAAGGAAGTTGCTGCTCAGCCCATCTTTCCATCCTTAAAGCAGCCTGACAACTCTGATCCTGTGTTGAGCCGCATTAACAAGCTAGAGAGTCAGCTGTCCATCCTGAAGACCCTGCCCTCCACCATCCACCTCCTAGAGAGCAGCACAGGGGACAAGCGGCCCATGGTGGACCTGTGGCATTTCCTCAAGCTCCAGAAGAAGACGGAGTGCAACGAGGAGGCTATAGTAAAGGTAACACGGGCTTCCAGAAGCCTCCAAACCCCACTGCTTCCCTCTTCTAACACATGGTGTGTGATTTACACAAAACACCCAGAATAGGTAAATGCAGAGACCCAGGTCTAGGTTTCCCTGGGCCTGAGG
This sequence comes from Dipodomys merriami, assembly GCF_024711535.1. Lineage (NCBI taxonomy): Eukaryota > Metazoa > Chordata > Mammalia > Rodentia > Heteromyidae > Dipodomys > Dipodomys merriami. The sequence goes on along the minus strand of NW_027206269.1, from coordinate 439,438 downwards.
AGAGGGTAATAAGGAATGATGAGTGTGGGATTTCTTGTTGAGGTAATGAACAGATTCTGAGCTAAATAGAGGTGATAGATGCATAACTCTATTGATGTGCTAAACACCACTGAACTGTGCCCTTGAAAACATCCAACTGTGTGTTACATGATACTCACCTCCATTAAAAAAAAAAAATGTTGAGGTGGCACTGTTGTAATCATGGTGACCAGGTGCTCTCAGCCTACTGGAAGAGACAGATGGACAAAGCATGGGAATACAAAGCCATGAGAAGTAGCCATGTAGAGGGAGGAGGGTGCAGTGTCCCCATTGCGAAGGCCAGGAAAGTGACTCTCCTTAACTCACTAGATGTCCAGCAGCTAATCATGGGCGGAGCTGGGGGCAGAGCTAAGCCCTCTGGTTGAGAGCTGCTCACCTCCCCGGCATGCAGTTAGTGTGGACAAATAACCAGTGTATGTCAGGAAAGTTGCCAGTCTTATCTCCAATTAACCACCAAAAAGCCAGAAGTGGAGCCCTGGATCAAATGCTAGAGAACTAGCCTTGAGAAAAAAAATGCCAAGGAACAGTGCTGTGGCCTTGAGTTCAAGCCCCAGGACTGGCACAAAAAAAAACCACACTGAATGGCAGTGCACACCAAGTACCTGGCACAGAACCTGACACCTCCAGGTACCCTACCTAGGCTGGCTGTTAGAAGCACAGAAACATGTGGATTGCAGTCTCAGCAAGTCAGCTGGCCCTAGTATCCTGGAGGAACACCAGGGCCTGAGCCTGGGGCAGGTAGGGGGAGCGGGATCCCATTGTGCCAAGGCTAAGAGGTACAGACATTTTAGGGAGGAACCTGGGGCCTCATGGAGAACTCAGGACAGGGCCATGGCCTGTGAGATTCCACGTATGTGGAGTGTCCAGCAGAGCCTATCTGTAGAGCCAACTCAGGTTCTTCATTTTCTGAGATGAAGAATGGGAGGGAGGGACTGGTCAGGGAACCAGGATCTTTCAGGGGAGTGAAATCACTGCTAGACAGGGCTGATGCTTGGCACCAATCACCGTGGAATAGTACTTTTGTGCATGCGTGCGTGTATGTGCACAAGTCTAGGGCTTGAACATGGCCTGGGTGCTGTTTTCGGAGCTTCCTTTGCTCAGATTCTATTATTTTATCCACAGCCCCACTTCTAGCTTTATTTTTTTAAAAAGAGATATTTATTTATTTATTGTCATTCATGGGGCCTGAATTGTGGGCCTGGACACTGTCCCTCAGCTCTTCAGCTTGAGGCTAGTGCTCTACCACTTGAGCCACAATGCCACTTCTGGCTCTTTCTGCTTATGTGGAGCTGAAGAATCCAACCTGGGGCTTTTTTTTTTTTTTTTTTGGATAGTTAATTGGACATAAGAATCTCACAGGCTTTCCTGCCTATGATGGCTTTGAATTGTGAGCCAAAGATCTCAGCCTCTTGAATAGCTATATTACAGATTGTGAGCCACTGGTGCCTGGCTTTATGTCCCTATTTTTATCTATGTTTTATGGAACAAAACACAAAGACTGGCAATAGAACAAAGAAAAAAATCCTCCAATTTTATGCTATGGAAAAGACAATACTTTTTTTTTTTAATTTTTTTTTGGGTCCGGTCGTGGGGCCTGAACTCTGGGCCTGGGCACTATCCCTCAGCTCTTCAGCTCAAGGCTAGCGCTCTACCACCTGAACCACAGTGCCACTTCCAGCTTTTTTTCTTTTTGCTTATGTGGTGCTGAGGAAGCAAACCCAGGGCCTCAGGCATGCAAGGCAAGCACTCTACTACTGAGCCACCTTCCCAGCCCCAAGACAATACTTTTTAATTTTTTTTTTATTTTTTTATTTTTTTAATTTATTTTTGTCGGTTGTGGGGCTTGAACTCTGAGCTTGGGCACTGTCCCTGCGCTCTTCAGCGCTAGGCGAGTGCTCTACCGCTTGAGCCACAGCACCACTTCCGGTTTTCTAGTGGTTTTATTGGAGATAAGAATCTCACGGACTTTCCTGCCCAGGCTAGCTTTGAACCGTGATCCTCAGATCTCAGCCTCCTGAGTAGCTAGGATTACAGGCGTGGGCCACTGGCGCCCGGCCAATACTTTTTTTAAACACTGGAGTTTGAATTCAGGGCTTCACACTTGATAGGCGCTCTACCTGCTTGATGCATGTCTCCAGCCCAAGACATGCTTTAGATTCAAAGACACTGAGAAGTAGAAAGCAAAGATACTCCATATACACAGGAATAGAACAGGGTTGGTGTGGCTCCACACCAGACAACATAGACAGTGCTGCCGGAGACAAGGCTGCAGGAGATGGTGGCAGCCTCGCAGGTTGGACAGACAGAAGGCACTGATGTCTGCTATGCCAGCCCCTTATGGCAGCCTACCCCCAGCCTGCAAATGGAGAGTGAGTAAAGGGTTACAGAATTTTCTAATTGCCCTAAGCAGTTGAACAAGGTCACCCACCCAGCTCCTGAGAGGGCTTCATGGACAGGTTCAGACCTGGCTCCTACAGCCCTCAAAGGACTGTTTGTACAGATAAGGAATATCCCTTCCGTTAAGAGAATGATGCCTGCTTCCAACTTGATTTAGGTTGCCTAGGGTTACCACAATGACCCATTGAAGCGGGTTGCTATGGTAGCTAGTGCTAGAATGGTGCAAGCTGCTTTGCTAAGTGTCTGCACCCAGCAGCCAGTGAGGCTGGCGGGCCATATGCCATGTCAGTCCTGATGATTGCCTCGATTGCCCCGTCCACCCCCCATTCTGGGCTGGGTGGGTTAGGGGCCTCTGCTACCCTTGTCAAATGCCCCTCAAGGGGGATATAGAAGGGAGTCTGAAGCCTGCCGACCCCCTGCACCCATCCCAGAAAGAGTGAATGCTGCCCCTTGGTGGGCTTGAGGCTTGGGAAGATCTACAGATGTGTACCAGGGACCTGTCTCTTGGTCAGGACACCATCAAATTTGGGGCATGGGCCCAACCACATGTCACAGATAAGAAGGGCTGGATTCCAGAACTCAGTCTCAGCACTATTGATAGTTTGTGTCAGATAATTCTTCAAGGCTCAGGGCTGGTCTGTGCACTACAGGATGTTGAGTCTCCCTCTCTAGCTAGTATGAACTAGAAGCATCCCCTAATTGTACAAATAAAAAATGTCCCCAGGGGCTGGGAAGGTGGCTCAGTGGTAGAGCGCTTGCCTTGCATGCATGAGGCCCTGGGTTCGATTCCTCAGCACCACATAAGAAAAAAGAAAAAAGCCGGAAGTGGCACTGTGGCTCAAGTGGTAGAGCCCTAGCCTTGAGCTGAAGAGCTGAGGGACAGTGCCCAGGCCCAGAGTTCAGGCCCCACGACCAGACCCCCCCAAAAAAATATGTCCCCAGGCTTTGGCAGGTGCTGGATTAGACATTGACAAAGACTTTTGGACTAGAAAATCTGGGCTCTGCTGGGCATGGTGTTGCATGCTTATGATCCTAGCATTTAGGAGGCCGGGCAGGAGGGTAGCATGTTTGAAACCAGCCTGGGCTAGTACATAGCAAACACCAGAGAGAGGGGCTGGGTACCTGTGGTTCATGCTTTATAATCCTAGCTACTCCAGAGGCTGAGGTCTGAAGCTAGCGGTTTGAAGCCAATCCAGGCAGGAAAGTCGGTGAGACTCTTATCTACAAATTAACCACCATAAAAACTGAAAATGGAGCTCTGGCTAAAGTTGTAGAGCTCTAGCCAAGGGGGTGGGGAAGGGGGGGGAAACCTCAGGGGCAGCACCCAAGCCCTGAGTTCAACCCCAGGACCAGCACAGAAAAGAAAAGAGAGCATGCAGAAGCAGGAGAAGGGGTGGGGGGCAAGGTAGGGTAAGGAAAAAAGGAAGAAAGAAAAGAAAAAAAAAGGAAAGGAGAAAAGAAGAGAGGGAGGAAAAACAAAAAAACAACCTGAGCTCCCATGGGCCATCTGATCCCTACAGCCTCCTGCCAAGCAAGGACCTTCCCATGCTTCCCACGCGGCCCTGCACACTTGCTCCCCCTAGTGACAGTTTCCAGCATTCAAGATTCCACATCTCTCTGTGAAGCTACCCTTCGGTCTGCAAGGTTGAACCCTTAGTTAGGTTTTCTCCCCTGTAGTGATAATGCTGAGCAGCATCACAGGCTGCAATTGGGGGAGGGAGAGAAGACATGGAGAATGATGGCACTATTAATAATTTTGTTCTGCCTACCAGTTGTTGTTTTTTTTAATTGAGCAATCTGCCTGACATCGGTGGCTCACGCCTGTAATCCTAGCTACTCAGGAGGCTGAGATCTGAGGATCATGATTCAAAGCCAGCCCAAGCAGGAAAGTCCATGAGACTTGAATGAACCACAAGAAAACCAGAAGTGGTGCTGTAACTCAAGCAGTAGAGCACTTGCCTCGAGCTGAAATGCTCAGGGACAGCGCCCAGGTCCAGAGTTCAAGCCCTGTGACCTACAAAGCAACAACAACAAAAAAAAAAAAAAAAAAAAAAAAAAAAACCTTGAGGAATCTGGGCTTAGACCTGTTCTTTTTATTTCAAAACTCCCTCCTCTTGGCAGTTGGAGATCAGCTGAGGCAAACATTTGGGTTCCCCTCCCCATCTCACTCAATAGCTGGTCATGGTGGGTAACATCTCCTAGCTAAACAGGAAGTGTTAGAGCCGGGCGCTGGTGGCTCACGCCTGTAATCCTAGCTACTCAGGAGGCTGAGATCTGAAGATCACTGTTCAAAGCCAGCCCGGGCAGGAAAGTCCATAAGACTCTTATCTCCAATAAAACCACTAGAAAACCGGAAGTGGTGCGTGGCTCAAGCGGTAGAGTGCTCACCTTGAGCTGAAGAGCACAGGAACAGCCCCAAGCCCAGAGTTCAAGCCCCACAACCAACCAAAAAATGTTTTAAAAAAACCAACTTCCCCCCTCATTTTAATCCCTCTACAACCAAAACAGCACTCTGGGCTTGGGCGCTGTCCCTCAGCTCTTCAGCTCAAGGCGAGCACTCTACCACTTGAACTACAGTGCCACTTCTGGTTTTCTGGTGGTTTATTGGAGATAGGAGTCTCACAGTCTCTCCTGCCCGGGCTGGCTTTGAACCGAGATCTCAGCCTCCTGAGTAGCTAGGATTACAGGCGTGCGCCACCAGCGCCCGGCTCCCTGAGATTTTTTTGTTCGAGGCTAGTACTCTACCACTGAGCCACACTTTCACATCTGGATTTTTTATGGTTAATTGGAGATAAGAGTTTCACAGAGGGGCTGGAAAGGTGGCTCAGTGATAGAGCGTTTGCCTTGCATGCATGAGGCCCTGGGTTCAATTCCTCAGCATCACATAAGCAGAAAAAGCCAGAAGTGGCGTAATGGCTCAAGTGGTAGAGTGCTAGCCTTGAACTACGGGACAGCGCCCAGGCCCAGAGTATTGGCCCCACAACCGACCAAAAAAAAAAAAAAAAGTTTCACAGACTCACAGACTTTCCTGCCCAGGCTGACTTTGAACTACAACCCACAGATCCTAGCCTCCTGAGTAGCTAGGATTACTGATATGAGCCATCAGTGCCCAACTCCAGCTCATATTTTCACAATTGTATCTATTGTCCTTGCATCATTTGTAAAGATGGTCTTGTTGCCTGTGTTTAGACTGTAGACTTCTGGGTTTATTTCTAGACTTTCCACTCTATGACACTCTGTGCTAGTACCATTCTGTATTTTTTTGTAAGTTGTGGGGCTTGAACTCAGGGCTTGGGCACTGTCCCTGAGTCTCTTTGTGCTCAAAGCTAGCACTCATATGATCCACAGCACCACTTCCCATTTTTGAGTGGTTAATTGGAGATGAGTCTCATGGATTGCCGGGTGCTGGTGGCTCACGCCTATAATCCTAGCTACTCAGGAGGCTGAGATCTGAGGATTGAGGTTCAAAGCCAGCCCTGGCAGGAAAGTCTGTGAAACTCTTTTTTTTTTTTTTTTTTTTTTTTTGCCAGTCATGGTGCCTGAACCCTGGGCCTGGGCACTGTCCCTCAGCTCTTCAGCTCAAGGCTAGCGCTCTACCACTTGAGCCACAGCACCACTTCCAGCTTTTTCTGCTTATGTGGTGCTGAGGAATTGAACCCAGGGCCTCATGCATGCAAGGCAAGCACTCTACCACTGAGCCACCTTCCCAGCCTGTGAAACTCTTATCTCTGATAAACCACCAGAAAACCAGAAGTGGTGCTGTAGTTCAAGTGGTAGAATGCTAGCCTTGAGCGCTCAGGTCCAGAGTTCAAGCCCCACGACTGACCAAAAAAAAAAAAAAAAGAAAGAAAGAAAGAAAGAAGGAAGGAAGGAAGGAAGGAAGGAAGAAAAGAAAAAGAAAAGAGTCTCACGAGGACTTTTCTGTCCAGGCTGGCTTTGTCAGCCTCCTGAGTAGCTAGGATTACAGGCATGAGCCATAAGTGCTGCCAGGTTCCACAGTATGGATGGAAACTAGGGCTTTGTACATGTTAGCAACACAGACTTACTGTGTTACAGCAGTCCTGCTACTCTGTTTCCATTTCCATTGTCCTGAGTTAGGTTTCAAAGATGGATGTATGATCTCATATATTGTTTTGTTTCCTAGCTTCCTCCCTTCTTCCCTCCCTCCTTCCTGTCTTTCCTTGCTCCTTTCCTTCCTTTCTTACCCAGAGCCTCCTGAGACTTGAGCACCCATTGTTTTGAATATCATTTGCTGGTCTCTGAGTATATTCCAGCCTAAACCTTGAAAGAACCAACAGAAGTCCTAGGATGATGGCTGTCATCAGAAAGCTTCGACACCAGCTACACCCATTTCACAGTCTTGTTTCCCCCTCAGGCGATGCAGACTGTGCAGGATTTGCTCACTGAACTCCATCAGTTCAAGGATACTGTTGAGTCATTCATGAAGGACATGGACATGCTGAGGGATATATTTGAGAAGGTAGCCACCTCCCCAATATCCTCCACACTGTCCATGCTGATCAGACCTCTGATGGTTGGTACAATAAGGAAAAACTAGGAGATGTAGCCATGGGGAAAGAGAAAGGGGCTGAGCTAGCCCAGCCACTTGGCACCTGTCCTGGTTAGCTCTCTGTAGCCATGCTTTACTCCTTGTTCTACCGTGTTGTGACATCAAGTGGTAAGTGGCAGAAACCCAGTTCATTGTGACCTAGGAAAAAATAACAAAACTTACTGTGTCATTTACTGAAAAGTCTAGGGATGCCTTCAGGTACACTTAACTCTAGTACTCACAAACATGGAAGTCTCTCAGTGGTGCCTTCCTCCAGGTTGGCCTCATCTCAGTCTGGTACTCAGTAGTCTCAACAACTGCAGGCTTCGGTTGCACCAACCTAACAGAAAGAGGACATCTTTCCTCTAGTAGAAAACTCTGTGCACACTAAAAAGCAGGATAAGGGGCTGGGAAGGTAGCTCAGTGGTAGAGCGCTTGCCTTGCATGCCTGAGGCCCTGGGTTCGATTCCTCAGCACCACATAAGCAAAAAGAAAAAAGCCAGAAGTGGAGCTGTGGCTCAAGTGGTAGAGCACTAGCCTTGAGCTGAAGAGCTGAGGGACAGCGCCCAGGCCCAGAGTTCAGGACCCACGACCGGACCCAAAAAAATAAATAAAAAGCAGGATAAACCCAACATGGGTACATGGACCAGCTCCACCTGCACCCCTGCCTTTCGTGACGTGGAAGACACAATCCCAGAAGCCTGAGGCAACTGCCCCCAGTCCATAGCCCGCAAGTCCAAACTGGAGTTAGAAAGCAGATCTCTATACCCCAGATATATATAGGTATATATATCTATATAGATATATATAGCAGATATCTCTTTATATGTACATATAAATATAGATATACCTTGCAGCCAAGGTTTAGCTACTTTTGAACTTTAGTCTTGGCGCAGACAGCGCCCTTTAGAGCCATGAAACACTAAAAACGATCCATGAACAAATCTATGCAAGAAACAATGCTTTCTTATTGGAGTCTTTTTCTTTCTTTCTTTTTTTTTTTTTCTCTTTTGCCTATTCATGATTTTGAGAAGTCCTACAGTACAAAACTCAAATATTTTAGCCCAGGATTTCCCAAACTTATATATCTGGAACCCTTTGTTTAGTTTTCCTTTTCCATCCCTGGGAAAGAAACTCCCTTCTCCTTTCTCAAGCTTAGTCACCAAGTGCTGTAGGAAAAGCAGCGGTGCTGGGATCAGAACCTGTATCCTCAGCTTATTCGGCTCATTTGACAGATTCGCCCGGAAAAAGTAGATGTCATCTCTGAAGGCTTAAAAATGCAGACCCGGAGGACAAGTGCCCTGCAGCGGGAAGTGGTGAGGGCTGTGGGCCCCATCCTTCCACTCTGGGTTCAGGGGAACTGGGAGGGACAGGGTGAGGACAGGGTCTGGAAAGGTTGCTTTGTAAATGTTGGGGGTGTTGTGGACCACAGCTGCCCCTGAGCAGGAATGGGGCCACATGAATGGTGTCACACACACCCCCAGGACTCATACCTGTATACCCCATCCCTGCTGCACAGGTTACCATCCAGAACAAGATTCAGAACATCCCCAAAGCTGAGGACGTGGTGCTGTGGAGTAGCCTTCATGAGGCCATGTTCACTGGGGTGAGAGGAAGAGGAAGAGGAGGAGGGGGAAAGGGAAGGGGAGCCAGCCCAACTTCCTTGCCCCTATTTTTTCTGCAGGTACTTGTTCAACCAAGGAGTGAGCAGACTGGTGAGCCGTTGCGAGAGGCCACCTTTGCCCAGAGCCAGGACCTAAAGGATGGTGTCCAACGCCCTACCTCCGGACAATATGCTGACACAAAAGCCCAGTTAGAGCCTGTGCATGTGGTTCTACCCAGTGGTGTGGGAAAGCTAGACCAGACCCAGGTCCTGCCTGGGACTGGGCCTGGACCTGGGCCTGGGCCTGGGCCTGGGCCTGCACAGCCACCTCAGTCTTGGCCTACACCTGGGGTTGCATTGTCTTGGATTGGGCCTGGGCTGGGGCCCGGGCCCAGGCCTGAGCTGGGGCCCGGGCCCAGGCCTGGGCCCAGGCCGTGGCCTGTGCCCCAGACTGGGCTGTGGCCTGTGCCCCAGACCGGGCTGTGGCCTGGGCCCCAGACCGGGCTGTGGCCTGGGCCCCAGACTGGGCCTGGGCCTGCGCCTGTGCCACGTCCTGGGCCTGGGACTGGGCCCCAGCCTGGGACTGCGCCTGGGCCTGCGCCGCGTCCTGGGCCTGGGACTGGGCCTGGGCCCCAACCTGGGACTGCGCCTGGGCCTGGGACTGCGCCTGGGCCTGCGCCGCGTCCTGGGCCTGGGACTGGGCCTGGGCCCCAACCTGGGACTGCGCCTGGGCCTGGGACTGGGCCTGTGTCCCAACCTGGGACTGCGCCTGGGCCCAGGCCTGCGCCGCGTCCTGGGCCTGGGCCTGGGCCTGTGCCCCAGCCTGGGACTGTGCCTGGGCCTGCACCGCGTCCTGGGCCTGGGCCTGGGCCTGCACCCCGGCCTGTGCCTGCAACTGGGCTTGTACTATCTAGGGTTGGGCCTGGGCCTGGGCCTGGGCCCGGGCCTGGGCCTGGGCCTAGACCTGCACCTGGGCCCGGGCCCGGGCCTGGGCCTAGACCTGCACCTGGGGCTGGGCCTGGGGCTGGGCCTGGGCCTCGGCCTGCACCACCACCTTGGCCTGCACCTGGGCTTGTAGTATCTAGGCCTGGGCCTGGACTTGCACATGAACTTGGGCCTGGACTTGCACCTGGGCTTGGGCCTGGACTTGCAACTGAGCTTGGGCCTGGACTTGCAACTGGGCTTGGGCCTGGATTTGCACCTGGGCTTGGGCCTGGGTCTGGGCCTGGGCCCCCTCCTGAGTCTTGGCCTGTACCTGGGCTTGCACTGTCTTGGCATGGGCCTGGGCCTGTGCCCCCACCTGAGTTTTGGCCTGCACCTGGGCTTGCACTGTCTAGGATTGAGCCTGGGACTGGGACTGGACCTGGACCTGGACCTGAGACTAGGACTGGGCCTGCACCTGCACCTGTGACCCCACCTGAGACTTGGCTTACACCTGGTCTTGCACTGTCTTGGCTTGGGCCTGGGACTGGACCTGGACCTGGGACTGGGCCTGTGCCCCTGCCTGAGTTTTGGCCTGCAACTGGGTTTGCACTGTCTAGGATTGGGCCTGGGACTGGACCTGGACCTGGGCCTCGGCCTGGGCCCCTGCCTGAGTCTTGGCCTACAACTGGGTTTGCATTACCTAGGGTTGGGCCTGGACTTGAACCTGGACCTGGACCTGGACCTGGGCTTGTGCCTGGGCTTGGGCCTCAACCTGTGCCCCCGCCTGAGTCTTGGCCTGCAACTAGGTTTGCACTACCTAGGGTTGGGCCTGGACCTGGACCTGGATCTGGACCTGGACCTGGGACTGGACCTGGACCTGGACCTGGGCCCCCACCTGAGTCTTGGCCTGCAACTGGGTTTGCACTGCCTAGGGTTGGGCCTGGACCTGGACTTGGACCTGGGACTGGACATGGGCCTGGGCCCCCACCTGAGTCTTGGCCTGCAACTGGGTTTGCACTGCCTAGGGTTGGGCCTGGACCTGGACTTGGACCTGGGACTGGACCTGGACCTGGACCTGGACTTGGACCTGGGACTGGACCTGGACCTGGACCTGAGCCTGGACCTGGACCTGGGCCCCCACCTGAGTCTTGGCCTGCAACTGGGTTTGCACTGCCTAGGGTTGGGCCTGGACCTGGACCTGGACCTGGACTTGGACCTGGGACTGGACCTGGACCTGGACCTGAGCCTGGACCTGGGACTGGACCTGGACCTGGACCTAGGCCTGGGCCCCCACCTGAGTCTTGGCCTGCAACTGGGTTTACACTGCCTGGGGTTGGGCCTGGACCTGAACTTGGACTTGGACCTGGATCTGGGACTGGGCCTGGGCCCCCACCTGAGTCTTGGCCTACACCTGAACTTGCACTGTCTTGGTTTGGGCCTGGGCCTGTACCTGCACCTAGGACTGAGACAGGGCTGGAAGCTGAGGCCATGCTTGCACCAGAGCCTGGTACAACACCAGGTTTAGTGCCAGCATCTTGGCCTACACCTGGCCCTGCCCCAGACAGTTGGCCCTTCTTGGACTTGCCTGCCCCAGGTCCATCAGTCTCCAGGCAGCCTCTTCCCAGGCAGTTATTCTCGGCCATACCGCCATCCAGGGAGGTAGGATACTCGTGGCCTAGTCCACTGAAGCCACACCAGTCTCACAGGATGGTGGCCCGCCAGCTCCCATCTGTTGAAGAAATAGAGGGTGAATATTCCTACCCCCAACCTCAGGGAACCTCTGAGGAGACCCCCACACGTGGAACCCAGGTGGATGAGCTTTCTGAAACACGGGGTAAGCATCTTGGCTCCACCTTCAAACGAGCCAAGACCACTGCCAGCTTGGCCGCCGCCACGGCAGCAGCCTATGCAGCTGCAGCCACTTCAGCAGCCAGGGAAGCGAAGGCTGCCGCCAAGGCACTCAAGGATGCCTCTGCCACTAAACCGACTACCACAGAGCTATCTGAGCCCTCAGGAGGCTTTTCAGATAGTCTGGCCACAGGGCCTTCCCCTGTGACTACTTTCTCCATGGTCATAGATGAGGCGGAAGAGCAAGAAGAATCGCACCCATACTTCGTCAAATCCTCCCCATTGTACACTTCGCCTAGCCTAGCCAGGCCAACCCTTTCCCAGTCCATGATTCTTGGCATTCAAGCTGTGAGCCCTGAAGACAAGAAGAAGGCTGTCCAGTACTCCTTTGGCCACATTGCCCAAATGCCTGTCTCACAGGACTCCCTGAAAGCAGAGTTCGCCAAGCTCTCAGCCAACCTGAAACAGAGCTTGACTCATCTAGGTAGGCCCACCCTGGCCCTAAGAAGGGCAGCAGCCACGCGCTTTCTTTTTTTTTTTTTTGGATCCGGTCGTGGGGCCTGAACTCTGGGCCTGGGCGCTGTCCCTCAGCTCTTCAGCTCAAGGCTAGTGCTCTACCACTTGAGCCACAGCGCCACTTCCGGCTTTTTTTTTCTTTTTGCTTATGTGGTGCTGAGGAATCGAACCCAGGGCCTCAGGCATGCAAGGCAAGCGCTCTACCACTGAGCCACCTTCCCAGCCCCAACCACTCGCTTTCTTTAGTTGGCTCCCCTCGCAGAATCACTAATCAGTCACTAGGGATTTGTTCTTTGGGCTTCAGCACTAGCCTTTTACTAGTCTATTCTGGGAACAGTGCAGTCTCTTGGGGAGAGGGGCTCTTTGGGTCTCTAGCTGGCAATTGATTGTACACTGGTGGCTCCTACCTGTAATCCTAGCTATTCAGGAGGCTGAGATCTGAGGATCACGGGACTAGATTTTCATTTTTAGTTAGAGCTTCTATGAACCTAACATTAGCTGCCTGGCCCAAAGCTGAGAGTGTGTCTGTGGGACAGGGCTGCCTCCATACTGCTCCCACTGTCTCTAATCTCATGACCAGCAGTAGGAGCTCTAGCCAGTCATCTTCCTCCTCACCCCCAACAGCCAAGCTGTCCTTTGCGTGCTTTGCTTTTAGTTAAAGTAAAAGACACCTCCAGGTTTGAGACCATGATGGAATCACTTGAGGAGAAGTTTAAGAACCTCCAGAAATCCAGGCTCCAGGTGAGTGTCTCAGACAGAAAAGAGCTTTTGAGAAGATGATGAGGTGAACTGGGGGGCAGAGAGCTGGCTCCCCAGACCCCGGCCCTCATCCACCCTGCAGCTGGAGGGAGGGCTGGGGTAGTACGTGGATGGAGGGCAGCTACAGCAGGCAGAAGCCATCTGCTTGCTGCAGGGAGTGTGTGGGTGAGTGAGTAGGTGGGTGGCAGGCAACACAATTTCTTCCAACAAACACCTCAGGTGCTTTGTCTGGTAGCAAATTGGCGTGTGTGGGCCCCTTCTAGCCATGGCAGAGGCTGAAGCAGAGGCTTCAGATGCCTGTGTCTCCCCTCATCTAGGAAGAAGAACTTGAGAGAATTTGGGGTACCCAAATAGACACAATGAAGAGTCAATACATGGTGCTGGACCGGGCGATAGGAAGGCTCCAGAATCGCCTAGAAGACTTCAAGGTTGGAAGGTTGGGGGACCAGGGAAGGACAGGCAAGGGAGAGTTCTTCCTTGGGAATGCATAGAAGGGATGTGCAGAAGGCTGCAGAGCCAAAGGACACTTTTTGTTTGTTTGTTTGTTTTGGCTGGTTGTGGGGCTTGAACTCGGGGCCTGGGCACTGTCCTTGGGCTTTTTTGCTCAAGGCTAGCATCCTGCTACCTGGAGCCACAGCACCACTCCTGGTTTTCTAGTGGTTCATTTGTCACAAGAGTCTCACAGACTTTCTTGCCCTAGCTGGCTTCGAACCACAATCCTCAGATCTCAGCCTCCTGAATAGCTAGGATTACAGGCTTCAGAGGATATCTTATAGTGTATAAATTACACTTCAATTAAAAACAACACATGCATAAGACAGGGTCTCAACAGTATCTGTCCTCAGCCTCCATGTCACTCGTTCCTAGAAGGGCTGAGTTACACCTGCTAAAGGAATCACTGAATGAGGTTAGGGGTTAGAGACATGGCTCCATTGGTAGGGCACTAGCCAATGGGCAAAGTGTCAGAGACCAGGTAGGAGTCCCAGTCTTGGAACAAAAAAAATAATTAAGAGGGTTTCCTGTACCAGCAGTTACCTTCTTAACATTTGACCTAAACTCAGTCATTTTTGGGAAGCAAGACCCTTCCTTGAGTTCTCAGTATTTCTGGGCCTTTCTAGAACAGCAGGCTCACTAGCATGATAAATCTGAAGGTAGATATAGAGTGCTGACCCTGGATCTACTCAACTGGAGACCAGATATGAAGGGAGCTAGCCACTTGGAAGAAAAAGGGGGGCGTGGGAGGCCCCCCACTAAGCAGGCTAGCTGCTGTTGCTGCTCTAGGAGAGTCTGGTAAAGTGGAGAGGAAGCAGTGCTAAGGGGAAGCAAGGGTTTCCCCTACGCTTGGCCACCACGCGTCAGCAGACAGCAGTTCTCACTGGGACCCCAGGGCAGATTGGAGTTGAACTGGCCCTGTGATTACATCAGGGCAGGAGACTCCCTCTCCAGGGCTGCAGAATGTCTTACCTGCCTTTGCTCTGTGCTTAGTCTTTTCAGACTCAGATCGACAGGCTGACTCAAGAGAAGGTGGATAAAATCACAATGGAGCAAGAGCTGAAAGAAGTGAGTAAGCAGAGGTCTTTGGCCTCTTGTTCCCCCCTGGTCCCAACCCCAGCTCTCTACTTGGACAGAGCCAGCCAAAGAACCTTCCAGAATGCTCTCAGCCTCTACTCAGACTGGAAGGCCAGAGAAGCTTCTTAAAAGTTGTCCTGTTTTCTCCTCTTTTCAGCAACTCAGGTTAGTGACAGTGTTACCTATACTTAAAAAGACAGATGTCTTTTCTTCATCACAGGAAAACCTTGGTTAGATCCAGAGTTGAGTTTAAGCCAGCATAGACCCCAAGGGTTCTAAACAAGACAAGAAAAAAGAAAAAAAAAAAAAAGCTGGACGCCTGTAATCCTAGCTACTCTGAGATCTGAAGATTGAAGTTCAAAGCCAGCCCAGTCAGGAAAGGCCATGACACTCTTATCTTCAATAAACCATTCAGAAAACTGGAAATGTTGCTGTGGCTCAAGTGGTAGAGCACTAGCCTTGAGTTGAAGAGCTCAGGGACAGCGCCCAGGCCCAGAATTCAAGCCCCATGACCAACTAAAAAAAAAAAAAAAAATGCTAACCAAAGGGATGGAACATTGTTCAGCATCTCCTGCCCCACCTCCATCCCCACCCAGCACTGTCCCCTGTGCTCCCTGTCTCCCTAGAAAGCTGAAAAAAGTGCTCTGGCAAGCAAGGCAAACAGGACTGATCTGGACCTAATAGCCACGGAGATGAATGAGATGGTTCAGAGCGTGCTTTTCAAGCTGTCAACTCATGAAGCGGACTGGAAGAAGGCGCTGAAGCAAGTCAAGAAGGACCTGGCCACCAAAGTGAGCACCTCTGTGTTAGCACTTGCTGCTGAATACAAACGACTCCAGAACTTAGCAGTCTTTAATAGCAGATGTTCAGAGTTTTTTTTTTTGGGGGGGGGTGGTGAGGCTTGAACTCTGGGCCTGGGCGCTGTCCTCAACTCTTCAGTTCAAGGCTAGTGCTGTATCACTTAAGCCACAGCGCCACTTCTGCTCTTCTGGTGGTTTATTAGAGTCTCACAGACTTCCCTGCCCAGGCTTGCTTTGAATCGCGATCCTCAGATCTGAGCCTCTTGAGTAGCTAGATGTGCCTGGCTAGATGTGCAGTTTTAAGGAGTAAGAATTTGAGAGCAAAAACCAGGAGCCAGTGGCTCACACCTATAACCCTAGCTACTCAGGAGGCTGAAATCTGAGGATCTCACTTTGAAGCCAGCCCAGACAAAAAAGCCCCAGTGAGACTCATATTTCCATTAACCACTTAAAAACCGTAAGTGCTAGCCTTGAGCAAAAGAGCTAAAGGATAGCACCCAGGCCCTGAGTTCAAGCCCAATGACCAACCAAAAAATACATATAGTAATAATTTGAGAGCTAAAAACAAAAATAAGACAAAAAGAATTGAGAGCAATTTAGCTTGGTAGCATAGGATCTTCCCATGAGGTTACAACAAATGTGACATCTGGTATCGTATCTGAAGGCTTGCCTGGGGGAGGGGGTGGAGGAGTGTCTTCTAAGATGGTGCCCGTGTCTGTAGGCAGGATGCTTCGGGTCCTCATCCCACTGCTGCCGCCTCAAGGCTGCCTGAGTGCTCCCACAACATGGCAGCCAGTGACCAACACAGCAGGAAGAACTTGTCATGTCTCCTGTGACTTAGCCAAGGGAACAGTGGCATTTTATTTGAAAAGGTGTCAGACATAGTAAAAAAAAAATAGAAATACTCAGATAATGTATCCACATGCATTCACCCCCAGATCTAATAACCAGTAATATGTTGCCATATTTGCTTTACAATTTTCGATGGTTGTGGCATGTGTGTGTGCACCAGACCTCATGCTTCAGCTCAGGTCCTGGGCTCTGTTTCTGACCTTTTTGCTCAAGGCTAGTGCTGGTGTCTTACATGCTAGGTGTGGATGGCTCACACCTATAATCCTAGCTACTCAAGAGGATGAAATCTGAATATCTCAGTTCAAAGCCAGCCTAGGTAGGAAAGTTTAAAACTACCAACAGAATCAAGAAGTAGAGTTGTGGCTTGGCAGTTCACTAACCTTGAGCAAAAATGCTCAGGAACAGTGCTCAGGCCCTGAGTTCAAGCCTCAGAACTGCCACTAATGAAAGAGGGGGGGTGGGGAGGGAGAGGAAGAGGGGGAGAGGGAGAGAGGGAGGGAGAGAGAGGGAGGGAGAGAGAGAGATTGATTTTCCTGCCTGGACTTTGAAGCACAATCCTCAGATCTCAGCCTCCTGAGTAGCTAGGATTACAGGCGTGAGCCACTGTGCCCAGCTCAATTTTTTTTTTTTTGAGGTACAATCTCACTATGTAGCCCTGGCTGGAGGTTGCTGTGTATCCCAGGCAAGCCTCAAACCCACAATTCACCTGCCTTAATCTCCTAAATTCTAGGATTAGACACGTGTGTGTGGGGGGGGTACTAGGGCTTGAACTCAGGGCCTCAGGCCTCACATGCTTTTTCACTCAAGGTTGGCATTCTACCACTTGAGCCACATAGTATGTGACATCCTTCATATGAAATTTCTAGAACAAGTAAATCCAGGCAGAGAGTAGATTATGGCTGCTAGGGACTAGGAGGAAATGGGGGTGATTGGTCAAGCGTACGGGCCTTCTTCCGAGAGGGAAGCAAATGTCCTGTAGTTGAGGTGGTTGCACAGGTTCATGAGCATAGGAAAAGCAAATGAACTTTGCATACAGACTCTACATGAACCTGTGTCAAAGGTACCCATGTCCGGAGCACGGAGAGCCTCTACCACTGCAGTTAAGCAATAGATTTGGAGGCAGCAGCTAATAGCATTTTTTCCCGTGGCCGCTGGGAGGCTCACCTTCCAGCTTCCCTGGTCCAAGAACACGCATGGGGAGCAAAGTCTTAACCGGGGCTGGAGCCTTCCCCTCAACAGGGCATCTCCATATTCTCTCTGGAGCTGCAGGTGGCTGGGTGAGCATTCCTTGATGAGCTTGTCTTCTCTTTGCTCTGGTTGGCAGCTGGTCTCCAACGACCTGGAGGGGATAAAGAAAGAAATACAGGAGTTGTGGCACGTGGTTCTCAAGCTGGTGGTGGACAGCCTTCGGTTCGACCCCGACCGTGCTGCCGGCTTTAGGAAGTGAGGGCTGCTGCCTGGGGACGGGGCAGAGCGGGGCGGGGCCGGGGCGCGAGGGTAGGGGTGGGAGGGGGCTCCCCTGCCATGTGGTCTCCAGCCTTAAATGCTGCAAATGAAGAAACTGAGGCTCACAGAGGGATGTGGGGGACCACACAGTGGGAGTGGCTCTGGAGCCTAGGACCTCGGAACTCTGCCCAGACAGCTGCCCCAGGGCCCCAGGAAAGCCTGGCATGGAGGACCATGTCTGATGTCTGGGGTGGGAGGGAGCCACAGGTGTGCTGACCCCCCTCCTTCTGTCCCCAAGCCAAGGATGGGGAGAGCAGGGAGGGACCCTGCAGCTCTCCCAGCCCCCACCCTAGCCCCTGGGGACAGCTGACCACCCACCGTGTCCTCTAGGAAGCTGTTTGAGCGGGTGAAGTGCATCTCCTGCGATCGGCCTGTGACCATGATGACCAGCCCGTGAGTACGGCGCCAAGGCCCTCCGCCGCCAGGGGGCGCCCGCAGAGCCACCAGTGGCTGAGCTTGCTCTCTGCTTTTTTTCGATGGTGTTGGAGTTGGTGATCCTGGGGCTTGAAATTGGGCCTGGGCGCTGTTCCTGAGCTTTTCTGCTCAAGTCTAGTGGTGTTCTTTGAGCCACAGCGCCACTTCTGGTTTTCTGGTTGTTGACTGGAGATAAGAGTCTCACAGACTTCCCAGCTTGGGCTGGTTTTGACCTGTGATCCTCAGATCTCAGCCTCCTGAGAAACTAGGATTAGAGGAGTGACCTGGCTGCTTTGTGCTTTTGTGTTCTTTATGAGATGTTAGCGATCAGTATGTTCTAGTGTGGCTTAACTTGGATCTAGTGAAGGACATCACCTGGTCCTGTATACTTTGGCCTGTGTGCGTCTGTGTGTCAGGAAGAGTGGAGCAGCCCCGGCCTCTTCAAGGCTGCTCTGGTTTTGTTTTATTGGGCTTGAACTCAGGGCTTGGGTGCTGTCCTTCAGCTTTTTTGCTCAAGGTTGGCACTCTGCCACTTGAGCCATAGCTCTACTTCTGGCTTTTTGGTAGTTAATTAGAGAAGATTCTCACAGACTTTTTCTGCCCTGGCTGGCTTCAAACCATGATCCTCAGATCTCAGCCTCCTGTGAAACTAGGATTACAGGCATGAGCCACCATCACCTGCCTAGGTTTTACTTTTTTTTTTTTTTTTGACAGTTGTGGGGCTTGAACTCAGAGCCTGGGTGCTGTCCATGAACCTCTTTGTGCTCAAGGCTAGTGCTCTACCACTTGAGCCACAGCTCCACTTCCAGTTTTTTTGTGTGTGTGTGGTTAATTAGAGATAAGAATCTCACAGGACTTTTTCTGCCCAAGCTGGCTTCAAACCACTATCCTCAGATCTCAGCCTCTTGAGTTAGGTTTTACTTTTATAAGAACAGTTGCTTGTGTCTTAGCATGGGACTGTTCCAGTGAGAAGGTGGCATCTCGGTGTGGGGGGGCATTGTTGCACCTCCCTCCTCCTGCTGGGGCCGCAGCCCTGCCTCCCTGCTTTCCACAGGCAGCTGATCACCATCCGCAAAACTTCGAGGCTGCGGCCGGCCAGTGCCAATGGTTATGAGTACCTGGAGCAGCAGATGCTAAGGTGAGGACCACAGACGGAGAGGCCAGCATCTTCATCGGAGGTCTACCGCAGACCAAGAACTGCCCCAAAGCTTCCCAAAAGAATAGGCCTCCCGTTAAATCTCACAGCCCCTGCCAGCCCCGATGAACGTGGGTGAGGCCCTGGCTGTGGCTCTGTGCTAGACACCTTGGCATATCCCGCTTTGTGGAGTCCTTAAGGCTTCCCTTTGAGGTGTTTTCCATTATCATCCCATTTCACAGTTGGAGAAACTGAGCTCAGAGAGATTCTGTGACCCTGCCCCAGGTCGTGAGAAAGGTGACAACCAAACCTGCTGGTTTCCCCTCCTGCTGGCTTCTTGGGTCCCAGCCTCCACACTAACTAACCTCCTACCGTCCTATGGTCCCGTGGAGGGGCCGGGGCATCTCCAGATGAGCCTCTGCCCTATGCAGGGAACAGAAGTTGCAGTTGCAAGGCATGGACCCCCTGAGCACCCAGCAGGACTGGGGTGATGGGCCCCGAAACACCGCCACCAGGCAGAAGACATACAACATGACCACACTCTATCCTTACGGGGACCCGGAAGAGCTGGACTATGACTCTGTGAGTCTGACATCTGCGGGGCCCCATGCCCGGGCACAGGTGTCTATGGGTGTCGAGCTTGGGCTTCTGGACGGAAGCGCTAACCTGGGACCTGGGCCGTCCAACAGGCGGAGGTGGACATCCTGGGCGTGGATGGGATCCTTTATAGAGGCCGCATGACCCCCCCGACCGGGACTCAGCCACCCGCCGGGGAGAAGGAATTGACAGGTACGGGTGTGGGGGAGGGGGCGCTGAACCACCCTACGCACCTTTGCTGCCCTGGGCCTGGGTCTGTGCAGCGTGAGGGAGGCCCACGGCCTGTGCCTTCCCTGACTGGGGGGCCCCTCCACAGTTCCTCACTAAAATGTGGTCCCCTCAGGGGCCAGCAGGGAGCAAGAGACCTGTAAGCAAATACCTGAAAGGCAAGAATCCACGATGAATGATTGCTAGCTGACCTGAAGGGAGGTTCCAGTGAACAGGACCTGTGACGCGGTTGCTAGCCTAGGGAGTGGCAGTGGGCAAGTAATAGGCGAGTTGTGTCAGGGCGTCAGTCTGTGGGGAGGACTGGACAGCCGCCACGGTGCTTTTGAAGAGTGAGTGAAGAACAGTGAGTTCAAAGACCCTGTGGTAGGCGGAAACCAGGTACAGGAGGAGTGGGGCTGATGAAGAGGAGACACAGGCAATCCCGACCCCATGCCCTAGTGCCAGCCCAGCGGGAGCCCCTGACCTCTGTGCATTTATTCAGAACCAGTCACCAGCTTGCTATGGTGTCCAGGCTCACCGCCAGCTGGCTTCCACCTGGGACCCATCACTGGGCCTGCCCTACCAAAAGGGGTGCCTCTCCGCTCCCCTGTGGGTGCTTTCCCTCAGGAAGAAGGGTCTGACTGTGGCCACTGACAGCTGCCTTCCTGGTACACTAGATACACACGACCACGCCAGCTGCCACAGCCAGCTGCCACACAGCAGGGCCTCCGGCCGAGTAGTAGCAGCAACAGCAGTGTGGGGACTGGAGTCTAAATCAAGGTGTGGTTAGCACTGTGCTCCTCCTCCTGTCCCCTGGCAGTGGCACATCACCCCAGCTCTGCCTCGTCTTCTCCTCTGACGCCCACAAGCACACTTGTCATTGGCTTGAGGCTCAGTATAACCAGGGTAGCACCATTTCAGGATCCTTAATTATATCCACAGAGGCCTGCCTCCAAATAAGCCACGGGCCCCACCCTATTTCCAGGAGGGCGGGACGCCATGCCCCTGCCCTCTGCCGCTCCTGCCCTCTGCCCAGGCACCGTGTGGCTGCTCAGGACCCCACCTGCAGACCTGGGTTTAGGGATCACTGAGCAGCACAAAAACAGGGCTAATGTTTAATGACCCTGACCGTGCCAGGGCCTCCCCAGCTCCCTGCCCAAGAAGCCTGGTCTAGGGTCCCTTACACACAGAGAGAGGAGGAGATACCCTCAGCAGAGGGGCCAGAACTGCCATTACCCCCCCCACACACACCCAGAGAGGGGCTTCTCGTCCAGTGGGTCATGCTTTCCCAGACCCCACCCAGCCCACACAACTCCAGTACTAGAGACCCACTGGGGCTGTGACCCCAGAGAGGGAGGGGGGCAGGGAGGGAAGGAAAGGAATGTATCCGTTGGAAACCCGTCTGCGGGCAGAGCTCCTGATGAGCTCCTGCTGTCCTGCACTCATTTATTTTCATCCAAATTTTCATCCAAGACAGACTCAAGCAGTATGAACACCTAAGAGGGCCAGGCAGGGCCCCTCCCCCACTCAGCCCCGCCTCCAATGCCGGTGCCATCGGCCCCACCCTGTCCACGGTGCCAGTCCTTTGCCTGTCCCACAGGGGCCACCAAAGGCTCCTGTTTGACCAGCCTGTGACCTCCAGGTGCTGCTTGGCCTGCTCCCTGTGAGGGCAGGGCGAGAGGAAGGCAGGCTACGGGCTGCGTGGGGAGGGAGGCAGGAGGGAGAAGCACACCTCCGCCAGCTCAGCCCTCCTTACTAGCTGCAGGCAACTGCCTCAAATAAGCGTAAAACAGGTGGGCCCCACACACACACACTCTCACAAGATCACACACACACACACACACACACACACACACACACACACACACACACACACACACACACACACACACACACACAGCCGTCTAGAACTGCCTTGTATCCATTTCCTCTGCCTGCTGTCACCAACAGCAACCCAAGCTTAGTATCTTAGTTCCCGAGGTTGGAAGTCCAAAGCCGATATCACTGAGCTCTGTGGGCCAAGTCCCTTCTAGAGGCTCGAGCGGAGAGCCTTTGCCTTTCAGCTTCTCCATCTTCAAAGCACATTGCTGTGGCTTGCGCTTGCATGGTCACAGGTGACTCTGACCCTCAGGAGGACATGTGATTACATGAACCCGCCCCCCACCCCAGGCTAACCCTCCATCTCAGGGTCCTTAACTCGGTACAGCCCCCTTTGTCCTGTAAGGTCCCACTTTGCTGGTCCTGGTATTGGGATGGTAGTAGGTAAATGTCAGGATGATTGTTGACCAGCTTCAGGGGGAGGTTTTGAGCTCAGAAGAGAGAGACAAACGGCACCGGTGGCTCACACCTGTAATCCTAGCTAGTTAGGATGATAAGTCTGAGGATTGTAGTTCCAAGTCAGCCTGAGCAGGACGGTCTCTATTTGGGCATGGGGGATGGGGAATGACTGCCTGCTTTGCCCTTGTAGTGGCTGTTATGTGACTTTTAGCTAAAAAATAAAAGGTGAAGCACTGAAAGATAGGAGTGGGGGATGTTATAGGGCCTACCCCAGCAGAAGTATCTAAAGAATTGCCAGATAGCTGAGTATGGTGGTATACACCTGTAGTTCCCAGCAACTCATGAGGCTGAGGTGAGGGCGATAGCTTGAGTTCAAGGCCGGCCTGAAAACATAAGATCCTGTTACAAAAACAACAAACAAATGAAGCTGCAAAGAACCACTGGATGTTGCTTCAACCATGAAGCCCTGTCTGCTGATTGTCCCTCTTCTCCCTGGCCTGGAGATGCATCCTAGAGATGCTCTGGACTGGAACAGGAATGAACAGGGGGTCTCTACCCATAGGGCATGGGCAGAGTCAGGGGTGTGGAAGGTGGGCCTGGTAAACGCTGTGGTCCTCCCGGAGGGAAAAGTCAAGTGGGACTCAGGCTGCAGGGTGCTTCGCTCCAGGAGAACCAGCCTGCAACCTGTTGGTCTTTTTCTCTTAGCTGTGAAGATCCCATGTCCTCCGCGGGCTCAGACCCCAATTGACCGAGTGCGCCCCAGTGCCGTTCACCCCCGTGAGTACCCAGCACCCCAGCCCCCTGGCCCACTGGAGTCCTGGAAGCCTCTGCTGTCCACATCCTCCCCCTCCCACACTTCACCAGGGCCCCATCCAGCCATCCCGAGCTCGGCTTCACCCTGCCAGGGAACTTCCTGGCCCCAGGTACTATTCCAGAAGTGTGGCCAGGTGTCTTCCTTGAGGGTCCACCTGGCTGTAGGGTGGAGCTCACTTTCCTAGGTCCGAGGGCAGGGAGCTGTAGGAGCCGGTGGAAGGGGCTGCGTCCCTGAGCTCCCCTGATGTGCATTTCCGTGTACCAGGCCTTCAGGGGAACTTAGTTTTTACAGCACTCTTTTCCTTCTTGCCTCCTCTGACCCTTAGCCAATGGGGTGAGGGGCACTGGTAGTCATCCCAAAGAGAATGGCGCAGGTCACCAGGCTCAGCTCAGACTCCACACCCTCCAGACTCCATACCCAGCGCACCAATTGCACAGTCATATATCTTGGGTCACTACAAAGAAGTTTTGGGTGCTTGGGACCAGGAGAGGTGTGGTCACTAGCTGCTGTGGCCTATAAAACCTCTGTCTCTCCCGGCAGTGTCAGGAAGTGCTCTGAGAACACAGGAGATGGGTTTCTTCTTTCTGCTCCTTCCCCAGCCCCCAGCTTCCCAGGTTACCGCACAAGTGACAGCTCAACCTCCCGCCCTGTATCCACCATGATGGCTCGGCCACCATCACTGCTGCCACTGCTGCCGCTGGTGATCCCTCCCCGGGGGGAACCCCAGCAGGCCCCAGTGCCCCTCAGGCACCAGAAATCTGTGCCCCCGGAGCCCAGAACCAGCACGAAGTCTACCGAGGAGTCCATCAACTTGTAAGCTCCACCCTGTGCCTCCCCCAACAGGGTCCCCTCTTCTCCCTCGGTGGAACCCCAGGGCCCTGGCTGTAGGACAAGGGCCTGTACAGGGGACCCTCAAGTTACGCGTTTACCTCCCCTTTCCCCCTCCACAGTCCTCATCAGATACATTCATAGGCAACACAGTTCCAGAGTGAATTTTTTTTTTGGGGGGGGTGGGGGGGTCTGGTCGTGGGGCCTGAACTCTGGGCCTGGGCTCTGTCCCTCAGCTCTTCAGCTCAAGGCTAGTGCTCTCACTTGAGCCACAGCACCACTTCCAGCTTTTTTCTTTTTGCTTATGTGGTGCTGAGGAATCGAACCCAGGGCCTCATGCATGCAAGGCAAGTGCTCTACCACTGAGCCATCTTCCCAGCCCCAGAGTGAACTTTTTAAGCCATCCCTTTCTCGAGCTGGTGCATATGGTGGTGCATGTCTGCAGTTCCAGCCCTTGGGAGGCTGAGGCGAGGTGTTCTCAAGTTCAAGTCCAGCCCGGACTACCTAGGGAGCCTCTGCCTTTAAAAACAAAAGCCCTCATTGGTATTCTGCTGAGATGATCCTCATCGGTGTTGCTGCAGCTCCGGCCATCTCTGCACGTCTTGTGTGGCCTATTTCTACTCGGTCCAGTTTTCCCACAGGCACCAAACTTCACTGTGTGCACACATTTCATTTCACATTGGTCTTTGCTGGCATTACGGTTAGGAACTGAAGTGTGTTCGTGTGCACCGTCTGCAGAGCCTCGCGGTTATCCCAGGGTGGCAGGGCCCCCTCCCCGCTGGCAGGGTCCCTGGCTCACAGGCCACATGCTTGGTGGCAGAAGAGCCAACTCTGAGCTCACTGCCTCAGAGCTCAGAGCGAAAGGCTTTCCCGTGGTCACCTCCCCGGGCCGATGACCTTCTGGAAGGCTTACCCGCCTCCCGGCCTGTCCCTCCCTCTGTTTATGGCCCTCCCCTCTCCTTTCCGTACTGCTGACAGTTCTGTTCCACTCCACAGACACAGACACAATGGCCCTGTGCTTGGGTGTGGGCAGTGAATCCCTGGTCTGAGTAGGAAGTTGGGGGCCAGTGGAGAGTGAGCAGGAGGGAGGGACTCAGGAGGATGAGGGGTAAAGGGCTCCCTGACGTGGGAGGCCACTAGTTAGTGCCCACCCAATGCCACTCACATGAGGCCACCCCCAGCCTGACTCATCCTTTCTTTCTCCAAGGAATGGGTCCAAATGAGTCCCAGCTCTTCCTGACCCAGGCGTCTGACTCACCTCTCCAGCTCACTCGGGGGGACTCTGGCAGGGCAGTCTCAGACTCCAGCCTGTGTGCAGATGAGTATTCTTTGTAACTTCTGGCAAGAATAAAGTCTGCCTTCTTTCTGAGTGTAGTTGAGCAGCCTGGCTGGCTGCCCCTGGCAGAGGGGGTAGCCCTGGAGAAGCCCTGGTCTGTCCTCTGGCTGCCACCCTGAGCTCATCCTCCCCACACCCCCAGGCCCCAGCTGTACCCTCCAGTGCAGCCTGGGAGCTGCTGGGATGACACAGGGGCCGGGGTCTCTCTGCCTGCCCATCCTTGGCACAGGGGAGCTGAGGACTCCCCGCCCCCGCCCCCCCATCCTCACAGCTGGATGCTTTCACATCTGCCCCCCAGCCTTCCCCCAGCCCCGAGGCAGTCGCCTCAGCCCTGTTACAGCAGGGGAAGGCGCTGGCAGTGGGGGGCAGTGGAAATCCACTGGGGAAGGCAGGGCTGGCCCAGCTCCCTCCTCGGTGCTGGCTTGGGACAGCTGCACAGTCAGGCTGGACAGCAGCAGGGCATCCGTCACTTCGGTGTGGGAGTCAGGACACAGGGTTTAAGGCCGAGGGGCCTGTTCTGGTGGGTTCACCAATGGGCTGGACAGCCAGGGGGAGGTAGGCTGTATTTTGCAGAAGAGGGCCATACATGGAGGTGGCTCTGGAGTGGATGAAACATGCATGGTGACCACCCTGCACCTCCCAGCCTCTCCCCTGCGACTGAAAGGTGGCTGAACAGAGACCACACACTCATTAACTTAAGATGGAAACTCCCAGGACAATGTAGGTTCTGCCCTGGGCAGATGCCCTACCACCCTTACTTTTTCCAATTGGCTCTCTCACACTTTGATTCTACCTATGCCTCCTTCATAGCCGGGATTACAAGCATGCCTTACTACACAGACGGTGCTCAGTTTTCCTTGAAACCCATAAATGGTGGCTACAAACCCAGAGCCCTTTCCAAATGCAGGAGTTGGACACAGCCTGACATTCTGGGCCAACCCAGGAGGGGCCTCCACACTGAGGTTCGTCCACTCAAAGGCCTCGTCTGTCCTCCACTGGGAGAAGACTACTGTTAGAGACCCTCAGAGACCTGGGCAGCAGCCAGTTATTCTCCAGGCAGCCACAGTGTTTTCTTAGAGAACCCCCGTCTGAGCCACCAGACAGACCCTGGGATCACTCAGTGGCCCTGGGCGCCGTCCTGTGTCCAGGTCTCAGGAGAACAAGGCCTTCTTTGAGGCTGTCTGAGGAGCCCTGCCCACTTACAGAAAGCAGCTTGGGGGTTCTGTTCATCTGGCACCCACCCCGCCCCACTGAGAAGGCATACTGCTGCGTGTGTTGGTCCTGATGCTTGAACTCAGGTCCTGGGTGCTGTCCCTGAGCTTTTTTCTTTGGATGTGGGGCCTGAAATCTGGGCCTGGGTGCTGTCCCTCAGCTCTTCAGCTCAAGGCTAGCACTCTACCACTCGAGCCTAAGCCCCCACTTCCGGCTTTTTCTGCTTAGGTGGTGCTGAGGAATCGAACCCAGGGCCACATGCATGCAAGGCAAGCGCTCTACCAGAGCCACCTTCCCAGTGCCTCCCTGAGCTTTTTTGCTCTACCACTTGAACCACAGCTAGCTCTGCTTCTGGCTTTTGGTGGCTAGTTGGAGATCACAAGCTCATGGATTTTCCTGCCTGGATTGGCTTCATATGTGAATCCTCAGATCTTAGCCTCCCAAGTAGCTAGGATTATAGATCTGGTGCCCAGCTAGCCCTCCTGACTTTAAGACGTTGGCAAACATATTTAAGAAACTCTGCAACCCTTTGTGTAAGCCATGGAGCACACAGCAGGTGTGCGCGATCGCCAGCCCCCGGGCCTGGCCTCTGCCACAGCAGGACCTGCAGGCCACAGCCACTGCTCATCACCTGGCGAGGCCACGCTTGCTTTCCAAGCCTGCTCCATCCTCTCCCAGAATCACACACGGCTAGAAGCACCATCTTGTAAACAACCTCAGGGATGCAAAGGACATTTTTAGAGAACAGAATTTGGGAAGAAGTCACCTGGAGCTCCAGTCCAGCAGCAGGGGTGGCACAGTTGGCTCCTGCTGGACTTGAGGGTTGGCTTTTCCGTGGCAGTCAGAAAGCTCCAGGTTGGCACTGGAAAGAGTGGAGGGTGGCCTGCCCTGGGGTCTGTTCTGCTAGGGTGTCAGCTCTTTGCTCTTGCAGCAGCCTGTGTCCAGCACATGGGTCAACACTAGCCTTAAGTTCAGGATCTGAGCTCTGGGGCATGGGGATGGGGTGTCTTTGTGACCTACTCCTGGCTTCCCTAGACTTAGGTCCAGCTCATCTTGTCTGACATACCCCCAGGCAGAGGCTCCACATCTCAGAAGGAGGGGGCTGGTGGCTGCATGGTTCCCCCAGCAGTTGTCTGAAGACAGGCTGGGGACTGGGCGCTTTAACAAGCACCCAGGGGAACCTTATGCCCTGCAAGGCCAGGGATCCGGGTTTGATGGCCCCCAGTGATTGCTGGGTGGCTTCATCACCTGGGAGCCATATTGTAGAACCAGCACACCATAAAGCTCACCTTTGTAAGTGTAAATGGAGTAGCTTGTAGTGCCAGTTCCGGGGAACCTGGGCCTCCCCCTGGGTGCAGGTTCTGGGTGGTGGTGGACAGGAACCTGGCATAACCTCGGGGCTGGAGAGGGACCCTGCACCAAAGCAACTGTCCCTAGAAAATGTCAGTATTGCAGATGTTTTTAATCTTTAGAGGTGCTGCTGGATCTAGCAGGAGGAATGCTGGTCACAACATGCAGGGTGCCCCACCACAGGGATTACTATTCAACCCCACATGTCCAGCGTCCAGGTAACTGCCTTCTGTTCATGTGGTTACTCAAGATAACCAGGCCCAGCCCCCAGAGGCCGCCAGAGATGTACTTGAGCTGGGAAGGTGGCTCAGTGGTAGAGTGCTTGCCTCATGCATGAAGCCCTGGGTTTGATTCTGTAGCACCACAGAAGCAGAAAAGGCCCAGAAGTGGCACTGTGACTCAAGTGGTAGAGCACTAGCCTGGAGCTGAAGAGCTGAGGGACAGCGCCAGGCCCAGAGTTCAAGCCCCACAACCACTACCACCACCAACACAAAAAAGTCCAGAGAAGATGTACTTAAGGCCTCAGGCTTGCTGGGCAAGTACTCTACCACTTGAGCCAACCTTAGCCCTTTCCATTTCATTTGACAAATACGGCTGAGTTTTTGCTCAGGAGAGCCTGGACTGCAACTTAATTTGTCACCTGTATAGGCCCATGCCACATCCACTCAGCCAGTTAAAATGTAGCTTCACTTTTTCACAGGCTGGTCTTGAACAGTGTTTGAAATCTCTACCTTTCAAGTTGCTGGGATTACAGGTATGAGCCACTGTGCGGTCTTGGAGAGGGCACTTCTAAAACTTCAGTCTATTTTTGGTGCCAGAGGCTGCTGTCAGGGAGATGGACTTCAGACCCAAGGTCCTGCACCTCAAGCTAGGGGCTGTGCCTGAGGCCCACTTTGAAGAATGAAGGTTAGGACTACTACAGGCCATCCAGAAGCTCCTGAAGGAAAAAAACAAAACAAAACAAAACTGGTGCCACCTGCAATCTTAGCTACTCAGGAGGCTGAGATCTGAGGATTGAAGCCAGCCCAGGCAGAAACGTCAGGCAGACTCATTTCCAACAAATAGTCAGAAAAAGCCAGTAGTGGCGCTGTGGCTCAAGTGGTAGCATGCTAGCCTTGAGCAAAGGAAGCCCAGAAACAGCACCCACTGAACTCAAGCCTCAGGACTGGCAAAACCCAAAATAAAAAACCTGGTACCCCACAGCCTCCCGCCTTCTGGAATCAAGACCTAGTGCTGCTCCCTGCACACCTAGTACATCCACCCCAGCAATCTGTCCACAGGAAGGTGCAGGCATTTACCCGCACGGCAGGCGACTCCTAAGTGACAAGGCCTTTTCCCACCACTGGTGGATGGGAGCATAAGGCAGTTTCCTGAGAACTCTCTCCATCTCTGAGTGGAGACTGGGGAGGCCAGAGATGTCTGTCTCTCCCCCCCACCCCCACCCCCAGTTGCACCCTAGTCACACAGACATCCCAGGTGGATGCTGGGACCTCCAGGTGCCTCACCTAGTCCTGGAAGAGGAAGGTATTTATTAGCTTAGCATACTCAAAACTGGGGGTTTTGATGTGTGGGTGCAAGTAAGCATGTATGTGGACAGTGTGTGGGATTCTTGGAACCCAGTCCAAAAAGAACCAACTTCAGCAGAAAAGCCTCAGGCAGGCAGGAGCACTTGACGACAGTGACTGGCAGAAGCAGTGTGAAGCCAGGTGAGACTAAAGTGGCCTGCATTCAGCTCAGCTGCCCCTTCAACAGCAGAGCCCAGGATAGAGGCAAGACCACAGAGCCTGGTGGCGTTTGGAATTAATTCTTCTCTTTTGTTAAAAGGGGGTGGGATTGGATACCCCTGGGCTCTGGGGGAGGCATGCAGGCAGCCCTTAGCAGGCAGGTGCTGGGAGACGGGTGGGAAGAGGCCTGGAGTTTCCCACAATCCTTTTCTCTGCAGGGAACAGCAATGCTGGCTGGTGAGGGGGGTGGGGTGAGGCAGGGCCCTAGGGAGAGGGCGGCGGGCAAGGGGTTTGGGGCTCACACTAACATGCAACGTCCAGCTGCCCCATAAACTAGGTTGCTTTCTGAAGAGCAACACATGTATAAACACACAGACATGGCTGCGTGCGCATGCGGAGAGGGCCCTGCGCTTCCCGGGGGTGAGGATCTAGGCCTGCTGGCCCCCGAGGACTCCCAGTGGGAGCCAGCCTTGTCTCCTCTCCGCCGGGCAAGTCTCTGTGGCAGCCCTGGGCAGGTGGGCAGGTCCCGGTGGGATGCTGTTTGGTCTTCAAGGTGCTGTGCTCCAGCGCCGGAGCCAAGTCCATGCGAGCTGCCGCGCGCCTGTGCTGACCTCACGAGCATGTAGCTGGGCGTGCGGCACAAAGACGTGTCCCTGCCTGGCTAGAGTCCAGTCTCTCCCTTCCAGGGCTCCAGGGCACGGGGGTGCAGACAGAGGAGGGGTGAAGGGGCCCGCGGAGACATCCTCTCCCCCGCCCCACGGGGACCTGGCCTCCGGGAGGGGGGAGGGGCCTCCCTTATCTCTCCGCCTCCATGGCCGGGTGGGCCTTCGGTTCCGAGGTGGCCTGTTGGGGGGCCAGGGGTGGCCAGTCTGAAGCTGGGGAAGGGGGTGCCGGAGTCCACAGGGGCGGCTGCGGCTGGTGGTGCTGTGGGCCCCCGGGGGGCGAGGCTGTGGCTGGCCAGCTGGGGGTGGCGAAGCTGCCGTTGGCGGCATGCGGGAAGTGAGGCGGGGGTGACGTGGCTGTGGCCATCGGACTGCCGCCGCCGCCGCCGTGGAAGCTCTCAGAGGCCTTGAGACGCGAGAACATGGTGAGGGCATCGGGGAAGTTGGGGGGCGTGGCGGGGGTGTTGGCGGGAGTGCACATCTGTGGGGGAAGAAAGGAGAGGAGGGCTGAGCGTGCGCTGTCCTGTGCCTGGCCGGCATCCAGGCCCATGAGGAAAGGGAGAAGCAGACTCCCCCACGGAAGGTGTGCAACCCGGCACAATGCGTGCCCTCTTCCTACTCGGGGATCACAAGGCTTCCTCAGCCCTCTGCTTTGGAAGTGTCCCCGAAGCTCAATTCAGGCTGCCCACCAGGTCCTGGGCGCATGCACCCCTGTCCTCCACCCCAGCCACCCCCAGGTCTCCAGGGACACTTACCATCTGGTGGTGGTGGTGGCTGTAAGGGATGTTAGTCTCCTGGAAAAAGGCGCTGAGGGCGGTCTGCAGGGAGAAAGGCTGAGCTTACCTCTCAGACCCAGCCTGCCCAGGGGGGTAGGGCGGGCTGGGGTGGCTAAGCCAGCAGGGACAGAGCTGTCACCATGGCTCTGGGGGACAGGTGGTAAATACCCTTACCCTGTGTCATGAGGAGAGGTGGTATGACCCTTAACTAGCCCAGCTGGTTCTCAGCCTTCATTCTGTCAGCACCTTGATGTATGGCAAGTTCCTACCCTTCTCTAGACCTTAGTTTCCTCATGTGTGAACCAGGGGAACTTGAAAAATGAGTCTGAGCCCTGCTTCTCATCCCAGCTCTCTCTCTCAGCTCTATCCCTGGCTGACCACATGGCCGTGGCTCTGTCCAAGTCTGTTTTTCCACTTGTGTGACTAGGAGGCCTCCAGGTTCCCACACTGTAATTGTGAGGGCCTGGAATTGTGTGTGTGTGTGTGTGTGTGTGTGCCTCTAAGGAATGGCCTCAGGTGGTGAGCAGGACCACAAGCCTAGATGTGAGCCTGCCACTGGACATGGCAGTGACATGTGGCACCCTACTGTCCCTTTTGGAGCAGGGCTCCAACAGTCAAAACTAAAAACTAGTGCACTCACTGTCACCACCCTTATCCCAAAGGCTGTCAATGGTATCCCCCATTGTACAGAGAAAGTGAGGGCTGCTTGGTGAGCAGGAGGCAGAGGTGGGATTAGGACCCAGGACTGAGACTCCAGGCAAAACCCTTAAGACTGGCAAAGAGAGCCAGGTGCCCGGGGCTCATGCCTGTCATCCTAGCTACTCAGGAGGCTGAGATCTGAGGATTGTAGTTCAAAGTCAGCCTGGGCAGGAAAGTCCATGAGACTCATCTCCAATGAACCACCAGAAAACAGGAAGTGGTGCTGTGGCGCAAGTGGTAGAGCTCTCGCTTGAGCTGCAGAGCTCAGAGACAGTGCCCAGGCCCAGAGTTCAAGCCCCACGTCTGAAAAAACAACAACAAAACCCAAAACTGGCCAAGAGGGTAGAGGGTAAAGAAGCAGAAAGTAAACCACAGCAAGGAACAGCCTGACTCTGTCCAGAGCTGCTGTGTGACAGAGCAGGGGAGAGGTTCTCCAGCAGGCAGGCCTTGAGGAGCCCCTGCCAGAAATGAGGGAACAGCTGTTCTTGTGGAAGTACAGGGTGGCTGGTCCTCAGGGCCCAGCACAGCCAGGTCCAGGCCCGGAGTCACTGTTACCCCTCAGATCTATGCTCAGCTGGTGCGGCCTGGTGCCAGCACAATTCTCTGCCTCCTCCCTAGCTCAACACACCCAGAAACCCAGCCTGGCCCCCAGGGCTTGTCCTCCTCGTTCTGTGTGAATGTTGAAGTTATTTGAATGAATTATTCTGGGAATTTCCTGCTGCAGCCGCCCTATCCACCCTGTCTGGGTGTCCCCAAACAATGATGTGGGAGCAACTTTCCTAACACCAAGACCCCTAGCCCAGGCTCCTTTTGCAAAACTCAAAACCCCGGAGCCCTCCAAAGACTAATGTGTGTGAGTTCTCCATTGAGAAACATTTGCCCAGATAGCAGAGGTCCCTTCCCCCAGCAGCCTCTGCCCCCATTAGCACCTGAATCCGAGAACGTGACCCAGAAACGCTGCCTGCTGGGTGTGCCGGCCAGGTGGGAGGTGGCCTGGAGGGGGAAGGGCTAGCCATAAGAAACCCCTCACTGGAGGCAGAGGACTGAGGTTTCTCTCCTTATCCAACCCCTCTCCCCCATTTTATAGGCGGTAAAACTGAGTCTCACAACCAAAGGCACAGAGTTGCTATTCTGGGGTTACCAGGCTGCAGGATGTTTCTAGCCGACCCCAATTTTCCAAGCTACATTTTCACTCCAACCCATTCTGCCTGAGGGGTGAGCTCACTTCCCACTGCGGATCCCAGCCCCAGGCATACAGGGAGCCCTGTAATGGGACCAAACTGTCACAAATGTGGTTTTGCTAGTTCTGCCACATCCTAGAGACCAACAGGGCCGGTGAGGGGGTAGCTGGAGAGATGGGCAGAGATGCAGGAGGGAGGGACCCGGCCGGTAGGAGGGCTGGCTAGCAGACTACACGGTCGAGCCCCTCCCCCCCCCCCCAGGCAAAAGGGGCCAGAGAAAGCAGGCTCCCCTTTGGCCTGGAGGTCTCTTTATTAGGCCATGCGGAGCAATGGCCGGAAAGAGCCACCGCTTTCCTCGGCAGGGGGGCATTCTGATCCCCACCTCAGGAAGTGGAGAAGCTGAGCCTGCCTTGGTTCTCCCTGGAGGTCCAAACACCTGTCCTGGGCATGGCACTCATTGGGAAAACAGCCTCTCGGCCCCCAACCCTATACCTGGGACGCGGGCACAGCTCCAGCGGCTCTGGCCTCATTCCCGGAAGCCACCATGGGTTGAACTCCGGGGTCTGGGCATTACAGAGGGGTCAGACGGCACCAACCGCCGTGGACGCTACTGTCCTATAGATCTGGAGAGAGCTGGGGTGGGGGGCAGACCCGGGCAAACCTCCCCTCCGGCTCAGGTGACATGAAAACTAGTGACCTGTGTACATCACTCTTCCCGCGGGCCGCCCCCTCGGAGGCGGGGTACGCCGGCACACACGGCCCCCGCGCGGGAGTGGGAGGCCCCGGCGCGCCGCCCAGCCTCTCCACGCCGTGTGTGTACACACACACCCCGCACCCCCGGGCCCGGTGCGCGGGCGCCACGGGCGTACACGCAAGAGCACGCCCCGAACACCACCACGCGCGTCTCCCCCCCCCCCCCCACCCCCGGACAGCCGCCCAGACCCGCGCCCCGCGCCCGGGCCCGCGCCCCCCGCAGTGCCCCGCTGACGCCCAGGCGCCGGGCGTGCGTAAACACAGATGCACATGGAGGTGTGCGCACACGCCGCGGGCCGCCCCCCCACCCCCAGGGCCCACCGAGACCTTCGGGGCGCAGGCTTCGCCGCGGCTCCGCCCTCCCGGACCCCCGCTCGCCCCGCCAGGCCCCCCGGAGTCCTCCTTCCGGCCGGCCGGCCCGCCCTCGGCCGTTACCCGGACAAAGGGGGAAGGGGGGAGGGAGGACGGCTCCGCGTCTGAATCGCGGGGGTGGGGTCGTCCTCCCCCCCCCCCCAAACACACACACCCCGGGGACGGAGGCCCGTCGGGGGCTCGGGCCTGGCCGCCGGGCGGAGTCTGCGGCCGGCACCCCGCCACGAGTCCGCGCCCGCCCCCGCGCGCACCTCGAACTGCCAGTGGGCCGCCTGCAGCAGCTGCTTCGCCTGGTCGGCCGCGCAGCCCGCCGTCAGCACGAACTGGTTGATCATGACCTGGTGCTTCAGCTCGTCCATGTTCACGGACATGGCGCCGCCGCCGCGCTGCCCGCTCCGGCCTCCCCGCGCGCTCGCGCCTCCGCCTCACGCGTCCACCATTAGCGAGCCGGCCCCGGCTAATACAAATATTTACTGTGCGCTCTGACTCAACGCGCCTCGCCGCCCCGCGCGCGCCGGGGCATGCTGGGATCTGTAGTCCGCGCCGCCCCCGCCGCCAGGCGGCCCCGGCGGGGGGGGGGGGGGGGAGGAGCGGAGGCCCTGGATGCCCAGTACACAGTACATGCCAACTTTTAATATCATGAACGAGAGAGTCTGCCTTTCCAGGCGATGCTCCAAGTCACTGCCTCCGGGAAGCCTGCCGGTGTGGGGCTGGCAGTGTTACACTTCGCATCAACCTTCTCCCCAACCCTCTCCAACCCGGCCTGGCTCTCGATCGTGCCACACGGCGGGAGCGACAAGGGACAGGATGGCTCCCGGGACCGACAGGCCGGGCCGACAGCCTCCGGCGCAGCAGCACCCACTTTCCCACGCACAACGCAGCCAGCGGACGCCAGGACCCCGCGGAGACACTTCCGGAGCGGCTCAGGACTCCATTTCCCAGAGTGCTCTGGTTTATTTGCACCGTTCTTTCTCGGGTGATGTCAGCTGAGTGAGGCCGTCCCCCGGCCAATGGCCCGCCGTGGGGTGTTAGGACCTGGCCATATAAGGTAAACAAAGCTGGCTGTCCAATGAGGTGGCGGCGGGGGCGGGCAGGGTGTACGTCACGTGTCGGGGGCGGGGCCTGGAGCGGGGGGGGGGGGGGGACGTCGAGGACCGTGTTTACAGCCTCCGCATGCCGCTTCCGGTCTACGTCGCGAGTGGAAGAACGTTGGGGCTGGTTGCGGGGTCGGGACGCGCGGGAAGGTTCGCCGCCCCCGCTGAGCGGCCCTGGTGTGGTTCTAGCCCGTTTGTGGGGGGGGGGGGGGTCCTTAATTCTGTTCCTGGCCCTGACTTGGCTTCTGGGGAAAGGGCTGCGGGGAGGGGCGCGGCTCTGCTCACGGGCGGAGCTCCCCGAGGAAGTGCGGCCCGGCCGGGCTTCGTCTGAGCTGGTTCCCGCGGAGTCTCCTCCATTGGGGTGGTGGGAGGAGGATGGTAGGGGGACTGGTAGAGGGTACGGATGCTGGGTCCCTAGATAGCCCGGAGGATTGAGGAGGAAATGGGGGTTAGCTTGTTAGAGGGCCGAAGCTGGGTGCTTGGCCCTAGGGACCTCAGCCCTGGCGGAAGCGGGGGTTCAGACACTTTACTACCACGTGGGCTAGGGTTTATTCTTCCTCCTTTTTCTTCTTCCTCCCTCTCCTCTTCCTTCCTCTTAGAATGGGCCTGTGTTTCTGTCGGGAACAAAGCACTCAGCACGGGCTCAGCACACAAGAAGAGGCAACCTCAAGGATGATCTCCAATTCCCTGGTTGCCATGGGAACTGCAATAAAGCTTGGTGGAAAGTGGGCCGGCTGGCGAGTCAGACAGACCTGGGTGTCGGTCCGGAATGCTTTAGTCTGTTTCCTCTCGTGTGGAAATCTCCCAGACTCTCCCTGCTGATGGTGAACCAGTTCTAGCTCTCAGCCCTTTTGCCGCCTCCTAGACCACTCGTGGAAGCCCAAACCTCATTTTACACACAAGGAAAGAGAGACAAACTCAGTCTTAAAACTGGCTTTCAGAGCAAGTGGTTTGCCTAGCGTAGAAGGAGCTCTTCCAGGCTAATCTTGCGAGGGGTGAAGTCCAAGTGACGAGTGAAGGGTCAGCCTACTTCCCTCCCCAGCCAGCTTGTTTTCCTAACGCTGGCAAGGAAAGAAAAAAGAAATACCTTGTTTTTCAGCTAGGAGCCTGGACTTTGGATTTCTTAGCAGGCAGGTATGGGACCTGACAGCTGTGGCCAGGAGATGGGGTAGTGGGTGGGAAGGCATTTCTAGATTCTTCTATTATCTGGGGCCAGGGAGGTTGAGGACCTTGCCGAAATGTGTCTTGTTTCTTCCTTAGGCTTGAAGTCCTTGTTTAGCATGTCCCATCATTCCATCTTGCCTCATAGCCTACCACATAGTAGTTAGATGATAAATATTTGTTCCATAAACAGATGAATCACGTGAGATGATAGTGGAACATGGGCCCAATCGGGAAGACTTTATCTCTCAGCTGAGTGTGGCTAAACACAGAAAAATACTGCTGGGAGAGCACCGAGCCCACTTTGAGTCCACAGGGGTGAGGGAGGTCCAGCCTGGACTGCTTAGGAAACCCTCAAAATCGTGTAGTTTGGCCCTGTCAAGATAACCACAAGCAGGACTTGAAACAGTCTAGGAGCTTGTTTCAAAGTGAAATGCAACAAATCTAGGCTCTGGAATGATGTTATAAATATCCAAATAGTTTTTGGCAGAGAAAAGGTTTCCTCATTTCTGTGAGAAGACTTAATGAAAGGTCTTGCCAGTGAAATACCTGCCTTAGTCCAGGCCTACAGGGAAGATATGCTGTTGGCTGTTTTTCACTTGACTAGGTCGGACTTCAGGACTCCTCCCTCTGCAGGATCAGCAAGGGCCATTAATTAAATCATAGATTTTTGTCAGTATGCATCTGAAAGTGTATATAGGAGTCAGTGGAAAGGAATTTTTTAAAAAGGAAAGGCCACACTGAGTGGGAGTTGTGTATATTGGGCTGGTAGGAGAATGTACCAAGACAGGAGGATAGGATGCAGGTAGAAAAAGCAGAGACAGGGTTGGGAGTGGGTTCTATGTCTTTGATTAGCTTACTTTTGATTGCCTATGCCCTGTTTTGTGGAATTTATTGGCTGTCAACCATGGGTTAAATTTTGCTCTTGAGTGGGAATACTTTGAGTCCTTGGTTTTTCTCCTACCTGTGTGCCATATGGCTTATTTCCACACCTAGACTCACTTCCTCATTCCATCTGGACATTGGTATCTGTCCTCCAAGCCACCTTAAATGGGGCCTTTTTCACAGGACTTGAAATCTGGTACATAGCCCATTCCTGTTTGGGAGAAAGGGAAGTGCTAGGTAACACAAATTCCAGCTTTATCATACCATTCACTGTGAACTGGAGTGGGTACTTATATAAGCCTCTTTAAATTTGGATGAAAATACAGAAGAATTTACAGGGTAAAGGCATAAAGTGGCAGAGTGAGTGCTCCCTTAGCATGGTTAAGGCCCTAGGTTCAATCCCTTGTACTGTGGAGAAAAACAATTTCCCTATAAGAGAACGAAGTGGGGTTCTGAACAAGGCGCCCAGCACAATAATGCCTACACAAGTAGGCAGGTACCTCACACTTCTAATGTGTCATTCCAAGATCTGACAACACTGGATTCTAGCCGCCCCCCTCCCCCCACAAAAGGTATAGGACATTTTAACCATGGACAATGGTGAATTTACCACCTGAGACTTTAGCCTGCTGCTGGCCTTCCTAGCTGCTCTCCCCACACAGCGTGGATTGGGGAACACTTTTCTTGGAAACCCAGTTCCTCAACTGGGAAAGGGAGTGGTAACGGACCTTCCTTTGGTCTCTTGCAACAGAGGTGTGAGTCAAAAGTCAGGAAATTAATTGCAACCTGTGAGGTTTCAACCCTGACCCTGATGGTTGCAAACTGGCTTTCAGCGCTTTATGTGGGGGCATTTGTGCCTCAGTGTCCATGGTCCAGTCTTTCGTGGTGGGCGGGGGCGAAAAGTCAAGTCTTCAAAGCAGTGGTTTAAGGACGTGGGGGCCTAAGAGATGCTTTGGGTTCTGGTATATCTGTATGCTTTGTAATTTTTTTTTCTTTTTTAAAAACCGTTCTCATAAAGGGTTAGGTGAGTCAGGTAGAGCGCATTCTTTTTGAACGGAGTCGCCCCTTCGCTGGCTCCGGGCCAGTGTTTCCCTCCCGCGTCCGCACCCACAAGTCGCACGCGTGTGTAAATACGGGCGGGATCCAGCTCCAGCAGGTGCTCGCCGCAGGTGCTCGGGCGGCGTCCCGCGCGAGCCGCGCCCCGGGCCGGCGGGCGGGGTCGCCGGGTCTCTCCGCCCGGCAGGTAAAGGTGCACCCTCTGCCGGCCCTGGGAAGTGGGGGAGCCGCCGTGGCTCGGGAAGATGTTTAGGTGTGGGGGTGCGAGCGGAGGCGCTGTTTCCACACCAGGGTCTGCGTACAAACCGATGCCGAAGGGGACGGCCGAGTTCTGGGCTCAGTTCCGCGAGGGGGCCGAGCAGGGAAGGCTTCTCTGAGCGCGGCCGGAGGCTGGACTTCCCTCCGCCCGGGCCCCTTGGTTTTTCCCCCGGAGGCCCGTCGCGCGCGGAGCACCCTGGGAGATGTAGTGTGTCCACGCGTTGGTGGCGCCGCGGCTCCGCTGGAGTGGACTCTGTTTCCCAGGGGGCGTCAGTCCGGGGGCGGGGCGCCGCGTCGGGCTCCAGCGGGCCGGGGCGGGGGCGGGGCGCCGCCGGGGCAGTGGACGCGCGTCCGTGCGGCCTGGTCAGGGCGATGTCGCTCTGAGGAGGTCGCGGCCGCCGTCTCCTCGCTCCCGCTCCCCTGCCCAGCCCCGGCTCGGCGGGCAGTGCCGCGCACCATGGGTTCCATCCTGAGCCGTCGCATCGCGGGGGTGGAAGACATCGACATCCAGGCGAACTCGGCCTATCGCTACCCTCCGAAGTCCGGTGAGTGCCGCGGCGCGGACCGCAGGGGCGCGGGCCGGAACGCGGGTCGGGGGTGTGGTGGGGGCGCGGGGAGGCGCGGCGCGGGCGCCCGGCGCGGCCTGCGACCCTCCCTGCCCCCCCCCCCGCCCCGGGCCCCGCGGAGCCCCGCGCCTCCCGGCTGCGGCCCTGCGGGGGGCCTGGCCGGAGCCGGGCCGGGCGCGGCCCCTTCGCGACGGGTCACCTTGGGCCAGTCCCCTCTCGCCGCCTCGGAGGCGCCGGGTGCCGTGAGACTGGCCGCAGGGCACCTGCCCGCGTCTCCCGTCGCTCTGATAAACGGCCCGGGACCCGAGCCGCGGGGGAGGAAGTGGCGTTGGACTGGATGGATGGACACACAGCTGGGACCGGCGCCCGGCTCCGACCCTGCTGCCTCGCTCGCGAGCGGGGCCAGACCGAACTTGTAGCTCCGTTTCTGCTGTCTTCTGTGGGGCCTTGCGTGGTGTGGAGAAGCGAAGACAGGAAGGGATCTCGGGCCGTGGGACGTGCAGGTGCATCCCTGGTCCTGGCTTTTGAGCATCTGATCTGTTGTTACCGTCGTCAGGTGTCCTCTGACCCTCCCACCCACACCAGGCCAGATTTCCTTTGAATGCGGTCCAGGACCACACCTTCCACGAGTGGGCCCTGCTTCAGACCCTGGGGTCTAGGGACTTGTATTTTAAACCCATTCCTCGGGTGAGTCTGACATCCACTCAAGTGTGTCCACTCCTTCCTAAGGGAAGGGAGATGAGCTTCCGAGGCTTCTGGTGGCAGAGCCAGAAAACTGGCACTGCTTGGCGGGGCAGTTGGAAGGGGATGGAGATGGCTGGTCAGAAGGTATTGTTCCCACAGTGCAGAGCAATCTCTGCCCAGTGACAGGGTGGCCTGGCCAGGTGGAGGGCTGTAGGCCAAGGCTTCTCCTAGAAACCCTCCGCAGATCTGAAGGAACAGTTGGTTGCCGATGTTGGCTGAGTGCTCTTGGTCAAATTATTTAACCTCCCTGGATTTCAGTTTCCTCCTGTATAAAATGATATGGTAACTTGCACTGCGGCTCAGAACTGTGCCTGGCACTTAAATCTTTGGCAGAGGTGGCTGCGATTTCTCACAAAGGAAATTATGTGACTGACCAAGACCTTGGAAGCAGTTAGCTATGGGATGACACAGATACCAGAAGGCTTACTATGGCATCTCCTGATCCCTGGAACTCTAGCGCTCTTTACAAAGCCACATACAGGGCACACACAGGCACCACTTTCAGATTATGCTGTGGTAGACTTTTCCAATCACTCTATGCATCTCCTCTGAGCCTGTACTTGGTTTCAGAATCACAGACTAATCTTAACCAGCTGTCACTGATTGATTGCTGTTGGCCCTTCAGGTGAACCTATTGGCTACTTGGGCTGGGCTGCTGGTAACAGACAGCAGTGGGCCTGCAAAGTTCAAAGGCTGACTTGCTCGACTAATATTTTTCTGTTGTTGGGGATAAAACCCAGCAACTCTTCCGTGACAGACAAGTGCTTTATTGCTGAGCACTGTCCCCAGCTAAACCGTTTTTCCCTTTTATTAAGTAGTTATACAAAGAGATTACTATTCTGTATGTCAGGTTATGAGTACAGTGCTTCTTTTTTTCTGACATGTAAATTATTTTATTTTTGTTTTATGTTCTTCACAGTTAACCAGATTAAAATGTGAAATACAAATTGAACATGTTTATGTCATCCCCTGTAGTCCAGGGACAGCAATGGGAACTGGAGATTGAGGAGTTAGAGAGCTGGAGGATCACAGTTTGGGGATAGTCTGGAAGGAAATTTTTGGGAGACCCTATCTCAAAAAGCTCAGTAGTGGTTATCTAGTGTTGCAACCTGCTGCGTGCTCCTTAATCCACCGTGACAGGTAGCAACACAGTAAAGGAGACTGCACTATGCAACTAAGATTTGGGGTACCAGGGACCTGTAGTTTCCCACTGGCAACAGATCCCAAGGTTCATTCTCTACGATATCATCTTTTTTTTTTTTTTTCGTCAGTTGTGGGGCTTGAACTATGAGCCTGGGTGGTGTCCCTGCACTCTTCAGCTCAAGACTAGCACTCAACCACTTGAGCCACAGTGCCACTTCCGGTTTTCTAGTGGTTTATTGGAAATAAGAGGCTCACAGACTTTTCTGCCTGGGCTGGCTTTGAACCATGATCCTCAGATCTTAGCCTCCTGAGTAGCTAAGATTACAGGCGTGAGCCACCGGCTCCCGGCTTTAAGCTCTCATCTTCTTGCTGACTAATTTCATCCTGAGTTCCATTTTTGTGCCCTTCCAAACTGACAGCAAGTCCTACTCAATTCTGTGTTGGGATATTTTGCACTGAAGTGCCTTCCCTCATGCAAAAGGTTTTATTCATGGTATCAATGGCCAATTGAAGGCATAGGTTTAGAGAACTGGTAATTTCTGACTCAGGGACCACATGTACGGTGACATTTCCCAAATAAGAACATTGTCTTAGCTGGGCACCAACAAAAATAAAACAAAACAAAAAACCTTGCATTTTGAAAGTTGTATTCTCCTTCATCCTCAGGGGAGTCCATTAGCTTATACCGAGTTAGATATTATTTCTGTTAGATTGACCAGAGATGTTCATCCAAGGCCCTTCAAATTTTTTTTTTTTTACTAAG
Organism: Dipodomys merriami; assembly: GCF_024711535.1. Taxonomy (NCBI): domain Eukaryota; kingdom Metazoa; phylum Chordata; class Mammalia; order Rodentia; family Heteromyidae; genus Dipodomys; species Dipodomys merriami. The sequence goes on along the minus strand of NW_027206269.1, from coordinate 398,069 downwards.
TTTTGTTTGTTTGTTTGTTTTGTTGGTCATGGGGGCTGAACCCTGGGTCTGGGCACTGTCCCTCAGCTCTCCAGCTTAAGGATAGTGCCCTGCCACTTGAGCCACAGCACCACTTCCGGCTTTTTTTCTGCTTGTGTGGTGCTGAGGAACCAAATCCAGGGCCTCATGCATACGAGACAAGCACTCTACCACTGAGCCAACTTCCCAGCCTCTGACTAAATATTTTAACTCTATACCAACAAACAGGTCCAGTTTCTGAGTTGTTACGTATCACAGTACAATTCAAGTACAATGATTTACTCAGCATAGGAATCCCCCAAACAGGCTTGTACTGAGCAAGAGGCACTAGCAGTATGAATAAGTGCCACCATCATCATAAACGAAGATACTGCATTAATTTCCTGTCCTTTAAGCATCTCTCAGCTTCTTGTGAAAGCTTCATCTGTTCCCAGGTGGGAATGGTTGCAGATCTGGTTTTCTCTGTTCTCCTTGGGCCTTTAGCTATCCTCTTTTTTTTTTTTTTTTTTTTTTTTTCAGTCGTGGGACTTGAACTCTGGGCCTGGGCGCTGTCCCTCAGCTCTTTAGCTCAAGGCAAGCACTCTACCACTTGAGCCACAGCGCCACTTCCGGTTTTATGGTGGCTTATTGGAGATCAGAGTCTCACGGACTTTCCTGCCCTTTCTGGGGCTTTCAGATCTCAGCCTCTTGAGTAGCTAGGATGACAGGCGTGAATCACTGGCACCCTGCTTATCCTCATCTTGAGGACCTCTTCCAGAGGCTCCTCGATGTTGGATGATTTTCTCTTCGTTTCTGGGTTTTAATTCCTCAGCTGGTAGCCAGATGTCCGCTGAACCTGTGGACACACAGCCATAGCCATGGCCCCATACTTTGACGGGTCTGGGTTTCCAGTTATTATCATTGTCATCATCCCACCATGTAGTTGACATGAAGATTGGAGTTTTTCCAGGTCTTTCCAGTATTTATCTGCTGCTGAAGTGTTGGATGGAAAATTTAAAATTTCAAAATGAAGAATATTTAATGCCATTGCAATCTGTTCTTTGGGAGTCCAGTGACTTATACCTATCCCCCTTTTTTGTTTATTTAATTGGGACTTCAGTGTAAAATTACCGCATTCCACAATGGCTTGACCTTGTGGATTATAAGGGATTCATGTAATAGGTTCAATTTGCCACTTATTTAGGAAGGTTTGCAATTTAGTACTAGTATAGGCAGGGGCATTGCCTTTTTTTTTTTGGTCATGAGGCTTGAACTCTGGGCTTGGGTGCTGTCCCTCAGCTCTTCAGCTCAAGGTGAGCGATCTACCACTTGAGCCACAGCACCACTTCCGGTTGTCGGGTGGTTTATTGGAGATTGGAGTCTCATGGTCTTTCCTGCCCTGGCTGGCTTTGAATTGTGATCCTCAGATCTCAGCCTCCTGAGTAGCTAGGATTACAGGTGTGAGCCACCAGCGCCCGGCCATTGTCTGTTTTTATAGTAGAAGGAACAACCCTAGCAGCGAAGCAGGAAAGAAGATGGGTGATTACATGATTAGAATTTTCTCTGGATAAAGGTGTAGCCCAAATAAAACCAGAAAAGTTGTCAATTGTGACATGTATAAAGTTTAATCGACCAAAAGATGGATAATGAGTACCATCCATTTGACAGATATCATTAGGCTTTAAACCTCTAGGGTTGGTTCCAGGAGAAAAAGAGGATGGGGTAATTGGGGCACAGGTAGGGCAGGCTGCGATAATGGATTGAGCCTGAGTGTGAGTCAAATGAAATTTTGTCTGGAAAGCCAGGAGCATTGGCATGTGTTAACTTATGCCAATATGTACTTTGAGTAAAGGAGTAATCAACTGATCTACAGAATCGTTTCCCTGGGATAAATGGCTGGGTCCTGATACGCATCACAAAAAGGGGGAGGTTCCCCCCCCACACACCTCCTTTCGTAACTCAGTAAAGAAAAATAATTGGAGTCTCCCTTAAGAACAGTGTCACAGTCTCTATTAAAGGAAGAAACTTGGCCACATATTGTGAATCTGTGACAAGATTAAAAGAAGCAGGCTCATCCTTGAATGACGGCAAGTAGCTCATTTTGCTGTGCAGACTTGAGAAGGGGAGTTAATTATTTTTATTTTTGGACCAAAATAAGCTGCCTTTCTCTTTTTACTACCATCAGTAAAATAGGCGCCTTTGAAATAGGATAACTTTTAACAATTTTTGGCAAAATCCACTGAGTAGTTTTTAGAAATGAAAGATTTTGCTTTTTTGGATAATGGCATCCCATATGTCCTAGATAATTGGAAAGAGCTATTTGCTGTGATAGATTTTCCTGGTAACTATTTTCAAACTCCTTATATAACATAGGAATAATAATTCAGTCTGGATCTTTACCTAGTATAGTTTTAAGCTTTCGTCTCCCTGGCAAGATCACTTGACCTATTTTATCCAAATAAGTCTCTAACTTTTTATCTGAGTTGTTAAGGAGAAAAATCCATTCTGCCCATCCTTCTTGAACTAATAATCCTAATGGGGAATGTAAGGTAGGAAAAATCAACAATTGTACTGGAGATTCCAGATCTACTCTTTTTAACCAGATACTTTGAATATGTTGTTTTAGTCATCGTAGCTCTTCTCAAGCTTGTGGGCTTAATGTTCGGGGGCTATTTAAGTCATTCTCTCCCTGCAAAATATTAAAAGAGGTGCTGCAGTTTGTAAGTTGGAATTCCCAGGGTGGGCCGTAACCAGCTAATATCACCCAGCAGCTTGTGAAAATCATTAAGGGTCCTCAACCCATCTGTTCTGATTGACTCTTCTATGGGGTAATTACATTACCAGTTATTCTGATTCTCAAGAGTAAGGGGAGGCTTTTTGGATTTATTCCTCTGCCCTGTTCCTCAGTCCTGAAGCCCAAAAGCCTTTCCTGCAACATTGTGAAAAGTTTGTCTAACATGATCTCATCAGGTGAAGCCAACCATATGTTATCATATAATGGATGATATATGCATCTGGGAAAGATTCCCGCACAGTTTGTAGAACAACCCCTACATAATACACATAGTAGGGCTAGTAAGCATTCCCTGGGGTAGGACTTTCCATTGGTAATGCTTTGCAGGTTCTTTCTTATTTATGCTTAAGATAGTAAAGGCAAATATTTCTTTACCCTGTTCTGCTAAAAAAAAAATGGAGAAAAAACAGTCTTTTAAATCTGTGTTTCCAATCTTTAGGAATCATTGTAGGAGAAGGCATCCCTGGCTGTAAAGTGCCAATGGGCTGAATAAACAGCCTTTATCTTTTTAGGATCTGAAGCATCGAAGTTTTCCTGATTTTTTTTTTTTTTTTTTTTTTTTTGTTGGTCGTGGGGCTTGAACTCTTGGCCTGGGCGCTGTCCCTCAGCTCTTCAGCTCAAGGTGAGTGCTCGACCATTTGAGCCACAGCGCCACTGCCACTTCCGGTTTTCTGAGTGGTTTATTGGAGATAAGAGTCTCATGGACTTTTCCTGCCCGGGCTGGCTTTGAACTGTGATCCCCAGATCTCAGTCTCCTAAGTAGCTAGGATTACAGGCGTGAGCCACTGGTGCCTGGCTTTTTTTTTTTTTTTTTTTTTACTAAATACTGGAGTAGGGGGATGGGAAGGTGGCTCAGTGGTAGAGCGCTTGCCTTGCATGCCTGAGGCCCTGGGTTTGATTCCTCAGTACTACATAACCAAAAAAGAAAAAAGCCGTGGGGCTGGGAAGGTGGCTCAGTGGTAGAGCGTTTACCTTGCATGCCTGAGGCCCTGGATTTGATTCCTCAGCACCACATAAGCAAAAAGAAAAAAGCCGGAAGTGGCACTGTAGCTCAAGTGGTAGAGCGCCAGCCTTGAGTTGAAGAGCTGAGGGACAGCGCCCAGGCCAGAGTTCAGGCCCCACGACTGGACCCAAAAAAAAAAAAAAAGTAGAGTATTCCAAGGACTGACTGAGGGCTCTATATGTCCAGCTTTGAGCTGCTCCTGAGACAAATGGTGTAAGTGTCCACTTTTTCTTTGGCCAACAGCCATTGATCAGCCCATATGGGGGTGGTGGTAAGCCATTTAAGAAGCAAGGGCTATGGATGCCGATCAGTGGCCATCAGGAAAAACCCAGTGGGGAAGAGAAAAAAATTGAGAATCCCATTGTGCCATGAGATTCCTCCCCCAGAGGTTGACATCTGCATTAAAGATTAAAGGTTGTATGTGTCCCACCTGACCATCAGGCCCTGTTCAGGTCAGTATGGAGGTGCTCTGCCATACTCTTGTATACTTCCTACTCCTGACACCTGAATGTTCTTTTCTTCTTTTTCCAAGCAGCAGGCCAGTGTTTTTGAGCAATAATGGTTACATCTGCTCCCGTATCTATCAGTCCTCTGAACTTTTTATGATTTATGATGAGATTGCACTCATGGTGACCAGGCCCAATGATAGTATTGTACCAAATTTGTTTGTTGGTGCTGCCAAAGCCTCCTTCCTGTTAATGTTTCTTGGGGGGGGGGAGGTGCAGGGGTGTGTGTGTATGTGCTCCTTATATGGGAGCAGCAGAATCTGGGCAGTTCTGTGTCCTGCTTTGATGTGCAGTGGAGACAGTGCCGAGGCCATAATCTGAATATGTCCATTAGAATCTCATCAATCAACTCTTACATGAACTTTTAGGCCCTTTAAAAAAGTCCAACTACTTCTTCGTATAATTAATTCTACTGTAGATTTAGGTATAGGCCCTTACACCTCTGTGGATATTTTAACAACACCCTGATCAGAAGTTAAAATCAAAGGAGCTGCAGTTTTAAGTTGTACTGCTGTGCTGCCTGCAGTGGTGGCAACCAAGTCCGAAAAGTTGCTACGATGGAAACTCCATGACTGGCATCTGCTGGACCTCCAGTATTTGTTTCTAGGGCCCCGAAGGGCTGCCCGCTCACTGGTTTCCCAAAGGGGAAAGAGGCTTGCCACATTTATTATGTTTAGAATGGTATTGATTTGCCCAGTGCCTTCCTTTACCACATCTGGGGCATCTCCCAGGTGGCCTGGGATCTTTGTCAGAAAAGTCTTTGTTTTTACGACATAATTTTTTTTTGGGTCCAGTCGTGGGGCCTTAACTCTGGGCCTGGGCACTGTCCCTCAGCTCTTCAGCTCAAGGCTAGCACTCTACCACTTGAGCCACAGCGCCACTTCTGGCTTTTTCTGCTTATGTGGTGCTGAGGAATCGAACCTAGTGCCTCATGCATGTGAGGCAAGCACTCTACCACTGAGCTACCTTCCCAGCCGACATTCCCTTTTTATATGCCCTAACTTTCCACATCCAAAATATCTTACTTTAAGCCTTGTTATAGCTGATGGCAGCAGCAGGTTAGCATTATAAGCAGAGGTAACAAAGTCATTACAGGCCTTAGTATAATTTGCATTGCTGCCACTGGTGGCCTTAATGAGCATAAGGCTTTTTGGCATTCTGAATTGGCATTATCAAAAGCGAGCATTTGGAGAAGTGAGTTTCTTAACTCAGCTTGTGGCACACTCTTATGAAGACTGTGCTCCAGCCAGGCTATAAAATCCACATAAGGCTCAGTGCCTCCCTGCTTAATTTTCACACAAAGAGTAGCTATCTGACCTGACTGCGCTATTTTTTTCCTAAGCTCTCAAACAAGAAGCACACATGTGGTTAATTGTTTGATCATCATCATCTAGCTGTATGTCCCGCCATACCCCTTGTCTGGTAAGCCAGTCCACCTCAATTTCTATGGGAGACTGTGCATGTTGATTTTTCAGAGCCTGATTGCGAGCTTCCTCATTCCACCACATTTTAAATTATAGATATTGACTGGGTTCTGGGCAGGTTTTGGCCTGGTTTTTCCAGTCATGGGAGAATGCCCATAGTAAAAAGGGAAGTACCCTGTTTCATTCAACTCTGAAGGGTCGTCTTTTTCTGGGAGGGTGGCCGTGAGGGTGGGCACTGCCCCTTAGCTCTTCAGCTCGACTAGTGCTCTACCACTTGAGCCACAGTGCCAGATCTCAGCCTCCTGAGTCGCTTGGATTACAGGTGTGAGCTACCATTACCCGCTCCAAAGGGTCTTATAAGACAGTGCTTCATACTCAGCATGGAAGTGTCTTTCTAGGAGATTTTTTTGCCCTACTCTCGGTTAAGTGGCTGTAATTTTACGGGTGCCGCCCAAGGCATATCAGTGTAAGCTTACAGTTCCCCTTGTTGAGCCTGCCAGATTCCCTGAGAAATAAGGGAAGCCGCTTGACTCACTATGGGCCAGGCAGATGACCGCACTGGAGGGCCCTGAGGGGTCTGAGTACAGGTAAATCTTTCTGGGCTTCATATACCTTTTGCTCCTTGTTGCCAGATCGAGAGCCTTTTGCCACATTCTTCTGCCTTTTGTCACAAGAATTAAAACTTTTAGTCACATCCTTTTGCTCTTCGCCACAAGATTCAGAGCTTTCAGCCATGTCTCTGTGCTCTTTGTCACAAGACTCAGAGCTTTTAGCCACATCCTTTTGGCCTCCGTCACAAGACTCAAAACTTCCAGCCACATTTCCCTGTTGTGTGGGAGCTTCCCACACAGGCCCATGTTTTGTTGGCTGAGGATCTTGGGGAGGCTGCAACATCATTAGGATTACATTGCACAAAGACCAAACTTTTAAATGGATTTTCTTCCCCAGGCTTTGAGCCACATAAAAAGATCAAACAATCCCCCTCCACTGCTGCCCTTGCAGCATTTCCTGCGGCGGTGGCAGATGACCATACTTTCTATATACAGGGCCAATTCCTCCATATCCTTTTTCTTGTATTTCTGACTCGGCCAGCAACATGCTCACCGGCTCAAGATACCTGGCCCCTTTGCTTTGAGCTAACCCCATTGAATACCCTGGCAGTCCTGACGCATGTCCTGGCTCGCATTCCTGGATCACAAACTCTTCAGCATTCCACAGCTGACCTCCCAAATTCCTTGGTTCTCTGTTCTTCACCGTGAGGCCCCATGTTCACTACGAGCCCTCATGCCCCATGTTGGAGCCAGATGTCACATCCCGCTGTGTGCTCCTTAATCCACTGCAATGGAGCAACACAATAACAGACTGGACTGTGCAGCAGAGATTTAGGGTACCAGGGGACCTGTAGCCTTCTGCCAGCAACATGTCCCAAGGTTCCATTAACCAAATTTTTATTGGTCTTGTGTAAGGAAGTAAGGTATAAACTTCAACATGTGACAATATCTTGTATACAAGTGGTAGGTGACTGTCTTATTTTGGGAAGGAGAGCTAAACAGTAGAGCCTTCAATTTGCATAGACTATCCTTAGGCTCCTACACGGTTTAAGGTGAAATCTGAGTTCCTGTTAAGCCAGGACTGGTTGACCTTTCCAGGAAAACTCTGAGCATTCGAGAGTGTATTGGGAGAAGGCATTCCAACCCCCCAATCCTTTCGGGGTCTCACAGCTTAGATTTTTGGGCTCTTACAAGCTGGGCCTTTGATACCTGATCTGAGGATAGAACGTGGGAGGCATAGATAGGAGGCCATCCCTGGGTGGGTTGCGGGGAGAAGTTCAAAATTTTATCTAAATAAAGGGGATGTGGTAAGTCATCTATCTAGTAAAGGCTGAGTTCAGAAGCAAGCACAACAACAACAAATACTTTCTTAAACCCTTTTGTTGTGTCCTCTCCCCCCCAGCCTATTCTTGAGATTACTCTCTAATTAGCACTGAACAACATGTTCACATGGTATTTACATGCTACTCATTGCAAGTAATTGGAAGGGATCTGAAGTACAAGGAAGGGTTGGTGGAGGCATCATGCAAGTACAACACCATTTTATATATGGAACTAGAGCATGCATGAATTTTGGTACCCACGGGATCCTTGAACCAATCAATATTCTGCAAGTATCAGGGATGATTGTATGGAACTTGCAAAATGCATGAGAAAATGGAATTTCTGGCATATCAGATTACATGTGTACCTATATGATACGTGACAGCTGAAAGCTGAAAACTTTCCCCTAGAAAAGTTCAGCAGCATGTTTTAGAAGAAATTCCATGACAGGCTAAAGTAATTGAAAAAAATGCTCTTAACAGCTTAAAGGAAAATCTTCTCTAAGTGACTAATCCATGATTTCTTACCTCTATAATGCAACCAGTGTCCTAAATCTTTTTTGTTTGGTTTGGTTTGGTTTGTGCCTGGTAATGGAGCTTAAACTCAGGGCTTAGGCACTGTCCCTTAGCTTTTTTGCTCAAGGATAACACTCTACCACTTGAGCCACGTGTGGCTTTTTGGTAGTTAACTGGAGATAAGAATCTCATAGACTTTGCTGCCCAGACTGCCTTCCAACCAAGATCTTCAGATATCAGCCTCCTGAGTAGCTAGGATTATAGGTTTGTGAATACCAGTGCCTGGCCCCATAAAAGGTTGTGTAAGGCATGCTCCAGATCACACAAAAGGAGACTTTGACACTAGTTTTAATAAATAGTAATAGCAATAGGTTGTCTCTGGGAAGCCTCAGGCTTTCCCAAGGCTTTTCTCTATTATTTATTTTTGTGCTGATCCTAGAGCTTGAACTTAGGGCCTAGATGCTGTCCCTGGGGTTTTATGCTCAAGAGTAACCCTCTACCATTTGAGCCATAGCCTCACTTCTGGCTTTTGGATGGTTTATTGAAGATAAGAGTCTCACACTTTCCTGCCTGGGCTGGCTTTGAACCACAGTCTTCAAATCTCAGTCTTCTGAGTAGCTAGGATTACAGGCTGAGCCATCAGCACCTGGTCCCAAGGCCCTGCTTGATGAAGGAGCTCACCAGCTGTTGTGGCCTCTGCTGGTATTGGTATTCAGTAGGCACCTTGTGGGTGCTGCTAATTTGGTCCCCCTGTAAGTGCTCCTGCAGGATGACACACCATAGCAGCTGGGAGGCCACATGTACTGCACAAGGCCACAACGACCATAGATTCCATCTTGATGTTTTGGACGCCAGTAGTGTGGGCAGCCTGCTCATCATCCTCTGTGTAGGAGCAGAGGGCACTGTCTGAGCGGCCTGGCCCCTCGAAGTCCAAGGTGCACATGGTGTTTTGCATGGCAGTGACCAACTCAGTTCCACAGACACTTCATTAGCTCCTGTACCAGCTACCCATCCAGTCTCTTCCTGGACAAGCTGCTCAAACTCAGGCTTGAAGCAGGCATCCACTGACCCACTATGTGATGACCACTGAGCCAGGCTCCAGACCGCTCAGACCTGGCCACCGCCACCCCGTCACCGGGATGCCATGTGGAGACCTGGCTCCACTTTTTAAGATTCACCCACCACAGTTAATTTAGACATTTCTGTCCCTGAAACAACTTTGTGCCTCTTTGTTCCATCTTCACCTCCACCTCCCATCACCAGCCCATGGCGGATCTGCTTTCATCTCAATCTGCCTTTCCTGGACAGTTCCAACCTACGGAGCCCTACAGTCGTGTTGGCTTCTTAGTTCACAGCTACCTTCTTTTACTCACATTGCTGCTTGTTGTTGTCTTGTTTGTTTTAATTGTCCTGAGGCTCGAACACAAGGCCTAGGCACTGTCCCTGAGCTTTTGTGCTCAAGGCTAGCACTCTCATTAAGCTACACCTCTACTTAACAGATTTTTGGTAGATAACGATACGAGTCATGGACTTTCTTGTCAGGCTGGCTTCGGATTGTGATCCTCAGGTCTCAGCCTCCTGAGTGGCTAGGATTATAGGTGTGAACCCCTGGCACCTGGCTCTTAGAACGCTTCTGTCACCCATTTGTTGTTTTTTGTTTTTTTTTTTTTGTCGGTCGTGGGGCTTGAACTCTGGGCCTGGGCACTGTCCCTCAGCTCTTCAGCTCAAGGCGAGCGCTCTACCACTTGAGCTACAGCGCCACTTCCGGTTTTCTGGTGGTTTATTGGAGATAGGAGTCTCACGGTCTCTCCTGCCCGGGCTGGCTTTGAACCGCGATCCTCAGATCTCAGCCTCCTGAGTAGCTAGGATTACAGGCGTGAGCCACCAGCGCCCGGCTTCTGTCACCCATTTGTGTTGTAACCTATGTCTGTCCTTCATCACTGGACTGAACATTTGCATATGATTTTTTTTTTTCATAGACGCAGGTTTCCAGTTTTAACTATACACATACCAGTGGCATGACAAGTCACACATTATTGTTAAATTTAACCCTTTCAGGAAGTCACTGCATCGATGTTTTTCAATTTTCTCCAGTAACATTGTACTATTCGACCTTTTTTTTCCTTTTAAAGACAGGGCTTTACTATGTGATCAGGGCTGATTTTGGCTGGAGATCCTCCTCCCTCCTCTAGTGCTGGGATTAAGGGTGTTTGCCATCCACTACACCTGTCAACAGTTTTTGTTTTTGTTTTTTTTGGTCGTGGGGCTTGAACTCTGGGCCTGGGCGCTGTCCCTCAGCTCTTCAGCTCAAGGCGAGCGCTCTACTGCTTGAGCCACAGCGCCACTTCCGGTTGTCTGGTGGTTTATTGGAGATGAGAGTCTCACTCACTTTCCTGACCGGGCTGGCTTTGAACTGAGATCCTCAGATCTCAGCCTCCTGAGTAGCTAGGATGACAGGTGTGAGCCACCAGCGCCCGGCTCTTGTTTTTATGGCAGAGCAATACTCCACGTATTGATGGCCATGTTCTGGACAGTTTTCATTTTACCCAAAGAATTATCTTTCTCCAAACTTGTGGAAGAGACTGAATCCCAGGACGTGTCCCTTGCAGCGTCCCATTCTGAGTGTCCCTCTGCCTGCAATAGGGCTACTCTGCAGCTCAGTGATCGGAGAGTCTCCTCTCTTGAGAGGCAGAAGGTAAGAACCCTGCCTTCAGGGCTTGGGTTGTAGTTGGTGGCAAAGTGCTTGCCTAGCAAGGACGAAGCTCCAGGTTCCAACTTGAGCACAGGAAAAAAGAAACAAATGTAAGCATAAAGTCAGTGTGCTGTGCACTGCCAGTTGTCCTTGCTCCTCAGAATGCTGAGACAGGCGAATGGCTTGAGCCTCCCAGCCTGGTCAGTGCAGTGAGACCCCATCTCCAAGAAACAGATGGGGTGGGGTGGTACCTGACTTGTATTCCAGCCACAAGGAAAGCATAGACACGATTCAGTGCCTTCCTAGCAAGCTCAAGGCCTTCAGTCAAACCCCAAGTGAACAAAAATCAACAATTTGAGGCCAACATCAGCTATATAGTAAGACTTAAAAAACCAAAGGGCCCTGCTCCAGGAAGTGAATTTCTACCATTGCTAAAGAAAAATCCTCTTGCCTGAGTTAGCCAAAACAAGACCTGGGGGGAAGCTGTGCACATCGTTTTTGAGGAGTCAACAGGGCCCATTCCTTGGCCTTGCTGACCCTGGGTCCCCAGGGAGGCTGTGGAAGCAGGCAGCTGGAAAAACTGGCTGTGCTGCCATGAACCACCGGGGCTAGCTCTATAAACAAATGACTGCCTCTCTCTGAGCCTCCAAGTCTTGTCTAAGATGGACTAACACCCTCACCTATCTTGGGGAATTGAAGCACTGCTGCTGGGCCTGTGAGGTAGTCTTGCTCCATGGCAGAGCCAGCTTGCCAGGCACCTACCAGACCAGGATCCTCAGCTCTTACCCTCCTGAATAGCTAGGACGACAGGCAGGAGCCACCAGTGCCCTGCTTGAATGTGCCTTTTATCAGGGGCTGCGCTGGGAGATGGCAGCGTAGCCCATCTTCAAGAGTAAAGGAGAACCAGGTGCTGGTGGCTCACGCCTGTAATCCTAGCTACTGAGGAGACTGACACGTAAGAATCCTGTGAGAATCCCAGGAAGTGAATCATTCTCCTTGCCATGAATATGCCTGGAAGGTTGAAGACCAATTTTTATTCTGGAGGGCTGGAGTTTCTCATGCCATGAGGATAGCTGGTTTGGCTGTGGTTAGCTGGTTGTGGAGTTCTGAGGCCCAGGATTGGTCCAAACTGTGCCAGCAATGGACTGTGTAGCTTAACTGGTCATTTGCCATGGCCTGTAGTTCCCTAATTGAAGCCTGGGTAGCCTCTGCTTCCCCCAACCTCTTCCAGATCTGTTTCTAAGTCTGATTCTGCCTGTCAACAGGAGGCCAGCAGGGTGGAGCCTGGCTCTGACCCAGTTCAGCTTTTGTTTTCCAAGGAGTCCGGAAGCTTTCTGGAAAATGTCCTGAACTTCCTGGAGGACCATAGGTGATGATGGCTCTTGCCTGTACAACCTCCAAACCAACTGTAACTCTGCCCATCCATGCCTGCCTGGGCTTTGGTCTGGTGTCCAGCTTCAGGTTGATGGTGGTTTTTGTCAAGGGGAGGATGGTCTTCAGTCACCCACATCCTCCTTGCCCTACACAGTAAGTAACTATAGTCTTGTTCCATTTGCCTGCCACATGTCCTGGCAGCTGCCTGGTCCTCAGTGCCCAGCCCCTTCTGTCCCCCAGCAGGGATCCAACCTGATGACGGGGAAGCTTGCTTTTAGAATAAGGTATATAAGCTGAGGTGGACAGCTTCCTTCCCAAATAGGTGGCTGCAGCTTGTGGAGCTTAGTCATTGTCCTCAGCTCCTGGCCCTACAGTGTCCCTCCCTCTTCCATGGGTCCCATCAAGGAGGCTGGGAACGTCAGTCACAAGGCGCCTCTCGACCTGCCACAGGCTCCTGCAGCTCTCGCATCCTCCAGGCATCCCTTATCTGGCAAGGGCAGCTCCTCTTGACTCTAGCCTGTAGATAAGCGATCAACAGTTGACTTCCTGAGTGCTGCCCGCTCCTCTTCCTGTCCCTGGTGACCCACTGGGCTAGGTAGCAGGTCCAGAGCAGCAGCTGGAGCTGGAGTGTGGCAGCCTGGGGATCTGGTGGCCAGCAGACTACTGCTTATGTGAACACAGCCTCAGTGAGCTGGTGATGAGCCGGTTGGACCCCTTTTGCTGACTGCAGGCAGTGGAGACAATGGCCTCACACCTGGCAGGTGTCCTGAGCATGGAGAGGCCTTCCCGAGAGCCAAACATCCAGGCTCTGGGTGTTTTGATCCCATAGCTCAGACTGCTGAGCTAGGTTTAGCAGCATTTATCAGCCCTGTGTGAAGCTGATCACATCCTGTTACTACGGGGTGAGAATTCTCAGCCTGTGGAATCAGGGTCTCTTCCAGCCCTGGCCACTGTGCAGGTCTTCCCCAGTCTCTCTTTCTCTACAGCAAGCCCCTGACTGAGGTCACCTATCAAGAGTGCACCCTTAACCAGGGGCCACTCTGTTCTTGGGAGTACACATCTCTGTTTGTTCTGTGGCTATTCTTGCGGGGACACTGGGGTCTCAGCAAGGGAGTCTACCACTTCTCACTGGCTGGGCAGCCCCCACTGTGTCAGCTTCCTTTGCTGTCCAGTAGTGTCTGTCTCAGTATCACTCACCTTTCTAGCCTGGTGGATGTGTGTTGAACTCTCCCTGCTGGTCAGTGTGGTAGTCATAGGGAGGCAGGGTGGTGATCTGTTGTATGTGGTATCTGGCTTTGGGCAGAGGGAAGGACAATATAAACCAACCAGGAGGTGAGGAGGAGCAGAACCATGCCGTGACTCAGTGTTGGTGTGGAAGGATTTGGCAGTGAGTGGGCAGGTGGCCTCCCCTGGGGAGTCCCAAGACAGGAGCAGCTTGTTGGGCCTCAGAGAAAGAGGAAAGTACTCAGGCTCCAGTAAGTGGATGGGGAGGCAGGTGCAAGGCAGGGTGGGCAGTGCTGAGTGGCACCTCTGGTTTGCAGGGTGGGGTGCCCAAGAAGGAGGGGCCTGAGTTCCCTGGGACCTCTGAAATGTGCGGTAGCCCAGTCAGGCACTCGGAGCCCATGTTGCTTGGGCAGGTTGCTTTACGGGGACTAGAACATCCATCACACTGGTGTGTGTTCTGCCCTTACTCTTAGGAGAATTAGGAATGTCTGCAGAGGGTCCATGTGTGGCCTCCAGAGTGGAGGTGTTGTCTTCGGATGAGATCCAAGCCCAGCCTGTTGGCTATTGGGCTGTCCGGGGGCTTGATACGCGCGGGCACAAATGCTTCTCAAGGATCCAGACTAAATAGTTTTGACTCAGTGGGTTCCAAACTGTTCTCTTAACATCTAGATGTTTAAAAAATTAAGGTGTTGCTAAATCAGACAGTGTAATTGGGAAAATGTTGAAGACCTGTTTCACACTTCCCCCCTTTCCTGCTCTCATCCAAGATTTCCTGACAGATTCACTGTGGATCCTTCCAGTATTGATGGTTGTTTTGCCTTTGTTTTTTGAGTTGACATTTGTCTGTGTTGTCCAGATTGGGAGCTTCCTTGGGTCAAGTGATTTTCCTGCCGCAGCTTCCCGAGTAGTTGGCATGCCACCTTGTGATCTGTGGATGAGCTCTGTCCAGTACCTCACTGCTTTGGCAGTTATAACCACGCCTGCAAACTGTAGAGCATTGCTATTCTGATGCTACAGAGACAGTGATCATGGAGCCCAGGTACATGCTGTGGACATGGAGTTCAGTCTGGCCTATGCAGAAGGACAGCACCTTCCTTTCTGCTGGCCATTCCTGTGACCAATGACCTAGGGCCTTGCAGCTCTGGTTTTTCTTATCTCTCTCTACATGTGTTCTGTGCCCTGATGTATTTGAATAAGGGATTTCTGGTTTCTTCGCAGCTGTTCGTCTCGTTATTCACGTCATCCAGTCCATCTGTAAGCAGCAAGGACGGGAGCCACCTGAGCTTGTCACCTTTGGTTGTAGACAGTGAACTAGGGGCAATGAAGGGGTTTGTTCTAGCCATGACATTTGAGGACTGACTGACCCCAGGGCTAGGTCCTAGTATGTTGGTGCCATGTGGCTGGGAGTTCTAGGCCAACCCAGGCCTCTGAGTGTGGCTGCAGAAGGATTTTCAGCAGTTCTGATGGGGAAGGCCTTTCCGTGTGACTGTGTGAACAGCTGCCCATTGTTATTGGTAGTGAGATCACTGACACTGTCCCCTGAGTTGTGGGAGGGGAGGGGCCGGGTATGGGGATGAAATCACCAAGTTGGTGTTGAGTCCCAGCTCCACTGACCTCATAGCTCAGTTCCTCTCTGGGGGTCACTGAGGGGACTGAGTGGGGCTGTGGCCTGCAGTGTGGTAGAAGAGCCGTGGATGTGGCTGCTTGCTGTCATCCCTCCTCACACTGGCCTTTTTTCCTCTCCCTCCCTCTCTCCTGGCAATGCTACTTCCTCTTCTTGGTAGCAAGGTGTGTACATGCATGTACAGACCACACACACACACACACACACACACACACACACACACACACACACACACACACACACACACACACACACACACACACACACACACACACACACCAACCACACACACACACACACACACCAACCACACACACACACACACACACACACCAACCACACACCCCAGCCACACACACACACACACCACACCACACCACACAGAGGTGCTGTATACCCATACATACACACCACACAGACACAGGACTGTCTGCATATTTAGAACACGTTTGTGTGCATTCACACCTATAAGCACACACACACACCTGCTATCAGTTCCCCTGACTTCTTCCTTCTCTTTTTTTATTTCAGTGCTGCTATTAGTGCTTGCTTTGCATGTAGTAGGCCAGCACTCTACTCCTGAGCTACCTGTGAGTCCCTGTTTCTTGCGTAAATATTCTTCTTTAAGGCTGGGGGTGTGGTTCAAGTGGTAGGGTACTTGCTTAACAAGTGGAAGGCCTTGAATTCAAACCCCAGTAATCACTCCCCTCCCCGCCCCCCAAAAAAGTTTGTCTTTAAACCAAGTGTGACAGTGTATACCTATAATCCTGGCTGTTGGAATATTGAGACAGAGCAGGGGTTTGAAGCCAGTGAGACCCAACCTCAAAACCAACAGCACTTAAAAATAACATAGACCAGGGGCTCACGCCTGTAGTCTAGCTACTCAGGAGGCTGAGATCTGAGGATCACAGTTCAAAGCCAGCCCTGGCAGGAAAGTCCATGAGACTCTTATCTCCAGTTAACCACCGGAAAACCAGAAGTGGTGCTGTGACTTAAGCAGTAGAACGCTAGCCTTGAGCTGAAGAGCTGAGGGACAACGCCCAAGCCCAGAGTTCGAGCCCCATGACCGACAAAAAAAAAAAAAAAAAGAAAAAAGAAAAGTATAGTAATATAACACACTTGTGAAGACTTCATTTTGCCTTATCTTTTTTTTCTTTTTTTCCTGAGGAAAAGGAACAGCCTGGTCCCTCCTCCTGCCCCACGTGGTCCTCTCCATTTCACTTCTAGATTAGGCTTCCAGTTTGGGGCTTTTAGACCTGCTTCTGTAACAAACATCTCTTGTAAAAGTAACTTTAACACCTATATGGTGATAGTAGAATATCTACAAAATAGAAAAGAAGCACTAACCCTTCATTCAGTCACTTAAATGTGGTACCTGAGTGTCAGGGCCTTGGAGCCTTTGATGTCTGCCCCAGCATGGTAGCGAAGGAGCCAGCCCAAGGGGGAGGGGTGTGGGGAGGAGCAGGGAAAGAGAGAAGGGAGAGGGAGAGGCGGGAAGAGAGGGAGGAGAAGTGCTCCCAAAAGGCCTTGCCTGGAGGGGACAAAATGTGAGAGGACTCAGGCAAAGTTTGTGGAACAGACCACATAAGCAAAGGGAAGCAAGTACAAAGGTCCTGAGGCATGTGTGGGGTTGGCAGGCTGTTGTGCAGGTTGCAGTATGTGTGGGTGGGGTGGGGTGGGGGGCTTATCACTGGATGGGAAGGTGCTGGGAGGAGGTGGGCATGTGGAGCCTGGGAGACAGGAGGCAGTGGTGGCTGTCCCGAGGGTGGTGAATCAGGAGCCCATGAAGGTGTGTTAAGCGCACATCATTCATTATCTTTCAGGGCAACAGATTATTCAAAGTTAAGCAACATTCCAGTGTGTTCTTTTTTTGGGGGGGGGGCGCCGGTTGTGGGGCCTGAACTCTGGGCCTGGGCGCTGTCCCTCAGCTCTTCAGCTCAAGGTTAGCGCTTTACCCCTTGAGCCACAGCAACACTTCCGGCTTTTTTCTTTTTGCTTATGTGGTGCTGAGGAATCGAACCCAGGGCCTCAGGCATGCAAGGCAAGCGCTCTACCACTGAGCCACCTTCCCAGCCCTCCAGTGTTTTCTGTCTGGTCTCAGCGGGGCCGCAGTGGGAGCGGCTTGGCAGGTTGTTCCGCTCGGGATCTTGGGAGCCAGCCTTCAGACTGAGGCTGGCCCTGAGCAACTCGAGGCCTGTCCACGTGCCCGCAGGTCAGGTGGGCTGCTGGCAGGACCCTCTGATCCTCACCACCTTGCCTCCAGGGGCAGTTCCCAAGTCTTCAGTGTGGCAGCTGCTTTTCCCAGAGCTCTGAAAGTCACTTCCTGTCTCCATACGCGTCCTGGCTCCTTGTTGGCAGTCTATTCTGCGTGGGATTTTGCCAGAGGCAGGGCTTTCTGGAGCCATGTTGGAAGCTTTCTGCTCCCAGGTTTTTTTTTTTACCCCCATGGTGGTCACGCCTGCAAGGTTCCCCAGGAGAAGGTTGGGACAGGAGGCTGTGGGCCCAAGGACCCAGCTCCTACCTGGGATCTTGGGATGGCCCAGCTCATTGGTCCAGGGGAGGCCTGGATCCTGTGCCCCCCTGCTGCTCCCTGAGCTTTCCCCACCCGGGGCTGTCTGCCCTCACTGAATCCTTGCCCAACACACTTCTGCCCGGTGGGGTCACATACGGGCGTATGTGGAGTCACCGCCCCCTCCCCCCTGCATGTATGCGCTTAGCGCAGGCGGGCCCCAGTAGTCACGCTCCACACACCTCACTTTGAGGCAGATCAGGCTGGCTTTAGGCAGGGAGTGCCCTGAAGCCTCTAGCCTAAAACAGCACTCCTTTGCCCCATGGTTCTGACTGGCATGAGGTGGGCCATAGACCTACTAAGACTGGAAGCTGGGGTCCAGAGAGAGGGTCACACTGCTGGTGCCCCACAGCAGTGTGGAGATGTGGGGGATGTCACCATTGAGGCTGAGTGCCAAAGTACACTGATGTGTCACTGCAGGGGGCTGTGTGTGAACACCAGGAGAGTTGGGAAGCATCCTTTGCTCACCTGTGTTACCTTTTAAACTTAGTCTTTCTGTCTTGCTGCATTTTTCTGTCTGGCTTCTGGCCCTCATGGTAGGTTAGAATTGAGGTTAGGACCCTGCCTGTCGTCTAGGGTATGGTGGTAGGACTTGAACACATCTTTGTCGGGGACACAATTAGCTCTCTTTTGGAAATGACCATATTGAGAACTGGAAGGTGAGTCTGTAAGCAGGGCGCAGGCCGGGTGTGGAGCTTGGCAGTGGGCAGAGGGAGCAGGCAGGGTGTCTGGAAGGGCCGAGGCTGGCGTGATGGGAGCACAGAGCCAAAGGGACAGGAGCCTTGGGTCTGGGCCCTGCAGCTGCCCTCAAAATGGAGCCTTTCTTGAGGCTGGGCTTCTTGGCCATCAGATATTCCTACTGGCCTGTGTCAAGCCTCATAATCAACAACTGTGTCTCCTGGTCTACAACTGGACTTCTTTTTTTAAACAGGCAATTACTTTGCTTCACACTTTTTCATGGGAGGTGAGAAATTTGACACCCCTCACCCTGAAGGTTACCTGTTTGGAGAGAACATGGATTTGAACTTCCTGGGCAGCCGCCCTGTCCAGGTAGGTCTGGGCGGGGCAGGGGGAAGGATTGTCATCTGTGAGGATGAGCAGTCACCATATCCCTTACATGGGGCAGAGCTTCTGGCAGGCATGCCGCCGAGCAGAGCCAGAACTGGGCACGTGACTTGGAATGGGGTGTGTCCTGGCACTGTCTCTATGAGACCAGACGGCCAGAGTGGGTCACAGAGGGACAGAGCAACCGTGGTGGCCCTGCTGTATCTGGGCTGCATCCAAGACTGGTGGATGA
Source organism: Dipodomys merriami (assembly GCF_024711535.1). Lineage (NCBI taxonomy): Eukaryota > Metazoa > Chordata > Mammalia > Rodentia > Heteromyidae > Dipodomys > Dipodomys merriami. Next base: position 379,176 of record NW_027206269.1, on the reverse strand, counting down.
CTTAAAAATTTTTATTAGTGTACGTTATTGGGGTGGGGGTGGGGGGCTAAGAGAGATGATTGTTGTGACATTTCCTTTCTACAGTGTATTCCAATCAGTCTCGCCGCCTCTGTTTGCTTTCCCCTTCCCCTTTCCAAGAATAATTTCAAACAAGTTCTATTTTTATACATACAAACACTACTTTGAATGTATTCATTCTTGGATATCTCTTTGAAAAGCAAAGAGAGCTAGGTCCTAGTGACTTACAATGCTAGTTATGTCGGAGGCTGAGATAGGATTGGGGTTTAAGGCTAGCTTGTGCATACATGCAAGGTCCCTTCTCAACCAGTAGCTGGGTGCAGTGGCTCACACCTGTAATCCTAGGTATGTGGAAGGATGAGACTGAGAGGATCATTGTTTTAGACCAGCTCAGGCAGAAAAGTCTATTGGACTTGACTCAGCAGAAGCAGCTGGTCTGCTCATGTGTGCCTGTTATCCTAGGTAGGATGGGGAGCCTAAAATAGGAAGAGCACAGCTCAGGTCATGCCTGGCAGAAAGCAAGATCCTATCTAAAAAATAATGCAAAACACAGCTGACAGGGTAGATGGTACCCCGTCAAGGGTAGAGTGTCTGTTTGGCAAGCAAGTTCAACTCCCTAACCCCCCAGGAAAAGCAGGAAGGCAGAGTGACCGAGACAGCTATACCAGGCTTCCAGCAAGTGTGAGTGCCAGGCGGGCAGAGGGTAGAGGAGGAGGTGGCACAGACCCTGTATACAGGGTGAGAGGCTGAGTGGCCAAGAAGGCCTGCAGCAAGCCCCAGGCAGAGACTGGCGGCCCAACCCCAGAGGCATGAGAGGCGTTATTGGGGTGAATTGTGGCAATGTCTGAGCACAAAGCAGGTTTGGCCAAGGAGAGGAGGAAGCAGCTGTGGGCTCCTGGGGAAGGTGGACGGGGAAGCACACTAGCGTGCAAGAGGAAGGGGGCTTACGAGGCAGAAGTGAAGTCTGGAGGGCCAGGCTGGTGAGGTCAGCCAGAGCTGGGCATGATGGCTGGGAAAGGGGTTGGATGGAGAGGTGCTGAGGCCAGGAAGAAAACCCCAGGTTTGGGTTTTGAAATGGAGTAGGCGGGCAGAAGGCCTTAAGTAGACAGGGATCACGGTTCCCCAAGGCTGCTGCAGCTGGGCATCCTTTGGGCCTGGCGATGTCGTTCCCACCAGGGGTTTCCAGGCTGGTTTGGCCATGGAGCTGCTGGTTGACCTGAAGCCTTGGCGGGCTGAACGCCTGCAGGCCAAAGCTGGGGCTAAGTTCTGGGCCAGCAGGGACAGGTCAGAAAGGTTGTGTTTGAAATATTTGTGGCCTCAGCCTCAGGACTGATACACAAGGCCACCTGCAAGTCTCCTTTCTCCTCTCTTCCCTCTGCCCCCTCCCTTGAACTGAGGTTTGAACTCAGTGCCACGCTGTTGCTAGGCAGATGCTCTGTATGGACCAATGCTTCCAGCTCTTTTTTACACTGGTTACTAAGAGATAGGATCTCACTTTTCATCGAGGCTTTATTACCCTTCTATTTTATGCTTCATGTCCTACCTGGGACAACAGGTATGCACCATCATGCCCAGCTTCTTCCATGGAGATGGAGACTTTTTTTTGCCTAGGCTGTCCTGATCCTGTTCCCTAACTCAGCATCCTGAGTAGCTAAGATTACAGATGTGAGCCATCAGCATCCATCTATGCCCAACTGCACATGTGCATGCTGGTCCTGGGGCTTGAACTCCGGGCCTGGGCATTGTCTCTGAACCTTTTTCCTTAAAGCTCATGCTCTACCCCTTGAGCCATGGCTCCACTTCTGGGTTTTTTTTGCTGGTTATTTGGAAATACGAGGCTTATGGATTTTCCTGCCTGAGCTGGCTTTGACCCTGATCCTCAGAGCTCAGCCTCCTGAGTAGCTAAGATTACAGGCGTGAGCCACGGATGCCTGTCAGTGCCCACTATTTTTATTTCCTTACTTGGAAGCACTGAGGATCCATCTGCAGTTTTGGAGAATGGCCCAGAGCCACTTGGTGCCTTAGTTTCTCTAGTGATATGAAACAATATATGACTGGCTCCCAGAATGACCAGCACACATAATATCACAGGCAGGAAACGGACACGGACACAGCTATGTCTTCCATATTTACACGTGTGTTCGTTCTAACCACCTTCCCAAATCCTGTGGACTGTGTGACTTGACTGCCTCCAGGACATAGCCCATGAGGCCAGCCTTGTCTGCTTCCCTCTGGGATCTCTGGAGATTGTAGAGTTGCTCAGGGTCCTTCCTGGAATTGGGGGCTGTGGTCACATCGCTCAGGGCGGTGTTGATCCTAGCCATGCACTGGCTGCGTGGCTGTGGTTTCTTTAGTGTAATCTAGAGTTAACACAAGACATCTGCCCAGTGTCCAGCACAGCCCTTCACTCGGGGAACTCAGGAACCCTGCAGAGTTAGGACCACTGTTCCCCAGCCTTCCAAATGGCTGTGCATTTTTTCTTCCTAGTTTCCCTACGTCACCCCTGCCCCCCACGAGCCGGTGAAGACACTGAGGAGCCTGGTGAACATCCGCAAGGACTCCCTCCGGCTTGTGAGGTAACCCTCGTCCTGCTGCGGGGGTGCCAGAGGACCTGTGGTGGCACAGAGGCACCCGTGGAGGTTTGGGAAGGGGGGGCAGTGTGGAGGGGGCCCAGTCCCTCCTCCTGTGTAGGGTCAGAAATTAATCCTTCAAACCAGATTCTCCTATGGCTGGTTATCCCTCAGGGACACTGGGCAGTGTCTGGAGACCACTAGCAGCGTGGTGCCTCAGGATCTAATAATGTGCAGGGGCCCTGGAGCTGGTCAGTTCCCACGGAATGCAGGAGCCCCTCTGACAGGGATGGTCCAGCGCAGGGGTCAGCACCTGCTGCTGCTGCTGCCCTAGACAGGAGACTGAGGCAGTAGGCTGTCCTAAACCAGGAAGACTTACCCCTCTTTCCACGAGCTGACAAGGGGAGCAGTCCCCAACCTAACGTGGGGGACCAGTTCGTCAGAGATGGGCCTTATTGTACAAGCAGGGAACAGGCCTTTGAGCTTGCCAGCGGAGTGGACCTGTCTGAGCAGACGACTGAGGTGCATTGGTGGGCCAGCCCCAACAGGCTGTCGTCCCTGACCTGTGCCTTCTTCCCTCCTTGGCCAGGTATAAAGACGATGCTGACAGCCCCACCGAGGATGGTGAGAAGCCCCGGGTGCTCTACAGCCTGGAGTTCACTTTCGACGCGGATGCACGCGTGGCCATCACTATCTACTGCCAGGCAGTGGAGGAGTTTCTGAACGGCACCGCAGTGTGAGCCCCGTCTGCATCGCTGTGTGCTTGCTCCCCATGTGCTCTCAGTACCTCATGCTTCTTCCTTTCTTTCTTTGTGGTGCTGCTAATGGAACACAGGGTTTGCTGGTGCTGGACGGTGATCCACCTCTGCCCTTTGAGTTCTTACGGAGGTTACATAGATCATTAACACAATCCCCCTTCTGGAGGAGACATGAAGCTGAAAGGTCTTTCTGCTGACCAGTCTCCCATCAGTCCATTGCACAGAGATGCTCTTGTTGCCCTGGAAGTTACATTAAAGCTAAGTCTCAAGACATATAGGCAACCTAGGGCAGAGACCAAATGTGTATTTTTTTTTTTATCATGTCATAGTTCCAAATTTGAGCTTTTAGAGATTTTACTTAAAGTAATAGTCTGGGCTGGGAAGGTGGCTTAGTAGTAGAGTGATTGCCTAGCATGCATGAAGCCCTGGTACTACATAAACAGATTCCTCAGTACTACATAAGCAGAAAAAGCTGGAAGTGGTACTGTGGCTCAAGTGGTAGAGTGCTAGGTTTGAGCAGAAAAATCTCACAGCACCCAGGCTCCGAGTTCAAGCCCCATGACCCCCCCCCCAAAAAAAGTGCATTTACGCTGGGTGCTGGGGCTCATGCCTTTAATCCTAGCTACTCAGGATGTTGAGATCTGAGGATCACAGTTCAAAGCCAGCCCAGGCAGGAAAGTCTGTGAGACTCTTATCTTCAATAAATCACTAGAAAACCAGAAGTCACACTGTGGCTCAAGTGGTAGAGCGCTCGCTTTGAGCTGAAGTACACAGGAACAGCGCCCAGGTCCAGAGTTCAAGCCCCATCATTGACCAAAAAAAAAAAAGATGTAGATTCTGCTCGGTGCCAGTGACTCAGTGCCTGTAATCCTAGCTACGCAAGAGGTTGAGCACTGAGGAACGCAGTTCAAAACCAGCTGGGCCAGGAAAATCCCTAAGACTCATCTCCCGTTAACCACCAGAAATCAGAAGTGGTGCTATGGCTCAAGTGGAGAGCACTAGCCTTGAGCTGAGGGCCAGCGTCCAGGTCAAGTTCAAGCCCCACAACCAACCAAAAAAAAAAAAAAAAAAAAGTTCTGCTACTCCCAGATGTTTTCAGCTGCAGCTTCTCCATGAGATGACAAGGTTGCTCCAGCAGCACGGCCAGCCGTGGCCCGTGTGACCTTGGGGGTGGGCGGAGATGGCCCACACCTCTCCTTTCTTGGATAAGACCTGTGGGAAGGCAGGTTTGGGTCTGGACGTGGTGGAGACCGAGGGCGGCCCGGCGCACTGCCGTGTCATGAGGATGGTTCGGGCTTTGCCCTCGTGGTTGGCACACTCCTCACACAGCTCTCACACCAGGACATGTACTTCACCTAGAGGTGGCGCTTCCTAGGAACCATGCTACCAGGCAAGGCCACTAGACGCCCTGTCCTTCCCCCTGGGACTCAGAACCTGGCTTCTGGACCACCAGCAGGCTCCCTCCCTCTTTGGGCGGCACAAGAGAGTAAGCCGGAGCCTTCTTACACTTTGTCCTGTGAGGCTCTGCCTTGCCTCAGACCCTGGGATACTTAGTGACAAAATGCAAAGCAGGACTCCATGCCAACCCTAGTCAGGGAGGAGGAGGGTCTCGCTCACTCGCCTGACCATCACAGTTCCTTTCCTCACACCCATGAGCCCCTAGGGAACTGCTGAAGCCAGTGTGACACCTGTGGGCCCCCTGCACAGTGCTGCTCCTGGAGCTCCCTCAACTCGGCTGTCACAATGGAGGAGTCCTGGGTTCTGGTGGGGCTGCCATGGTATGAGAGCTGAGGTCAGGTGGGCCTGGTGAGGGAGAACGTCACTCCCTGCCCCCCTCACCCCCCTGCAGCTGCACCACGTCACATGAGGTGTCTCAAGAACAGTCCTGTTGGGCTGGGAAGGTGGCTCAGAGGTAGAGCGCTTGCCTTGCCTGCCTGAGGTCCTGGGTTCGATTCCTCAGCACCACATAAGCAAAAAGAAAAAAGCCGGAAGTGGCGCTGTGGCTCAAGTGGTAGAGCGCTAGCCTTGAGCTGAAGAGCTGAGGGACAGCGCCCAGGCCCCACAACCGGACCCCCAAAAAAAACAACAAAAAAAAGAACAGTCCTATTGCCACCACAAGGGCTGGAAAAGCAGAGGGAGACCACCACAGTTGTCTGCTCCTGGGCTGTGTCCCAGAACCTGCCACTCTGCTCCCTTCTAAGGCGCCAAGGCCTGTTCCCCTCTTGGTTTGCTGGCTCCTCTGGTGTCAGAACCGAGTCCCCAGGCAGAGAAGCAGGGAAGCTCTACATGCTGCAGGCCGAGCCTGGGGACATGGACCCACCAGCCAGGCTGCTCTGTCCTTCTCCTCCTTCCCTGACCCCTCCCTGCCTCCCAGCCAGGAAGCAGGCTCCAGAGCTGAATGCAGCCCCTCACAGCTAGAAAAAGAGCCTGGGCTGTTGCAGGCATCTTCCGGGCAGCCCTCAGCCTGCCTCTTGTGGAGCTCCCACACTGACCACAGCAGCAACCTCCCCTCCCCCGGCTGCCCAGGCCCCCATGAGTGTCCTCTGTCACAGGGAGGCCCCAGGACTGTGCGTGTGGGGCAGGCACAGGGAGGGGGAGGCTTGCGTAGAGTGTCGTTGGATTCCTCAGTGGGAAACGACAGTTTATCAAGGCTGCAAATGGTGTGCTTCTAGCCCAGTCTTTCTCTTAAGAAATCTGCCTCAGGCCTGCTTGTACATGGACAGAAGGGTGGACCTGGAAGATAGTGGAGGCCACTCTGAGCGACTCATGGAACTTGTCATCTCCTCAGGGTGGTGGGACAGCTTCAGAGCTGGAAAGAGGGTGCAGGTTGGCAGCTTATGGAGGTGGATGAGGAGACCCCATCCCAAGCAGACACGAGAGTGTGGTGGGTCCCAGGAGCCATACCTGTGCCCTGGGAGGCAGATGGGGTGCAGGGCAGGAAGGAGTCTTCTGTACCATGTTCTTTCAGAAAAAGTAAGCAGAGCAAATGCCCATTGGGCAGGTGTCCCTTGGCTGGGACAGTAGCAGAGGTCTCATGCCAGGTGGGCTCAGGAAAATTGTCACCAGGCATCACTGGGCAGAGCTGTGTGCCAAGCAGAGAAGCAAAGCAGCGTGGCCAGGAAGGTCCTATCTGCCCCCAACCGGAGGGCTGGGGTCCTTCTGTTCCATCAGCTCTGCTGGCTGGGAGGGAGGCAGGCAGACTCCCAGCCTGCGAGCGAGCGAGGCCTGCACATTCATCTTGCCACCCTGCTGCCCTCAGGTACAGCCCCAAGAGCTCTGCTCTGCAGTCGGAGACAGTGCACTACAAGAGGGGCGTGAGCCAGCACTTCTCCCTGCCATCCTTCAAGATCGACTTCTCCGAGTGGAAAGATGATGAGGTAAGTCCCGCACAGTCCTTCTTGTCCGCCTTCTTCCTCCTGAGTTCTTGCCGCTTAGACAGGTCCCTGGGGGTTCTGGGCACTGTATGCAGGAGGACAGTGGTCCCGAGGGGCCCAGGCAGGTGTTCAGAGGCTCTGTATTCCTGGGCTGCTGGTGGGAGAGAGGAGGGTGCTGAGGGCTTAGACGGTTGGTTTTGGTTCCGAGCTCAGCCCAGCAGCCAAAAGCAGTGCACAGGGCTCGGAGGTGCCCCAGCGTGCCATGTGCTTCATCAAGATTCCCAAAGCTCTGCCTTTCCTGGATGTCTCCATTACCACAGCTAGCCTGTCACCTGGGCAGTTCACTCCAACACTTTTGTCACTGGGGTACCTTTGGGATGGTGGCTGCTATATGCTAAAGCAGGTTCACAAGGGGATTTCTTTCTTGGCGTGTCACCCCAGAGCAGGGCAGGAAGCCTGGGAGAGAGAGCTGGCTGTCTCCTTCTGAGTAGTCTCCAGCAGGCCAGCTCTGTCTCATGGGCACCATGTGGTCAGAGATGGGACCTGACCGTGACTGACTGTTAGGAGCAGTGGTTGGCGGGTTACTAGTTTATCCTTCTAACGGTTGCTTCCCAAAGCTTCCCATGAGCATAGAGTGGTTAAGTATGGAGCTCATGCCACTGACTGAGCAGGAAGCCCTGCTTCAGTCCTGTGCCAGGCAGAGCCAGTTGGAGTTTTTTGCTGTGCTGCACGTGATCTCATTTGGCTGTATTTGGATACCTTTTCATGGCTGCTTCTCCCAGTCCCCCTCCTTACCTGTCTCTTGACTCCTTTTTCCTCAACTGTTTCCAGAAGAAAATTTCCTGTCTTGACAAGTTTCTTTTTCTTTTTTCTTTCTTTCTTTTTTTTCTTTTTGCCAGTTCTGGGGCTTGAACTCAGGGCCTGGGCACTGTCCCTCAGCTCTTCAGCTCAAGGCTAGCACTCTACCACGTGAGCCACGGCACTACTTCTGGCTTTTTTCTTTTTGCTTATGTGGTGCTGAGGAATCGAACCCAGGGCCTCATGCATGCAAGGCAACCGCTCTACCACTGAGCCACCTTCCCAGCCCCTAAGCTTTTTTTTTTTTTTTTTTTCTCAGAGCTAGCACTCTACCACTTAAGCCACAGCATCACATTCAGCTTTTTCTGTTTATGTGGTGCTGAGGAATCAAACCCAGGGCTTTATGTATGCTAGACAAGCACTCTACCACTCTACCACATTCCCAGCCCTACCTAACAGTTGTATTTTTTGTTTTGTTTTTGTTCTTTCCTTTTTGGTACTGCGGATTGAACCCAGGACATTGCACTTGCAAGACAAGCACTTTGCCACTGAGCTTCATTCCAGCCCTTGACATTTTTTTGTTGCTGTTGGTGTAGGGCCTGAACTCTGGGCCTGGGCGCTGTCCTTCAGCTCTTCAGCTCAAGGCTAATGCTCTACCACTCGAGCCACAGCATCACTTCTGGCTTTTTCTACTTATGTGGTGTTGAGGAATTGAACCCAGGAACTCATGCATGTAAGGCAAGCACTCTACCACTAAGCTACCTTCCCAGTCCAATAATTCTTAAAAAGAAACATTTTACCAGGTACTGGTAGCTCACACTTGGAATCGTGGCAACTCAGGCTGAAATCTGAGGATCGCAATTCAAAGCCAGCCTGGGCAGGAAACAAACACCATGAGACTCTTAACACCAATAAACTATCAAAAAGACAAATGTGGGGCTGGGAAGGTAGCTCAGTGGTAGAGTGCTTGCCTCGCATTCATGAGGCTTTGGGTTCGATTCCTCAGCACCACATAAGCAGATAAAAGCCGGAAGTGGTGCTGTGGCTTGAGTGGTAGAGCACTAGCCCTGAGCTGAAGAGCTGAGGGACAGCGCCCAGGCCCAGAGTTCAAGCCCCATGACCAAGCCCCCTTCCCCTCCAAAATGGAGCTGTGGCTCAAGTGGTAGCCTTTAGCACAGGATAGCACCCAGGCCTTGAGTTCAAGTCCCAGGACTGGTACCAACCTCTTCCTTCCCCCAATTTTCCCTGTTCTGCATGAGTTACATTCCTGACTGTAAAAAGCCCATGCATGTGGAGCCTGGATCCCTGGGATCAGCTGGGATGCACTTCTGGCTGGGGTTTTGTAGTTTCCACATGTGGGTTTACAGGCCATACCGAAGGCATGCTAAGGGCTTAGGGCAGACCCCTGTGCTCTGCCTCTGGCCCACTACCTAAGACTGAGAACAGAGCGCTAACCACCTTGTGCCTGGAAAATTTCCTCTTTGGGGTGATGAAACAGTTCTGGAAATGGGTACTGGTGATGGTTGTGTGATGCTGAGTGTCCTAGATACCATTTTAACCCCAAGCCCTCTGCGCTCGACTGCCATCCTGTTCACCAGCCTTCTCCAGCTCTGGCACCCATGTGTCCTGATTGTTCTCACCTCCTCTCCTCAGCTGAACTTCGACCTGGACCGGGGTGTGTTTCCAGTGGTCATCCAAGCTGTGGTGGATGAGGGAGATGGTGAGCATCGGCTTTTCCGCTGTCCTCCTCCTGAGCGGCTTGTGCCTGTGATGCGGAAACGGCTGCTGTGGGCCTTGGTTGGGTGCTATTGGGTGTCGCCACAGCCCACATGCTGGCGTGGGGCCGAGCAGTTGCCATGCGGGGCGCTTGGAGGACAGGGAGGTGGTGAGCTGCTGCTGCTGCTGCTGGAGGGGCTGGGACAGGAGGCTGGCCTGGCAAGCTTCCTGTGCCCTCACAACCCTCCTCTCTCGTCTCCCCTTCAGTTGTGGAAGTGACGGGCCATGCTCATGTGCTCTTGGCTGCCTTTGAAAAGGTAAGCGCCATCAGAGGCCACAAACCTGAGGCCTGGGAGCCAGGGCAGGGGCAGCCGCTGGAGACCAGAAGCCTGAGCATAGGGACTAGCAATTGGTGCAGGGTCGAGTAGCAAGCCAGGGCTGTGGAAGACACCACCATTTCTCAGTTCCTGGGAGAACCGATCCTGTGGAACCCACCGGCACAGGCCAGAATGCCGGCTCACAGTGCCATAGATTGGTTTTCCCTGATGTTTGGAGCAATGATAGGCCCCTCAGGCCAGCGCCTATCCCGCCAGGCTGGGTGCACTCTGGTATGGGCTTGTGCCACCTAGTACCCGCCGCAGCGCCACCCAGTGCACTTCCCTCCTTGCGGTACACTGCCCCCTTCTCCACCTGCTGCAGCACCCAGACCCAGCAGGGCTGGGCAGTTTCCTGCAGGCGTTTCCTGACCTGCTAGGAACACGCACTTAGTTGTCCCTACTTGCTTGACGTCATGAGACCAAGCTTACCTCTCGCTCGTGATTGCAGCCTCGGAGCTAGGCGCAGTTCAGGAGTAGTGGTGGGTGCCAGCATTCCCAAAACTAGGTAGGTCCTGGCTCACTTGAGGAGCTTGCTGAAGGATAATGTTGTCTCTGACCCATAATGCCCTGCTTCCCCTTCAGGCCCTTGAAAGCAACTGGCACTCTGCAGCAGAGAAGTGTTTCGGCACCAGGTTGGGCCCTAGGTAGACCAGGAGACAAGGACCCTACAGCGAGTGGGCGGCTCAGGCTGCTTGGTGTGGATTTCCACACCCACCTGGGCCTCCCTGTTCCAGGGCCCTTACCCTGTGACCCCTGAACAGCCCAGCTTCTGTGACCTGGAGGTCTGCACAGCTGGGTCAGGTGGAGACTGCTCTGACTTGTGAATCCTGTGTTGGGGCTGGGGCAGGGGTGCAGCCAGTGCTGGTGAGCATGTCTCATCCCTCTTGGCACCAGGCTGCTGGTCACTCTTGGCCTTGCTGGAGAAATGGCTACTGTTTACACATCTGCAACTTCTGGCCCAGCCAGGTGGGCTGGCTGTGGCTCACATTCCATTCCAGGCTTACAGTTTAGAACCCGGTACGAAATTTCTAGAAGGCCTCGCTGGCCTTACCAGATAATCCTGGTCTTGGTTGACTCAGAAAGGATGACTAATACTGTTCCCAAATCTCAGAATGAATGCCTTCGCTAATCTTCTCGCAGTTGACACACTACACGCATGGCTCTGTCTTGCCCTGAGCATTTCCAGCACCCCACACTGTCCTGTGTGTGTGGCCATGTGCCAGGCTACCTTCCTAATGAGACCAGCCGTTGGGGAGAAAGCGCCTAGGCTGAATGCTGCTGCTGCTGCCAGCTGCTGCCACTGGCTACAGGTGGCTCTTTGTCCATCCCGGAGCTTGGCTTGAGAAGCCCCTGGGAAAGTTGGACTCTGTAGGATAGGCAGGGCCTGGCAGGCCCGTTTGGAAGCCAGGGCTCAGGCTCCTTGTCCCTAGATCCTTCCTTCCTTTAGCGTGGATGGGGGTGGCCAGGGCAGATCTCCAGCTGCAAGAGCAGGTGTGCTTGGAGCAGCCAGCTGACCATGCTGACTCGTGTCTTTCCCTTGCAGCACGTGGATGGAAGCTTCTCCGTGAAGCCTTTAAAGCAGAAGCAGATTGTAAGTGGCACATAGACTTTGTGACCCCTTGTTTGAGAAGATGTGTGCATGGGTGTGCACATGTCCCCGGGCTCCATGGGCTGCTCCTCCTGGGCCTGTTGTCTTGAGTCTTTAGGCTCCTTGTTCTGCAGAGTCTTGGGGTGCATGGGCCACACACCCACTGAGTACCACAGCCAGTCTTGTAGGCCCCGAGTCTTGAGTTTGATCCATGGTGCCTGGAACATAGTTGAGCACTTGGTGAACATTCGCTGAACAAGTGATGAGCAAGGAAGGATACAGGAGACTGCCTTGGCCTCTTCTCTTCCCCTCACATTACTAGAGCTGGGACAGCACTGGGCAGAGATTCAATTGAAGGAACACAGGGGAAATCCCAGAATGAGTGAGGTCTGTAACTGATGGGGTTTCTCTTTGGGGTCCTTAATTACGTGGTTCTACACTGAGAAGTTACTCGTGGAGGCCTTCTGCTTCAGTGACAGGGGGAGGGCCTCTAACTGGGGCTGTTGAGACCCTGACATTGAGACCCAACTTTAGCAACACTTGGGTTCATGTTCCAAGGCTGTGGTTAGCAGGTGTCCTGTGGGTAGCTGCCCAGTGCTGTAGCACAGAACTGGAGCTTGCTAGCTTTTTGATACAGAGAAGACACTGGAGGACCCAGACTCTGAAGGGGCTGGTGGGCAGCAGACCCCAGCAGGTGACACTTGTCTTGAGAAAGGCCCTGGCTCCCTGGAACTAAAGGACCTGGAAGCTAATAAGGCCTCTCTGGAGCAGGGTCAGCATGAGGCTTCAGAGCAGGAGTGAATGGGAAGGCAGGATACCGCTGCATTCAAATGGATTTGGTGTTTTTGAGACCAGAGATGTTTTTAACTCCTCTGGAAGGTGATTCTGAAAAGTGGTCGCTTTGCAGGCTACTGTCTGCTGCACACACATGGACTGGCCACTCCTGCTGGTGGTGGGAATGATGGATAAGCATCTTGGTGCAGGCTCCCTGGTGAGGGGGACAGCTGGGCCCCCAGCCCTGCTCCCTGAGCTGGGCTGGCCAATAATCGCAGGTTTCCCTGGTCCTCTCATGGCATTGGTCCGTTCTCTGCCACACCTGTCCTGGGACTGAGCTCTACTCTTCAGAGGTGGTGCCAGTTCTCCATCGGGGACATCAAGCCCAGCACTTCTTTCTGCCCCCCCAGGTGGACCGGGTCAGCTACCTGCTGCAGGAGATCTACGGCATTGAGAACAAGAACAATCAGGAAACCAAGGTGTGTCCTTGGGGCGCCTACCTGGACTCCCGGCATTACACACTTGGGCTTCGGTCTGCCTGATGGGGACCTGCCAGCTCTCCCAGGCTTGACCCAGAGCCCTGCGGGTTGATGGAAGGAGACCTTCCCTAGGAGGTCCTGGGCTCTTAGGATGCCACAATTTTTCCCAATTCCTTTTTTAGAAGTAATGGTTTTGGTACACGTTGTCCTTTCCCGGCAAGTTCCCTGGCTAGTTTTGTAAATCCCTGTCTCTGTTCTTCTGGGACTTTCTTTCCCTCCTTCCTGTTGTGCTGTGCTGCCCCCTGCTGGCTCTCGCTTCCCTGCAGACTGGTAGTGGGAGCTACTTGCTGACGAAGAAGCTGTGGTGGCTGACACAGAAATGAAATGGTGCAGCACAGCAGCAAGGGAAGAGCAGCCAAGGATGAAGTTGGGGCCTGATTGTCTTCTGCATTGTTTCTAAAGGCATGCGGGCACAAACAAAAGTGCTATCCATGTTTAAAACCTCTCAGGCTGGGCATGATGGCTATCACTGACAGTCCCACCTACTTGGGAAACAGATTGGGAGGATCTTGACCGGAGGGCTACTGGGCCAAAAATTTGTGAGGCCTGTGTCAAGCAAAAGCTTGATGTGCTATGTGCCTGTCATCCCAGTAAGAAGACCCCATCCCAAGTCACTAAAGCTAAAAGACTTGGGTATGCAGGCATGGTGCACTGCATTCAAACTTGGGTGGAGGGGACTGTGAATGTCATGTACCAGCTGAAGCAGCACCTGGTCTAGGACAGCTGGAGCCAGCCAGAGGCTGGGAGGCCCAGGCCTGGCCTCAGCCAAGTATACTTTGCTCATCCAAGTGTTTTACAGTGAGGGGTCACTGTCTTTGTAGGAAAGGCCAGATAAGATAACAAAATTTTTTTTGATGTTATGGGCAATCTGTTTTCCATGGCTAGTGCTCAGATGCAGCTGTGACAGCTCAGCAATACCAGGCATGCCTGTGTGTCCCAGTAAAACTACTCACTGAAGCCTGGTGCTGGTGGCTCACAGTTGTAATCTTAGCTACTCAGGAGGCTGAGACTTAAGGATCATGGTTCAAAGCCAGCCACAGTTCAAAGCCAATAAACCACCAGAAAATCAGAAGTGGTGCCATGGCTCAAGTGGTAGAGCAACTAGCCTTGAGCTGAAGAGCTGAAGGACAGCGCCCAGGCCCAGAGTTCAGGCCTCACAACTGACTTCCCTCACCCCTCCCCCCCCCAAAAAAAAACTGAAATAGGGTGGGCTCATTTTTTCAATTCTTGTTTACAACCAAAACCAAATCTATATGGTAATTGGGTTTCTGGAAGCTGCCATTGTTTATTTAGGAACTGTATTTCCAACAAGTCAGATTCTATGTTTTACCATATGGATAGACATTGCAAAGACCTCAAGTCATGCAGCTCTCCAGCATTTTATGTGTCTGGATGGGTGCCAGAGAGTGAGTTGTAATGGTTTGGGTGGGGAGCAGCACATGACACCCCTCTGTGATGATGTCCCCTGTGATGACACCCCTCTGTGATGGCACCCCCTCTCTGTGATGACACCCCTCTGTGATGACGTCCCTCTGTGATGGCACCCCTCTGTGATGACGTCCCTCTGTGATGACGTCCCTCTGTGATGACACCCCTCTGTAATGACGTCCCTCTGTGATGACGCCTCTCTGTGATGACACCCCTCTGTGATGACGTCCCTCTGTGATGACACCCCTCTGTGATGACGCCTCTCTGTGATGACACCCCTCTGTGATGACGTCCCTCTGTGATGACGGCTCTCTGTGATGACACCCCTCTGTGATGACACCCCTCTGTGATGACGCCTCTCTGTGATGACACCCCTCTGTGATGACGTCCCTCTGTGATGACGTCCCTCTGTGATGACACCCCTCTGTGATGGCACCCCTCTGTGATGACACCCCTCTGTGATGGCACCCCTCTGTGATGGCACCCCCCTCTGTGATGGCACCCCTCTGTGATGGCACCCCCCCTCTGTGATGACACCCCTCTGTGATGGCACCCCTCTGTGATGACACCCCTCTGTGATGACACCCCTCTGTGATGGCACCCCTCTGTGATGACACCCCTCTGTGATGACGTCCCTCTGTGATGACACCCCTCTGTGATGACACCCCTCTGTGATGACGTCCCTCTGTGATGACACCCCTCTGTGATGACGTCCCTCTGTGATGACACCCCTCTGTGATGACGTCCCTCTGTGATGACACCCCTCTGTGATGACGTCCCTCTGTGATGACGTCCCTCTGTGATGGCACCCCTCTGTGATGACACCCCCCCCTCTGTGATGACGCCTCTCTGTGATGACACCCTCTCTGTGATGACACCCCCTCTCTGTGATGATGCCTCTTTGTGATGACACCCTCTCTGTGATGGCACCCCTCTATGATGACGTCCCTCTCTGTGATGGCACCCCTCTCTGTGATGGCACCCCTCTCTGTGATGACACCCCCTTTCTGTGATGATGCCTCTCTGTGATGACACCCTCTCTGTGATGGCACCCCTCTGTGATGGCACCCCTCTGTGATGGCACCCCTCTATGATGACGTCCCTCTCTGTGATGGCACCCCTCTCTGTGATGGCACCCCTCTCTGTGATGACACCCCTCTCTGTGATGACACCCCTCTCTGTGATGACACCCCCTCTGTGATGACACCCCCTCTGTGATGGCACCCTCTCTGTGATGACACCCCTCTGTGATGGCACCCCCTTTCTGTGATGACGTCCCTCTGTGATGGCACCCCTCTGTGATGACACCCTTCTGTGATGGCGCTTCTCTGTAACAATGCTCCCTCTATAATGATGCTCCTCTGTGCTGTCCCCCCCAGCCCAACTAGTGCCTGAGGCACCCCCTCTCCCACTCCTTCTGCACTCTAGGCCTCCCCTTGCCCCTTGGGGAGCTGGTGACAGCTGGGCACCGGAGGGGGGACATGCTCTGAGCACCCTGAGGTGCACCAGGCCTCGGAAGGCCCCTGATCTGTAGGCCCTTGTCCCCACAGCCCTCTGACGATGAGAACAGCGACAACAGCAACGAGTGTGTGGTGTGCCTGTCGGACCTGAGGGACACGCTGATCCTGCCCTGCCGCCACCTGTGCCTGTGCACCTCCTGTGCTGACACGCTGCGGTACCAGGCCAACAACTGCCCTATCTGCCGGCTGCGTGAGTGCCGCGAGAGCCCCCACAGCGGTCCCGGGCCCTGGCTGTTGTAGCGGCAGACCCTGTTGGTTAGGAGATGACTGCCGCCCGCCCTTCACTCAAGGCGTGGCGGTGGCCAGTAGCTGATCTTTGGGTGCTCGGAGGCCTTACTGCTTGCAGTCTGCCTCCAGGACAGGTCCACAGGAATCCACGGAGGTTGGCCCAAGTGCGTGTGTGCAGTGGCCCTTGAATTGGGCCAAAGTTGGCTGGTGAATGAAATATTTTAAAGATTACAAAGGAAATGTTTTGGGAACATTAGAATTGAAAATTAGAGAGCCACATGCTGGTGTCTGCTGGTGTCTCACCCTTAAAATCCTAGCTCCTCAGGAGGCTGAGATCTGAGGATCCCAGTTCCAAGCCAGCCCAGGCAGAAAAGTACCCGTGAGACTCTTTTTTTTTTTTTGGTCTGGTCGTGGGGCCTGAACTCTGGGCCTGGGCGCTGTCCCTCAGCTCTTCAGCTCAAGGCTAGCGCTCTACCACTTGAGCCACAGCGCCACTTCCGGCTTTTTTTCCCCTGCTTATGTGGTGCTGAGGAATTGAACCCAGGGCCTCATGCATGCAAGGCAAGCACTCTGCCCCTGAGCCAACCTCCCAGACCTCTTTTTTTTGTCGGTCATGGGACTTGAACTCTGGGCTTGGGCGCTGTCCTTGTGCTCTTCAGCTCAAGGCAAGCACTCTACCACTTGAGCCACAGCGCCACTTCCGGTTTTCTAGTGCTTTTTATTGGAGATGAGTCTCATGGACTTTTCTGCCCGGGCTGGCTTTGAACCGAGATCCTCAGATCTCAGCCTCCTGAGTAGCTAGGATGACAGGCGTGAGCCACCAGCATCTGGCTCCCGTGAGACTCTTATGTCCAATTAAACACCAGAAAACCAGAAGTTGGAGCTGTGGCTCAAAGTAGTAGAGTGCTAACCTTGAGCAGAAGAGCTTGGGGACAGCACCCAGACCCTGAGTTCAAGTGCCACAATTGACCCTCCCCTCCCCGCCAAAAGAAGAGGGAGTCTGTGGTCACATTGCCTTTCACCATTGTGGACTCCGAGGAAATTTGTCTTTCTCAGCTTCCCCTGTGGAGCTGATCCCGTGCTCAGGGGTAGCCGTTGGTTCCTGGGAGAGCCAGAGCTATGGAAAGGCCACCTGTGTGCAAGTGGGCATGGTGGGAGCTCACGACTACAGGGAAGATGGGGTTGTGCAGACATGAGGGCGATGCCGGGAGACCCAGAGCCGGGAGAAGGCCCCCGCCGAGGCAGGGCAGGCTATAGGTGGGCGCCGCCCAGCCTGCTTGAGATCAGGCAGCATAAAGGGCCAGTGGCATTGGGTTCTTGGCCTATGAGTCCCACCTGCTGGGAAGAGCTGTGTTAGCAGCTGAGTGGCCTACAGGCCCCCACAGCCACTGCATGTGGAAGTGGAGGCTGCCTTCCTGTGATGACACTGCTGTCTCTTTTAGACCCGTGGTCCGCTCCTTCGTCTATCTCAAATGCTGCCGTGGCACGCTGGGCTACTGCCGTGGGCATCCTGAGTGCCACGGGACAGCCCTGCCTCCAGGACAGGCCCTGGTCTGTTCTCAGCACCCGGCTCTGGCCTGGTCTTCCCAGCGGGAGACGTCACCCGCATCCTGCTCCCACATGGAGGTGCCCATTCTCTGTCCTTGGGCCCCGCTGTGTGGAGCTGCAGCTACAGCACCATCTCGCACACTGGGTTTTCAGACCACCTCGGCTGCAGGCGTTAGCATGCTCCATGGAGCTGGGCTCCCTCGAGTCTCATCCAGCAGCCATACAGTCTCGAGTTGCTTCTTTTTGGTTCCCTGCCTGGGGCCGTTGTTAAGGAGTCATTCATTTGATAGTGGTCGGGTGGAAGGGGTTCCTTTTTCTTGGGTTCTAGGCATCCTGGTGTGGTGCTAGGAGGAGTCAGGGCTGCTGGAGACTCAGCACTGGCTTACGTGTGTCCCTCCCTCCACAGCATTCCGGGCCCTCCTGCAGATTCGGGCTGTGCGGAAGAAGCCAGGGGCCCTGTCCCCCATCTCGTTTAGCCCTGTTCTGGCCCAGAGTGTGGACCATGACGAGCACTCGGTAAGTGCCTTCCCCTGCTCTCACCCGGCCACTGGGTGGGTGTGGCCTCCACAGGAGGCTGGGGGGGTGGGGCTATTGGAGGCTAAAACCATTGTCCCTCTGACAAGAGCCTCAGAAGCAGGCTTGGACCTGCTGAGCTCCCACCAAAGGGTGTCACCATTGTGTCACCTATAGGACACCCCAAGGGTGGCAGTCACGTTCTTCTGAAGTATGCCTTGCCTGCCAGCCGGGCAGGACCTCAGCCCAGAGGCCTCCTCCACAGCCAGGCCTTGCTTCAGGACTGCACAGAACTACTGAGAGAGAGAGAGACTAAGTTTAGAGAGAGCTGGCCACAGGGAGAGATGCTTGGGCTGGGATTCGGGGAGGTTGGGAGGGAGGAGAGCAGAGCTGGGTTCTTAGGCTGTGGAGGCTGGTGGGACAGGGTCTGGTTGGACTCTGCTCCTGCTGGTCACACAGACCCTTAGCGGCGCCTTGCTGGGCCCTCTCTGCACTGAGGCCACTGGGGCTAGTAGCTCATGAAGGCCCTGCCTGCCCTAGAGGAGAGAGCTGGTGAGTCTGCACACCCCCCTTTGCATCTGGAGGCTCCTCCTGCCTCCCGAGTTCACTCCGACTCCTGACGGCCCTGCCAGCCGCCTGGCCAGCACGCTATGCCTGCCCATGGGTTGTCTCTAAATGCCACATTTTCTGATTTTCTTGTCTCCCCCAGTCCTAGGGCTTGAACTCAGCTGAGCACTGTCCCTGAGCTTCTTTTGCTCAAGGCTAGCACTCTACAACTTGAGCCACAGTGCCACTTCCAGCTTTTTCTGTGTATGTGGCACTGAGGAATCGAACCCAGGGCTTCATGCATGCTAGGCAAGCACTCTACCACTAAGCCACATTGCCAGCCCCAGATTTTCAGATTTTCTTTCAAAGTCTGAGCTGGTTCTGGCAGTTGGTGCAGATCTGGAGCTGTCCCCAGAAGGGTTTTCAGTCTTCAGACTGAAGCCCTCACCCGGCTCCAGAGGGCTAGACTCGTGAGCACCCAGTCCAGGACCCCCAGCCCCCAGCAGTGTGTTGGCTTTGATCTAGGAGCACCACCATTTCCCGGGGGCACACTTTCTGGTTGTAAGAGGAGTAAGGTTTAAGTGGGATCTGTCCCCCGCCCCCAGAAAGGAGTCTGGCCTCAGAGGGATTGGCTGGCCGCGAAGGCAGTGGCTGGGTTGCTACTTGGTTTTGTCCCTCCCAGGTTCTGGCCTGGTGGCTAAGCATTGGACCAGTCCTTGCTTTGTCCCTCTTCTTCAGTGTCACCTCCCATACACAGGGCAGTGGGGCCTTGACAAGCTGGAGGGGCTGGCACCATCCCTGCCCCCCCCCCCCCCGAGGGAACCATGTTACAGAGCTCAGCTTAGGCTCCTTTCTCCAGCAAGTCGTTAAGATAAGGATGAGGTTAGCTCCCAGCCAGGGTCACCACACCTGGCTGAGGCCGGCCACCCGGGGCTGGCCTGGGTGAGGACTGGCCCGCCTCTTGCTGCTCTGAAGGGACCGTGCCAGCTCCCTGAGCTGGCCCACAGCCCGGCGAGATCTTGCATTTTCTGTGGGTCTGAGACTGGCTGCCCGAAGTGTGCACACCGAGCGAGGGCAGCAAAGCAGAGACGCCGCCCTGCCAGCCCAGCCTCGCGTCGGGCGGTGGTTGGACAACACTTGATTTTTATCTTGACAGTGTCCTTTTAAAAAATCAAAGTCGCACCCCGCCTCACTGGCCAGCAAGAAACCTAAAAGGGAAACAGTAAGTGTGCTTAGCCCACGGCTCCGGTTCTGCCCGCGCCCTTACTAAGCCACTGGCAAGGGGGAGCCATTTTCACCCCAGGCTGAAACATTCGATTAACTCACTCTGTCACATCGCTCTCCCCAGTCCTGGCGGCACTCCCTGCCACGAAGGGAATTTTGTGGAACAAGCAAAGCTCAAGGTCTGTTGGCAAAAAGCCAGGTTCCTGGTTCTGCTGCAGGCAGCCGGCCGGCCTCGGGCAGCGCCCCTCCTCGCCAGCTTTGCTCCACCCCGGCTCCCCACTGCCCCTTACCCCCCCCCCCCCACCCGCCCGTTTCCCTTTTTTTTTCTTGCTGGCAGTGGAATGGATATTGAAGGTGGAACTAATTTTGTTATTCTTTGCAGACAGCATTCCCCACGCATGCTTGCGGGCTTGTACCTCTGCTCCCCGCCCCTTTGGAGTTTGGCTCTTTGGGCTAAGGACTGGTTTTCTGGCATGGGAGAGAGAAAGCAGGTGGCAGACAGGCCAGGCCTCTCCAGAGCCTGTGCTAACCTGGGCAGACCCAGTGGAAGCCCTCGGGGTCTTGGTGTGGTCTGGAAAGCTGGGAGTTGCTTGAGAAGCAACCCAGAGTATTTTTTTCCTTTCTGGAGGGGGCTCAGGACTCAGAGCAGCTCTTCTCTAAGTCCAGTGCAGAGGAAGACAGGGTACAGGAAGCAGCAGGGGCCTGCTGCACACCTGTGGCCCCCAGGACGCTTTTCCGTCTCCTTCCCTCAGTTAGGCTGGAGTCAGAGGCTCTGTGAGCACCCCACCCTTACCTGCTGTCGAGAAGGGTGAGTGGCCTGGAGCCTGGAGCTTTCTGAGCTCTCCATTGGCCTGTCTGTCCCGGCCGCTCCCGGCAGGGCAGTGGCGGCTCGCACCCACACGTCCCTCCCGAGCCAGGGCCCCGAAGGCAGCGCGGGCGATGACTCCTGCCCCCCGGCATGGCTGGCTTTCCTGCTCTCCCGCTGTTACTAACCCCCTCGCCTTCTCCGCCCCTGCAAGCCAGAGGGGCTGGCTGAGGACACGTGTGGCTCCTCACACGCGCCTTCTTACCTGGCATCCTGGGCGCTTGGGTGGCCAAGCTGTCTTCAGCTGAGTCCCCAGGGCGCCCTGGGGAGGAAGGCTTCAGGGCTCGAGAGCTCGCAGGGGGCTGTTCAAGTCCAAGCACAGGAGATGGGCAAAGCGGGTGGGTGAGTGGAATGTCCTTGGGACGTAGCTCAGTGTCTGGGCTTCACGGCTGCCAGCCAGCAGTCCTGACAGCCGCTCTTCACCTGCCCTGTCCCTGTAGAGCGCCGACAGCGTCCCACCCGGCTACGAGCCCATCTCCCTGCTGGAAGCACTCAATGGTCTGCGGGCTGTTTCCCCGGCCATCCCTTCGGCTCCCCTTTACGAGGAAATCACCTACTCCGGCGTCTCAGATGGTCTCTCCCAGGCCAGCTGTCCGTTGGCTGGGCTTGACCGAATCATGGAAAGCAGCCACCAGAAGGGCAAGCCGAGGAGCAAGTCTCCAGACAGGTGAGGTACTTGGCCTCCCTCTGGGAACAGAGGGGCGGGGCATGTGTGCCTGCGTGCCAGCCTGCAAGGGCTATCTGATTTGATGGCTTCAGTGTCGATCAGGACTCAGCAGGCCCAGGAGTGGGGCAGATGTGGGCATGGCTGCCCACAGCAGTTGTAGGTAGAGCAGCTGGGTAGGGCTGAAGACTCTGGGCCATCCTGCCCCAGGCCAGGCCCATATCGCTTGCTGTGCCGGTGATAAGGTCCTTTCTAGGCTCTGGCTGCACCAGAGGCCCAGGCCCAGGCCCAGAGGCTTCCCTGGACTATATTCCGCAGGCTGCTGGGGGCCCAGCTGGGGCTCCGTTGGAGACTTGGAGGAATGACTGGCAGCCCTGCGCCCCTCCCTCCTCCCTCCCTCCCATGTAGTAGTGGCTACTCTGCTGAGATCTAAGATCCAGAGAATTTTAGTTTGAAGGCAGTCAGGGCAGAAAGTTCAAGAGATATCAACCTCCAGAATATGCCAGCCAAGCAAACAAAGATCTGAGTTCAAGCCCTGGCCAGGTGAAGGCCAAGTGCCAGTGGTTAACACCTGTCATCCTAGCTACTCAGGAGGCTGAGATCTGAGGATGGTGCTTTGAAGCCTGGGGAAGAAAGTCTGTGAGACTCTTACCTCCATTTCACTATCTGAAAACAGGAAGTGGCACTGTGACTCAAAGTGGTAGAGCATTAGCCTTAAGCAAAAAAGCCCAGGGACGCTCCAAGGCCCTGAGTTCAAGACCCATGACAAAAAAATAGTACAGAGAAGCCTAAAGGTACCCAAACCTCAATCCCAGCTCCTTAGGGGGTTAGATCAACATTCCAATTCTACCAGCTCAGGCGAAAAGTAATGAGAACCTGTCTACCTCAACAACAAACCAGGCTTAGAAGCAGACTCCTAGTGGTTCAGCTGCAAAGGAGGCCAGAGATCGGAGGAGCATGGTCTAAGGTCTGCCCTGGTCAAAAAATGCCAGAGCCAGTATTGGAGCTCATGCCTATAATCCTGTCTACTCAGGAGGTCGAATTCTAAGGATCATAGTTCAAAGCTAGCTAAGCAGGAAAGTTCGTGAGACCTATCTCCAACAGACCATCAAAACGCTGAAAGTGGAGCTGTGGCTTGAGTGGTAGAGCACAGGTCTTTGGCAAAGAAGCTCAGGCAGTGCCAAGCCCCAGGATTGATAACGAAAAACAAAACAAAAACCCAGACCCTACCTGAAAATCAGCTAAAGCAAAACAGAGTTTGGGAAGGTAGTTCAAATGGTAGAGCATCTCCTTAGCATGTTGGAAGGTCTTGAGTCCAAATCCCAGTACTACCAACAAGCCACACATCAATCCCACTGCTGCTTTCCACCCAGTGCTCCACCGTCAGCAATTTCTCTTTTTTCTTTTCTTTCGTTTGGAGCCTATGTTCCCCAGGCTGACCTTGAACTGGAGCTCCTCCTGCTTTAACCTCCCCAGTGCCGGGATTACAGGTGTGCACTACCAAGCCTGGCTGCCTTCTTCTAGAAATAAGAGGCTGTCAGACCTGTCCTGGTGTCCCTCCTAGGACCTTAGTCCTGCAGGTGTGGGTGTGTGAGGGCCACGCTGCCTCAGGTTGGGTTCTGGTCTTGTCTGGGAGGGCACGCAGCGTGAGGTGTTCTAGTGCTGTGGTCTTTGCTGACAGGAACCTCTCCCCAGGGAGTGTCTTTCCTGTGATGGATTTGCCGAGATCACGATGATTGGAATCAGGTTCAGGGCTCTACCCAGCGTGGCTTGGCTGGGTCAGTGCACCTTATCCAGCCTAACCACCCGCTGACTCCATCTGTCCCCAGCACCCTGAGGTCCCCGTCATCTCCCACCCATGAGGAGGAGGAAGAAAAGCTCTCAGAGAACTCGGACGCTCCGGTCCCTCCAGGCGTCGTCTCAGACACGGTGCTGCTGCGGGAGAGCAGCTCCCCGGAGGTGAGGCCCTGGCGGCATCCTCCGCGCCCCCCTCCCCCCCCCCCCCGTGGAGTCCCGCCCCCCAGGCTGAGTCTCCGCCCCCCCAGGCTGAATCTCCGCCCCCCGCGGAGTCCCGCCCCCCAGGCTGAGTCTCCGCCCCCCCTCCCCCCCCGTGGAGTCCCGCCCCCCAGGCTGAGTCCCCACCCCCCAGGCTGAGTCTCCGCCCCCCCAGGCTGAGTCTCCGCCCCCCAGCCTGTGTGGCTCCCCTCTGTCTGCCGTGTGTGGTGTCATCACACAGGGCTACAGAGGGCCACCTGACACTCGGTGACAGGCTTTTGGTCTGTGATGCCAGCAGTTGCTCTCAGCTATGCCTGCCCCTGACCAGTGGGCTCAGGCCCCCGCACCGGGGTTCAGGCCTTTCCTCTTTTCCTCCTAGAGCTTTGGAACAGAAGACGTTGAGGAGGCGTCACTAAAGCAAGGTGAGCCCCTCCTTGGCCTGGCCAGTTTCCCAGGCCTCCAGGGGACAGCCTGAACCCCTGCAGCTGCCAGCTTTCCCGCCTCCTCGGCCCTGGCAAGCCCCGCCCCCGTGTGTCCAGGGAGGGGCGCATGGGTGGGAGGGGCCCACGCCTTCCTGTTGCGGGATTTGCTGAGTTTCCTGGCACCCCTGGTTAGATGGGAAGATGCTGGCACCTGGCCCTCCACGCCGGTAGTCCGAGCCCCTGCCAGCTCACCGGCTGCCCGCCTCGTGGCCATGGCTCCGATCTTCCCCTTGCCATCTCCGCCGTCTTGGTTGTTCGTCATCTGGACATGATGAAATCAAGGCTCAGGCCGGCACCAGACGGAGGCCTAGGCCACTTGACTTGGAAGTGGCAGGGCTGAGAGGTGGCCCCGGCTGGTAGCTGGGCCACTCTGTTACATCCTTCCCAGGGGTTTTTAGCCACCCACGTGAGGCCCACCTGCGGGCTGCTGGGCCGGGCCCTCCATTCGCAAGGAGACCCTAGGCCAGGGACCTCGTGCGTGGGGGTAAATGGGGCAGGTGCTGCCACACCAGCCCCTCCGGGGCTTGCCACCCTGCCTGTCCGGTCTGGGAATAGGAGTTGACCTGAAGTCTCAGAGGGGGACCTTGCGAGGTGCTCAGGGAGTGCCTCTGCCTTGGGGCCTTGGTTCCCCTTCAGACCTCAAGATCCTAGGCAAGTGGGGGCCAGCTCCCCTCTGGAAGATGCTGTCAGCAGTGCTGGGAAGACCGGCCCAGCCTGAATGCCACTTGCATGCCTCACCCCTTCTGAGGCTCTGCCTGCCCTGCGGGGCACATCCCCGGTTGGGAAGAGAGAAAGAGGGACAGAAAAGAAAGGGACATTTCCACCTTTGGGTCCCGGGAGAGCCAGTGGGCTCAGGATGAAGTTTAGCAGGGCCAGGCCCAGGGCCTTTCAACCACAGGCGCCCACGGAGACCCGCCCTGCCTGTTGGTTCTGATGTTGCTCCTCCACCTGCCACAGGGAGCCGGGTGCCCTCCCTCGAGGACGTCCTGCAGGATGGCAGTCCCCAGCACCATGGCTGCGGCCCGCCAGGCCCTTCCGCCGACATCTACCTGCCAGGTAACAGTACTCGGCTCCAGAGCGTGGCAGCTGCCTCTAGGCTTCCTGTGTGGCGGGGGCCGGCCCCTCCCAGCCCAGTTCTTCCGCCTAGCTCTGGGCCCTGCTCCTTCCAATCCCCAAAGCAGAACTCAGCCAGCCCAGGTCTGGGTCTTCTGCAGGCCTGGTTGCTTGAGCAACCCCACACCCTTCGCACCCTGGAGTTGGGCTAACTCGGCTCAGGAGGGCGCAGCCATTTCCTCATCTGCCTCCTGCTGGCAGCTGGGAGGTCAGCCCGGCCCCTCCTGCCTGGGGTCAGTGTCTTCATTGGTCCCTGGTCCATGGCGCGGGAGCCAGCAGCAGGCACCCTCTGTTCCCAGAGCTGTACGAAGCGGGAAGCAGAGGCCCAGGGTCATGCTGGCGGGAGGTGGGGTACGAGCTGGACAGCCAGCCCGTCAACCCCAGGCCCCCCTAGCCATCTGCCCAACGAAGCAACTTTCCTCCTCCCCGAGAAGAGACGACCGCGCAGACATCAGGGGGAGCGAGGGCAGGGACGCGGTCTTGCTCTTCTTTCTGAAGGCTCAGGCCAGGACCTCAGCTTCCCTGCTCCTCTGGGGTGAGATTCTCAGCTTCCAAGCCAGGGACAAAGGGAGGCCTCTGAGACATTGTTGCTGGCTCTCGTGTCTGGGCTTCTGGGGTCAGGACAAACCACCATGTCGCCTCAGGACGTTCACTAGAGCCCTTGGCTCCCAGCCTGGGCCTGTGGCCCACTCTGCTCCCAGCTCACCACAGCAGCCTGGGCCTGGGCCTGGCCACCAGCCGGCTGTAACGCGCTTTGGTGGGACTCACGGTGGCCGTGGCTAGGTGTCGGCAGGAACTGGTGATATTGCCTCCTGGGGCTACTCAGGGCCAGCCCACAGGTGGGGGCCCCTGCAGCCAGCACCCCCTGGAGGCGCGCGGCGCTCCGGTCAGTTCCTTGAAGGGCTTTGATCCATTCCAGTTACACGCGAGGTGCGCGTGGGGATGGGAGCCCCAGCTGCGCGCGCAAGTTCTGATCCTGCAGGCAGCCCGGGGCTCCTTGATGGGCCGACATCTAGAAAGCCGCCTCTCCCCCCGGCGGCCTCCTGCCCTCGGTCCATCAGCAGGGGCGGGAGGCAGTGGTCAGCGCAGGGAACAGCCAAGCGCTGGAACCGGCAGGACAGATGGCGGGACGCAGCATGGTGTGCAGCCAGCCCAGCCCCGCCAGCCTTGGTCTTCAAGCTGCTCTGACCCACAGTGAAGGCCCTGTCCTGCCCCGTGGCGCAGACGCGGCAGTGTTTGGGGGCATGGCGGTCATGTACCCCCAAGTGGCTGCACCATCTGGTCTACTGGCATTTGTCACTTGCTGGGCCCTGAACCCCTTTCCACGCGTGTGAGCACACACACTTGGCGTCCTGTCCTCTTGACACCCACGGTCCTCTAGCCGGACGCAGCCTTTCTCTGCAGATTCCCAGGTTCCCTGGAGATGGAGAAAAGGAGGCTGGGGCTGGGGACCTGCAAAGTACTGAGCGCTTAGGTTCCTCCACCCTGGCTCAGTGCCTGGCTTCCGAGGGCAGCGGGGCCGTGCTGTCCCTCCCCGCTAAAGCTTTGCTGGTCTGCCTCCAGCTCTTCTGAGCTAGCGGGCTGGCGTGCGGGGTCGTTTGTAACTCGCCTGCCCTTAGTCCCAGCGTCAGTGCCTTGGCTGCGCAGCCCTGGTCCATGGCGCGCACCCGCTCGCCGATCTCCTCTGTGCAGCTCTGGGGCCCGAGTCCTGCTCTGTTGGTCTAGAGGAGTGAGCTGGTCTGCGGCCTCTCCTGCGTGCTTGGGGTGGCCCTGCCAGCTCTGGAAGAGGAGGCCCTCGCTTCCCTGAGGGAGTCCTGCTTTTTTTTTTTTTCCTGGTCGGTCGTGGGGCTTGAACTCTGGGCCTGGGCGCTGTCCCTCAGCTCTTCAACTCAAGGCAAGCGCTCTACCACTTGAGCCACAGTGCCACTTCCGGTTTTCTGGTGGTTTATTGGAGATAGAGTCTCCCGGACTTTCCTGCCTAGGCTGGCTTTGAACCGCAATCCTCAACTCAGCCTCCTGAGTAGCTAGGATTCCAGGCATGAGCCACTGGCACTCGGCTCCTTCTGCTTTTAAGTCTTCATGTGCCTGTGTCTTCACGGGGGTCCTAGATCCAGAGCCACCACCAACCACTGCCCCTCTGCCCCTGATAGGCGCCCTCCTTGGGGAGCTGGCTCCTCACCTGGAGGTTTTCCCATCAGGACAGGTCCCCGGTGAGGTTCTTACAGGGTGTAGGGTCCCCGCAGTGGTCACTCGGCCCAGGTGTGTCAGGCTGGCATCCACAGTAGGAGCCATGGGGCACAGAGGCTGCTCCAGCCTTGCCCAGCTTCTCCCAAGCGATCCCCACAATCCCACCTCGGACAGCGGCTGTCCAGCCGGCCCCGCCCTGCCTTGCTCTGTGGCTCGGTGATGGTCAAGCCACCGGAGTCACATGTGGGAGGCTTTGGCTCAGCCGATGTCAGCCGCAGCCTGGCCTCCTGTGTGCAGCGGGCATTCTCTGCCCTCCTCAGCCTGTCAGCCTGGCCTCTGGCCGTGGCATTCCCTGTGTGCTGCTGGGCCGTGACCTGCCCCTCCTGTCCCTGGAAACTTTTTGGGATGATAGCATGTGAAGAGTCCGCTGTGAGCCGTGAGGTGAGAGGTGCTCTCCACGGTGGCCCGGAGGGGCCGCACAGAGGCCGTTCGTGGGACCCCGCCATCTAGGCAGCTGCTGAGATCTCTCTCTGAGGGCTCCAGCAGGGCGCCGGCTCCCGCAGCAGCCTTGCGCCGTGGCGGTCTGGCGCACGGAGCATGCTGGTGTCCAGGCCTCTCAGCTGTGGCCTCCGACAGCCAACCTGAGTGAGGTCGGTCGCTGCTTCTCTGGTGCTGGCGGCTGCTTGTGCCCCTCACTGCGCGGCTCCCCCTCGAGCTCTGCTTCTGAACGGCCCTGCTCGCTCGCGGCAGCCCCGCGCACTGTCTTGAGCGGGTTGTAGCTCTGGCAGGCGGCAGGCAGCAGGGCGCTGTGGTTAGCTGGGAGCAGCCGGCAGCCCCGGGCAGGCCTGACGATGGTGTGGAGCTGTCTCCTTCAAGGCTGCAGCTCCTGAGTGGAGCGCCGGGTGCGGTGTGCGCCCCTGGCAGTCCGTGGTGGGAGAGGGCACAGGCTCGCGCCTCCGTCCCGCCTTCCACTGGCATGGCGGAGACCAGCCCCACCCAGCCTTCAGCACAGCTCCTGCTCATCAGCCCTGGGCCCAGCTCCGCGCCACCACCAGGGCTGAGGTGGCACGCTGGGCTCTCCAGAGACGGCGGGGTGTGGCCGCTGGCTGGGTCTGACCTCACCTCCCGTCTTCCCACCCACAGGATGGTCCACCTCCATGGAGTCGCCCCACAGCCTCGGCACCGCGGGCCCTCCCTGGCCTCCACGCGGCGGCTCCAGCCCCGAGCCCGGGCCCACGGAGCTCACCCCACTCTGAGCCCAGCTAGGCTGACAGCACGGAGCCCCCAGCCCCCTGGACCTTGCTGAGGGGCTTCCCCGAACCCCAGCACGATCCTGGCCTCTCCTGTCTGTGCACCCTGTGTGACCACCAGGCTGCGAGGGGCCACCGTGACCCCAGATCAAGAGCACAGTGGACTGCCCCCTCCACACCCCTTTTTTTCTACGGTCAGTCTATTTGTAATGGTACAAATGAAGGCCAGCAGCGTTCTACTCGGGCTCTCGGGGCCTCCCACAGAGGCCAGGTCCCCGCTCCACGAGCTGACGGCTAGCAGAAGAGAAGTACTGCAGGGTTCAGTGCTGTCCATGGACATCGGGGAAGCCTGCGGGAAGCCTGGCTCGCAGTCAGTGAAGGAACCGTGTCTGTCCGAGCTCCGCACGTGCGTCCTCCAAGCAGCCTGGCTGTTGCCAGTTCATCCTTTGGTGGCCTTGCTGGCACCTGGAGCCCCCGCCCGCCCTGCCCTGCCCCTCCTGTGGCCCCTCTGCGCCCGGCACCTGCCCCGGCTGCACCGCGTGCCTTGGGTAGCGTGCGGTCTGACGAGGGGGCAGCGCCGTCCCTCACGGGTGGTGGTTGGTGGTGTCTGGTCCCCATGGGCTGCGTATTCTCATGGGTCCTGGTAAGCCCAGCTCAGCTGTCCCCTGTGGTCAAGGCATTTCTGCCCATTGGCGGCGCTCCCAGGGAGGAGCCTGGCAGTTTTCTGGGCTCCCCCTTTGCCAATTAATGCCCCCTCGCCTTTCTCACCGATGGGAGTCCGTCTGATGAGAGGGCCCCGGCGTCATGCTCGTACTCTGTGTGCGCCAGTGCCAGTACTGGGGCTTGAGCTCAGTGCCTGGTGCTCTTGCTTGTCAACAGCTGGTGCTTTACCACTTGAGCCATGCTTCTAGCCTGGCTCTTTGCTGGTTAACTGGGAGATGGAGTCTCAAGGACTTTTCTGCCTGGGCTGGCTTTGAACTTTGATTTTCCAGGTAGCTAGATTACAGGCATCTGTAATCAGGTGCCCAGCAGTGATGCATGCTTCTTGTTTTGTTTGGGGTTTTTTTTGTCAGTCGTGGGGCTTAAACTCTGAGTCTGGGCACTCTCCCTCAGATCCTCAGCTCAGGGCAATCGCTCTACCACTTGAGCCACAGCACCACTTCCGGTTTTCTGGTGGTTCATTGGAGATAAGAGTCTCACAGACTTTCCCGCCCAGGCTGCCTTTGAACTGCGATCCTCAGATCTCAGCCTCCTGAGTAGCTAGGATGACAGGCGTGAGCCACCGGCCCAGCCATGCTTTACTTCTAAGGTGACTTTTCAGTAGAAAGGCAAAGGTAGCACCTGGCACTAGTGCCCCAGGCAGAACTTCCCCAGGCTGCCCGGCCTGGAGCCAGTGCCGTGGGCAGCCCGCAGAGGGCCTGGAGCTTGCCTCTGTGGGTAGGGCAGCCCGAGCCTGGCTTTGTCTAGTGAGGTGCTTGGGGAAAGGAGATGGAGCTAATGGCCAGCTTGGTCTCTCAACAGAGCAGTGTCTACATGCCCGCGGCCTGCTGTACACACACACACAAATATGCATACATGTGTGCACAGGTGTACACACGAGCATGTGCATGCGTGCTCATCCCCGCTCATTGGTACTGGTGCCAGTACTTTGAAGGATGGATGTAGACTAGCCTATCTCGGACTTACACGTGCTATCATTTGTTGTACCCTGATTGGCTAGTTTTTGGCTCGTTTTTACCGTATATTTATAGTAATAAAACCATGCAGCAATATCCTGTCTGGCCTTCTCTGGGCACGGTGCTGTGGGCCCACGACTGTTCTTGGTGCAGCGTCAGAACCCTGAGTGCCTGGTGAAGGCTGCCTGCCCCCAAGCCCACGTCAGGGGGTACAGGGTGTCTGTCCTACTGGTGTCTTGTGTCCTTCCTCCCATTCTGGCTGGGAGTTGTTCAGTCTCCTCAGCAGGTGGCTGCATGTTGTTCAGCCCCCATCTCCATCCGGTCTGTGCCATGTTTACTAAGCACCTCCCCAGTATCAGAGGAGGGCAAATCGACGTGGTCTGGGTCCCCCGGCACTTCCATTGAAGTTGGTGGGATGCTGGGCAGACGGATCCTCAGCCTTTGACGGTTTGGTTCCATTTAGGAAAGGCAGGGGGTGATGGGTGAAGTTACACCGGAGTCTCAGATGAAACAGCCCTGCTGGATGGGGAGTTCACCCCGCAGAACTGCTTCCAGGCAGCTGCCCAGCCTGCACGGGGCCCAGCAGCGGGAGCGAGCCCTGCGCGCCGGCCTGGACCTTGCTAGGTGCTTTGTGTTTTTACAAGGGGTTGTCAAGAGGTTTGCGATGAGGGAGCGACACAGTGACGTCACGTGGGGGATACTGGTTACCCCAGAACAGTGGGCTTGGGGGTTGCAGCCCCTGCGGGACCTGCTGCCCGGCACCTGCCCCTGCCGAGGAAGCGGCCTGCTCGCTGGCTAGTGTGAGCGGAGGTGTCACTGGCCGATTCGTGCCCTACAGCTGCGCCTGCTCACAGGTGGGCATGGTGGGGCAGGGCTCCAGCGGAGCCGGTGGGGAGGGGGGGACGCAGGGGGAGCCTCTCCTGGGGCCCGCGTCCAGAGCTGGCCCACCGCGGGGAGCACGCTCCCCAGACAGGAAGCCCACCCTCGGAACGCGGCTTCCCCGCCGGCCCGGTGCTTCCGTCCCGGCGGAGCGCTCCCCAGCCCTGGGCGCCCATGCTGGGGACAGGAAGCTGGTGCTTCCTCCCCGCCCGGGGTAAGGGGCGCCGGCCACCTTGCCCCCAGGGCTTTTCCAGCACCAAGACGGGGTAGGTGCAGCGCCCCCGTCGGTCCCGGGCTGGGAGAGCGGGGAGCTCTCCGGGGACCAGGCGGGCGGCGCAGACAAGGGGCGCTGCGTCCTCTCGACACCGAGCAGCGAGTGCCCCGGGGCCCCGGTGTTGCTAGGTCACGTGGCCTTACGGAGGACCCCCCTTGCGGACGGCTCGGGGGCAGACCTGTTGTCTTACGCGGCCCTTCGGAGCGCCTGGGCTCGCCCCGTGGCGTCTTGGGAGTTGTAGTACTGGAGGATCTTGGGAGTGGTAGTATTCGAGGCTCGGGCTTCCTGTTTGCACACTGCGCACCGGGACTGAGTCGGTGGGCGGGACGCGCGTGCGTGGGCGTTCGCGCATTGGCCAGGCGACGGGGCCGGGCCGCGCATGCTCGTAGGCAGCGGTGACGGCCGTGGGGACCGCTAAGATGTCGGCTGTGGCCGTTCCGGAGCTGAAACAGATCAGCCGGGAGGAGGCGATGCGCCTGGGGCCGGGCTGGAGCCACTCATGCCACGCCATGCTGTACGCCGCCAACCCCGGGCAGCTCTTCGGCCGCATCCCCATGCGCTTCTCGGTGCTGGTGAGGACCCGGGCGGGGGTGGGGGTCGGGCGCCGCGCCGCCCCGCCCCGGTGACCGCGCTCCCTTGCAGATGCAGATGCGCTTCGACGGGCTGCTGGGCTTCCCGGGGGGCTTCGTGGACCGCCGCCTCTGGTCGCTGGAGGACGGGCTGAACTGGGTGCTGGGCCTGGGCCTGGGCGGCCTGCGCCTCACCAAGGCCGACTACCTGAGCTCGCACCTGACGGAGGGCCCGCACCGCGTCGTGGCGCACCTGTACGCGCGGCAGCTGACGCTCGAGCAGCTGCACGCCGTGGAGATCAGCGCCGTGCACTCCCGCGACCACGGCCTGGAGGTGGGGCCGCCGCCCGGGCCCCGCCCCCCGCCCCGGGGTTTGGCTCTGGCGCTGCAGAAGGCACCGAAGGGTAACACGTCCCCCTGAGGGTCCTCGGGGGGGACGGGTGGCACCGGGGCGCCCTCAGGGATGTGTTACGTCTGCCTTGCTGCCTGCCATTGCCAATCCTGGGAGTGGGGAGTGGGACTGGCGGGAGGGCGGGATGGGGAGCGGAGCCCGCGGCGGGGAAGGAGCGGGAAGGGGTCTCCTCGGGCCACGGCTGGGGGGCGGGGGAGGTTCCGAGCCCGGTACCCCGGAGGGCGCATGGGTGAGCCTGGAACCTGCCTGGGAGATGGGTGCCCTGCCCCGAGCGGCCCACGGCCGGAAGCCCCCGCCCGCACCTCCCCTTCTCTGGCTGTCCCTCCGCATCCACGGTGGCCCCAACTCTGGCCTTGTGTCGTGCAGGTGCTGGGCCTCGTACGAGTCCCCCTGTACACGCAGAAGGACCGGGTCGGAGGCTTCCCCAACTTTCTGAGCAACGCCTTCGTCAGCACTGCCAAGTACCAGCTCCTGTTTGCCCTCAAGGCGCTCAACATGATGCCCGCAGAGAAGCTGGCTGAGGCCGTGGCCGCAGCCACAGAGAAGCAGAAAAAGGCCCTGGAGAAGCTGCTCCCTGCTTCCTCCTGAGGTCCTCAGCCACCCTCACCTACCCCCAGGCTGCGTTTGTGCCCATGGGCCCTGGAATTCCTGTGAAGTGTGCCTTCTAGCCTGTTTTTGCACCCCAGTCTCGACTGAACTGGATGCGCAGTCTCTGGGGCCCAGCTGCCTGCTCAGGTTGGTGGGTGGGGGTCCCGGACGCTTTCATCCCCCAGGCTGTCTAGGAGGCCATGCTCAGCTCATTCCCAAATCCTTCCCGAGGCAGCCAGGACCTGCACCGGCCTGGGGTAGGAGGCTGTACTGTTGATTTCGGTTGTTGGGTTCATGGTGTGTAAACTGTGGGTGAGGTTTCAGAGGGGCTCTGCTCTGTGTACATGGCTTGCCTCCCCAGGGCGGAGGGCCTTGCGCCCCAGCTCTGTGGGACTGAAGGATGATGACAATAAAGTCCCTCCGTGCTGCTCAGTGTGTGCATGTGGTGGCGCGGGGCCCGGCCCTGCTGGTACTCGTGAGGTCCCCTAGGTGTTCTCCAAGCAAATTGCAAGTTGGATTTCACACAACTGTGGGACTCAAGCAAGGTGACTGACCCCACAGGAACAGGAGCCTGGGCCTGGGCCTCAGGACCACAGCCAGGCCCCTCTCAAGTAGGTGTTTCATTTTATTTTCCAACAAATGACACATGTTCTAGGTGTCCCAGTCCTCAGACCCATAAAAGGTCAAACCTCGGTGTGGAACCTGTGTTTTCAGGGACGCTCTTGTCGGTCTCCCCACGGCCGTGCCTGGTTTGGGCCAGAGCAGCCCCCAAGCTTAGAGCCTTACCACTGGGACTTGAGTTCGAGGCCCTCATCCTGCCTCTGTGCTAGCCTGAGCTGCCTGGTCTGGGCCACAGCCCCACCCTGTCTGCCTCACGCCTCCTGGACGATCCTGGCCTCTCTAGGATCTGGGCTCCTGCAGCCGCCTGCTCACTGCCCTTCTGTCTTCCTGGCTCACTTCAGGGTGGATAGCTCACCCGACGTCAATTCTGAAAACAAAAAGGCCTTTGTGAGAGGTGTCCAGACCAGGCCCTGCTGCTCCAACCTCATGTCCTGGCGTAGATGCCATCCCAGGTGGGCTGCTGGACACTCACCGTCCCTCCTTCCGGGCTAGGGTACTCGCCACTTTTCTTTCCCGTTGAGCACCTGCAGCTTCTCCAGACACTGGGTCACTGAGCCCAGCACACGCCCTGAGGATGTGGTGGGCAGTGAGTGCTGGGCCGCAGATCTGACGGCAGCAGGGGCTGGGGCACTAGGAGCCAGGATGAGGTGAGGCGCCCACAGGGCCTGTCTCACGGCCAGCCTCCAAGGAAACCATCTGCTGCCCCTCCACTCACCCATCTCCTTAACTCCATCTTCTAGGGCTCCCAACAGCTCCGGGAGACTCAAGGCCCACAGGGACGCGTGCCAGCCTTGCGAGCCTGTGGTGCAGAGAGATGTGCCTGGCTTGGGTCTCTGCCTCTTTCCCCAAGTCCCCAAGCTCAGGAAACCCTCCCTGCATTCCAGGAGACCACAGATACAACCTTCTAGTCGGGTCTCCGCCCCAGGAAGGAATGGGGGTCCACTGCCCACCCAGCCACAGTACAGGGCTTGTCTCAACTCTGGTGGCCTTGCCTCCCTCACCAAGAGGCAAAACATCTTTTCCCACAGGTGAAGTGAGCCACCGCTCCCCAGCGCACCACTCAGGACTGAGGCAAGGGTGCCAGCAAGACAGGCTGAGCCCGCTGCGGGCTTTGTGTCCAGCCCAGCACCAAGGCGCTGCTCTGCTTACCTGCTGGCGGGGCGGCAGGGCCTGGGGCGGCCGTGCGGCAGGGAGGGTCCTGCCCCACTCGGGCTGACAGCTCGGCTTGACAGGCTCTGGCAGACAGGAGACCAAGTGCTAGTGAGGCTGGGCACGCTGCCAGGCCACCGACAGCACGTGCCTCTGCCCTGAAGCTCTGGCCCACTCACCGCAGCTGGTCCAGAATGAGAGTGGCATCCCGGGCTAGGGCCTGGGTCACCTCTAGCTGGGTGTGGACGTCCTTGCGGGTGCCGTCCTGCTCCAGCAGGCAGCTCTCCACCACAGCCCGCAGCTCCTGCTCCTGAGACACCTGGCCACGCATGGCCTCCACCTCCTCACAGCGCTGCAGGGGAAACACCAGGCTGGAGGCAGCTGAGGCCCGCGTGGCTGCCCTCGTCCAGGCTGCTGGGAGCCTGCACTTGGTCCTGCCCTATCCTACCAACTCAGGTGCCGCACAGCTGCTGGCTCTCCTCCCCGCTTCCCGCGCCCCTGCACGCCTGTGTCTCTGGATGCTGCCCTCACCGTCCTACTTGGCCCCTACCCGCATATCCGCCCGCCCCACTTGCCTTGTGCAGCTGGATGGCAAGCTCTTGCATCTCAGCCTCCAGCCGGTCGGCATAAGCCAACTCCAGGGCATCGCTGGGGGGACGGGCACTGCTATGCCAGCGGGCAATGGCAGAGGTCATCTTCCTTTTGGGTCCAAACAGCCTGCGTGGCAGGAGAATCAGAGGGTCTGGTCAGCGTCCGCCTCCTGCATGGGGGCGCCGCGGAGCACCCTGCCACCACAGGCAGCACTGGGAAACTCCGGCTCTGCAGGGCATTTCTGGGGCAGCCCAAGGCCTCCTTAGGACACTGGTAAAGGTGAATCTTCATCCAGGCTTGCATGGACGATGCATCTGTCTCCTCACTAGCCAGGCCCACCCAGGCCTCCCAACACCAGTGGCTGTTGCTGGTCACAGACGCACAGCCTGCTCTCTGCGAGGATCAGGGATTTAAGGACAGCACCTTCTCTCCATTCTTCCATGTGGGCACCACACATTAAACACAAGGGCAGACTGAGGGTAGAACGTTTTCTGCCCAGAGAAAGGCACAGTTCTAGAAAAGACCTTCAACCCTGGGCTAGCCTTGATTAAAAGGCAGCTCAAAGAACCAGTCAAGCCCAAGGAGGGGAAGGAATCTTATTAAATAACAGACAAAGGAAAGAAATAGAACATGGTCCTTAGGAAAAACTTGAGAAAGACCCAGTAGCACTTGACATAACAGCTGACTTGCACACACACTTGTAATCCAGCACTCAGATGCCAAGTCAGGAGGATCACAGTTTCCATGACAGTATGGCCTGCATAGCAAGACCATGTCTCAAGAGCCAAAACCACCATCTTGATGCCCCTGAAGTGGGGCACTAGTAATGCACGCCTGTAATTGTAGCTACCCAGGAGGCTGAGATCTACGGATGGAGGTTGAAAGCCAGCCATTTTCCATCTCCAGTTAACCAGCAAAATATGAGACTAGATGTAGCTCAAGTGGTAAGAGTGAGTTGAAGCCCTACTACTAACACGCAAATCAGTCAAATGGAGAAAACAAGTGAATCCAAAGGAAGCTTGTTGGAGAGAGCAAAGCAGATCTGAGCAGGCAGAGGAGAGAACCAGCCATCTTGAAGATAAAACAAGGGAACAAGTCTGAGGAACTGCCTAGGGGCACAGAGGACACCGGTGGTGTGCCAGTACACATTGGGGGGGGGGGGGTGGACACAGAGAGTGAGGACAGCCTGATGGAAGACGCTGTATGAGCATCCAAGAACACCACATAGGACACAAACCCATATTTCCAAAAGACAGTCCACAAAAGCAGCCACAAAGGAACATGGCATATATAAGGGATTCTTGATAAAATTACCAGCAGGTTCTCTAGGAACTTCAGAGGTCAAGGGCTGATACACTGTAAACCAATAATTCGTCTGGAAGGGCTCTTTGTGGTTGGCAAGGGAGGCGGCTGACGCCCCAGCACTGCCCTGCAGGGCCCAGAAGGTGGGGTGACGCACTGGAGTGGAGTGGAGGCACAAACGTCACTGTGCACAGGTGACGTCAAGACAAAAGCTTAGACTACCTATGGATTTTAGGTTGACTTCTTCCTAAAACTTTTAGAGAAACCAAGTCCTGCTCCCATGCAAGAAATAGAGCTCTTAAATAAGAAATCTGTGCTGCAAATTCTTCTGCCTCCAGTGAGACTGACAGTCATCAGGTGACAACCGTCACTCGTGACAGTGATCATGTGCAGGATTCTTAGGTCCAGAGCCCGCCCTCCCACAGCAGCACAGCGACACCAACTGAGGGCCTTCAGCGGCTGGTCTAGGTGTAAGTGGGTGGCAGCTCTGCGCTTCCGAGGTGAAGAAGGCTGGGAAGGGGCGCAAGGCTGGCACGGAGGAGGTGAGGGCAGCCAGGCCCCTCAGGACGGAACTCACGTGATGCCGATCTCCTTGAGGTCACTCTCCGTCAGTGTGAGGAAGATGCGCAGGTCCACGTCCTGCTCCTCAAACAGCTGCAGGTACTTCAGACACCCAATCTGCTCCAGCAGCGCAGCCAGGTCCTGGCGGGCAAGGCGACAGCGGGAGGCGATGCAGTAAGGCAAAGCAGCCTGCCAGGGCTCCGCTCCAGGACCACCCCGTCTGCAGGCTGCCCCACCTGCCCGGAAGACATGGCAGAGCTGAGAAGGGGAAAATGCCACCCAGAGCCAGTGTTATGCCAGTGCTCCTCATGAACTCCTGGCT
This sequence comes from Dipodomys merriami, assembly GCF_024711535.1. Lineage (NCBI taxonomy): Eukaryota > Metazoa > Chordata > Mammalia > Rodentia > Heteromyidae > Dipodomys > Dipodomys merriami. The sequence continues at coordinate 342,157 of NW_027206269.1, read as the reverse complement.
CTGCAGAGGGGGTTCTCGAAGTGGCTGAGCAGTTCCCTCAGCACTATTTAGGAACTGCTGTGTCTGACAGAGCTGTCCTTGTCCTGGGTGGGAGGTGTGACTCTATGCCTTCACCAGCTGTGCCTGTCACTGCACTCCGATGGCACTGTTGGGTCCGTCCCCTCCCCCCCCCCCCATCCTCAGATCCCAACTTCTAGTACACATGGGTGAGGAGCTCCGAGGTAAGCCGAGGATGAGCCACCCAGGAGGGGGGCGCAGAGCCCGCAAACCCACAGCTCTCTGGGAACAGCAGAGCCGGGCACACACAGCTGACAGTTCTGACACTGTGGGCCATCACTGTCTCCAGGGGCCAGGTCAGCCGCAGACCTGTCTCCCTAGGATGCACGGGTCACGCAGCCGTCAGAGGCCTCGGTGCTAAGCTGACTTGATATCTAAACCATGTTTGTTCTGAGCCACGCACAAGCACCCCAAGTGAGCAGCCAGCAGGTTGTTACCTGGGGTCCTGAGTAGGGGGGCCTCTCTGTTCGGGAGGCAGGCCCTGGGGAGCGGGCAGCCCCCCCGGGACTGGGCAGCCGCTGGCCGTCACTGCTGCCGTGGCGACTCTTGGTCTTCACATAACTTTTGGTCTGTTTGCGAGCAGAGCTTCTCTGGATGTGGTCGGAATCCTGCAGAAGAGCTGTGTGCTGGGGGCAGGTGGGGAGCTTGAAGCCCCCAAGACTGCGGCCATGCCACCCCACGTGGCTGAGCGGACGGAGTTGTTTCCACCAGCTGCGACGCCCGGGCGTCCCCAGTGACTCCCGAGCTCAGCACAGAAGCTCATCAGACACTCGCTCATCCACTTGGGGGCCCAGGCACCCCCCAGAAGGGTATGATCGGGGGCGGGGTGGAGCTCACCTCATTGCTCTCCACAGAGGCTTCGCTGCTGAGCTCCTGGGCCCTCCCCAGGCCCTCGCTGCTGCTGCTCTGCACGGCCCCTACGCTGGCACAGAGCACGGGCTCCTCTGCCGATGGGAGATGGGCCTGATGACTGGCACGCCCCACCCCCTGCCGTGCCCATGTCGGCGGGTGTCCAGACCCATGCACGCAGGCCTCAGTGCGTACCCCCCAAGTCCCTGCGTATCTCTCTGGGAAGACAGCGCTTCTGGCTTTGCCACCCAGCCTGGGAGACTATGGGCCAGAAGCATCCCTCCGTGCCCCACCATAGGTGAGTTTCCCAGTGAGAACGGGGCCAACGTGGCGTACCCCGGCTGCTGCTGCTGCTGCTCTCCACGTCATGGTCGTTGATGGGGGAGGTGACGTCCCGGTAGCAGAGACCATCGCCTTCCAGGGGATCGCTGCCAGTGAAGGTCAGGTAGCCCCGTGGTGGACCCTGCTCTGTGTGCGGAAGAGGGTGTGTGAACCCCTACGAACAGGAGTGAAGACAGGAGCCCTGTGCCAAAGGCCTGAACCTGCCGAGGGCTGCTGGGTGAGGGGCCTCAGAGCTGCCCCCTCACCTCCCTCGGCGCAGCGTGGCCGCCACCGCTATCCACAGCTGCCAAGGGAGGAAGTAGGCTCCAAGGGACTAACCTGCCGGTGCGCCCAGGACAGCACCTGCTGCTGCTTTACACAGGACACGCCTACACACCATGCACACGTGTGTATGCCCACCAAAACTGCTGCTGTTGGCTCACTCCCCACGGAGGACCTCTGTCCTGGAGGCACCTCCCCGCCCTTGGCTGCAGGCGGCGCAGGGGAGGAGGCTGCACGTCCCTACGCCCAGGTCCCACTGTGTGAATGGCATGTAGCTGCATCTGGAGCCAAGTTCTATTTCCAATTTAAGCTAGCTGGTGAAGGAGGTACTGGGTGGTCTCTGAGCACCCAGGAGCACATAGGAAAGGCTTCACTGCACCCCGAGTTCCAGGGCCACCTTTGGGGCAAGAGAACTCTCTGCCCCTCGACACAGAATCGTGGCTCACAAACCAGAGTCCCCAGGGAATGAGGACTGCTCACCATAGCTGGGCCGCGGGGTCTTGCCTCCAAGTCCGATTGCTGTGATCCTGGCCAGGGCTCGTGGCCCCTCATGGATGCTGAGACCCTTCCGACAGGGCCTGTGTCTCTGAGGAACAGGGTAAGATTCATCTGAAGAGCTCAGATCTTCAAATTTTTCTGCAGGTCAAATATTGGACAAGTTTACCAATCCGCATAGTAAACTGGAAGGAAATGATCATAACTAGTATTCTTTATTTTTTTTTTTTTTGGGTCCGGTCGTGGGGCCATAACTCTGGGCCTGGGCGCTGTCCCTCAGCTCTTCACCTCAAGGCTAGCGCTCTACCACTTGAGCCACAGAGCCACTTCCGGCTTTTTTCTTTTTGCTTATGTGGTGCTGAGGAATCGAACCCAGGGCCTCATGCATGCAAGGCAAGTACTCTACCACTGAGCCACCTTCCCAGCCCCACTAGTATTCTTTTTTGTGTGTGCTGGTCCTGGGGCTTGAACTCAGAACCTGGGTGCTGCCCTGAGCTTTTTCACTCAAGGCTGGAGGCACTCCACCACTTCAGCGAGAGCCTCACTTGCAGCTTTTTGGTGGGTAATTACAGATAAAGAGTCTCACAGACTTTCCTGCTGGGGCTGGCTTGGAACCAGTCTTCAGATCTCAGCCTCCTGAGGAGCTAGGATTACAGGCGTGAGCCACACAAGCAGTCAGCTTATAACTAGTATTGTTCAGAAGAGTGGATTCACCCAAACTTAACGTGTGAGAAATGACACCACCAGCAGAGCCACTATTCTAGGGCCAAGAGGAGCTGAAAACAAAGACTCTGATGCTTATACCTGGCTAGGTTTCCAGACTCTGTCATTGTAAGACTATATTGCGGGGCTGGGAAGGTGGCTCAGTAGTAGAGCGCTTGCCTTGCATGCATGAGGCCCTGAATTTGATTCCTCAGCACCACATAAGCAAAAAGGAAAAAAAAAAAGCCGGAAGTGGCGCTGTGGCTCAAATGGTAGAGCACTAGCCTTGAGCTGAAGATCTGAAGGACAGCGCCCAGGCCCAGAGTTCAGGCCCCACGACTGGACCCAAAAAAAAAAAAAAAAAAAAAAAAAGACTATATTGCAGCCAGGCACCAATGAAAAGCCCAGACCACCAGTGATGAAACCACCTCCAACAATGAAGAGTTCAGAGAAAGCAGGTGAGTACAGAGAAGTCAATTGCCTTCAGTGCAGTGCAGGCATAGCGTATTAGCTGTCAATCAGCAGTTAAAGCACACAAGGGTACACAAAACCCACTCCCAACACTGCAGAATAAACAAATTACAGGAAAATGCATACAAGTTCCCCACCAGAACAAAACCAAAACATACTTCTTGCTCTTGGATGACAACATAAACATGTATCGATTTCAAAACTATACAAGGCTGGTACCAGTAACTTAACTATAACATACCTGTACTATTAAAGAGACTGAGATGTAAGGATCACAGCCTGAAATCAGCCTGGGCAGGAAAGTCTGTGAAACACTTATCTCCAATTCACACCAGGCTTGAGCAAAACCACTCAATGACAGGCCCTGAGTTCAAGCCCTAGGATCAACACCTCCCTACCCCACCCCCACAAATTAATATAATTCTCTTTTAATTTTTCTTTTTACGTAGCTGAGGATTGAACCCAGGGCCTCATGAATATGAAGCAAGTGCTCTGAAACTTCACACTTCTAGTCCTTTCTGGTTTTGTTTTAAGGTAAGAGTCTCTGACTTTGTCCAGACTGGCCTCCAATTCCTGATCCTTCGGCTTCTGCTTCCTGACTAGCTGGAATTACATGTGTGAGCTGCCACACACAACTCTTCCATCTTGTCTGTTGTTTATTTAACAGTACTTGGGATTAAATCCATCGTCTCACATCTGCTAGATAAAAGTGCTCCCATTTATTTAAGCCACCCTCCCTCCCAACACACACACACAGTCCTTTTGCTTTTGGTTTTTCAGGTCCTGAGTTTTTGCCCGTGTGGGTTTTGAACTACCATTTTCCTACCTACCTCTGCCTGCTAAGTAGCTGGGACTACAGGCTTGTACCACTATGCCCAGCTTTTCTTTCCCCAGTACTGGATCCTAAACTCAGGACCTCATGCTCACTAGATAAGTGCTCTACCAATTCAGTCATATTTTCATACTTTTGCTTTTGGTGTTTTTTGAAGTAGGTTTTTGCCTGGGCAAGAGTGTAATCTCCATGTTTTTATCTGAGCAGCTGTGATTACAGGCATATATCATCATGCCCAGCCTTACTAAAATAAGACCATGTAAGGGCCGAAACAAGTCGATACATTCATATAGAAAACATTCAAAGCCAGGTGCCGGTGGCTCACTCTTGTAATCCTAGCTACTCAGGAGGCTGAGATCTGAGGATCACGGTTCAAAGCCAGCCTGGGCAGGAAAGTCCAAGAGACTCTTATCTCCAAGAAAACCAATAGAAAACCGGAAGTGGCGCTGTGGCTCAAGTGGTAGAGCGCTCGCCTTGAGCTGAAGAGCACAGGGACAGCAGCCAGGCCCAGAGTTCAAGCCCCACAACCAACAAAAAAAAAAAGAAAACATTCAAAAGCTGTACTCATAATGCATCATGCTGCAAAAAAATCTAATAAATGTGGCTATAGTGCATGAACACAAAAACCAACAGAACCAAAGTCTAGGAAATCTGCCATGGGAGATAGTAATCCTGAATGACAAAGATGCATCTTTTTTTTTTTTTTTGGTCGGTCGTGTGGCTTGAACTCTGGGCCTGGGCGCTGTCCCTCAGCTCTTCAGCTCAAGGTGAGCACTCTACCACTTGAGCCACAGCGCCACTTCCAGTTTTCTCGTGGTTTATTGTAGATGAGAGTCTCACAGACTTTCCTGCCCAGGCTGGCTTTGAACCATGATCCTCAGATCTCAGCCTCCTCAGTAGCTAGGATGACAGGCATGAGCCACCAGCACCCGGCTAAAGATGCATCTCTTAAGCTTTACAATTAAAGATGAACTTTCACATGAGAATGGTGAGACTACTGTGTAACCATTTGGAAAACAGACAAAATTGAATTCTTAACATATCACCATGAGAAAGAAGTACACAAGTATCAGAGAGTGGTAGAGTGCTCGCCTAAAGCATGAAGCCCTGGGTTCCATTCCTCAGTACCACATATACAGAAAAGCCAGAAGTGGTGCTGTGGCTCAAGTGGTAGAGTGCTACCTTTGTGCAAAAGAAGGTTAGGGACCGTGCCCAGGCCCTGAGTTCAAGCCCTAGGACTGGAAAATTAATAAATGAATGAAAAAAAAACAAACAAACAAGCACTGCCCGTGGCTCACACTTATACTCCTAACTATTCAAGAGGCTGAGATCTGGTTCAAAGCCATTCCAGGCAGGAAAGTCCATGAGACTCTTCTCTCCAACTGACCACCAGAAAACTGGAGGTGGTGCTATGGCTCAAAGTGGAAAAGCATTAGTCTTGAGCTGGACAGTGCCTAGGCACTGAATTCAAGTCCCATGAGTGACAAAAAATAAATAATAAAACCATACAAGTCCTAGAAGAAAAAATGGGAAACTCTTGCATCAAGGCCTACGGAAAAGTCCATTTTGAGCCTGACTCTAAATCCAGAGACAATGAGCAAGGGTAAATCTCGTAACACTCAGTGGAGATGCACGGTGAAAACGGAACAGGTAAAATCAAATTAGGAGAGACCGCTCTGTGAGGCTCCATCCTCAGGCTGGTAGGCACCCTCCAATCCTTAAACCAGGACCTTTATCCAGAACTCCACAATGGCATATGGGGCTGGCAGAGAAGGTACCCAGGCAGGCCTGGGGCTGTCTCCCACTCCAGGCAGCCCAACTCCATTAGCGCATAGTGGTACGTGATGTGAGGCAGATACGGGTACCTGGGCTGCGGTAGAGGCTTTTGGGCCGAGTAGGTGAATGTGTATCTATCAAGGCCACGATCTTCATGTGTCCATACTGCCTGGCCAGCATCCGGGCTGTGGCCCCACTGTGGTCTCTTGTGTCCACTTCGACTCCCTGTGAAGGTCAGGGAAAGAGGAGTCAGGAAGCTCTCCTTCAAAGCCCCTGGGCTCACCGGGCTGCTGGCCTGGGAGGGATGAGAAGAGGAAGTAGGTTGGCTTCTGTCCTCACAAGACACCACATCCCAAGGAGAGGTGCAGGCCTGCTTGGCTCACTACTGCCTGTTTTGCTGTCTCCGTGCTAGCAGGAGAGAAGCCTCATGGCCCTGTCACCAGGGGCATCTCTTAAGCCATTGCGTGCTGCAGACAGCGGGTGCTGTCTGCCAGGGTTACGACTTTGCCTGGGAGATGCAGAAGGAAGGGGCTGTCCTGCTCTGGTGGGAAAGCAGAAGATACCCTGGTGGCCACAGGCAAAGAGCACCACTGGCTCCTGGCTGGGCCTGCCTGCTCCATTTCTCCTTGCAGAGCACCAGAAATGTCAATTAAGGAGCAGCCATGTGACCCAGCCTCAGAGTAAGGGCTGCAGAGCCTGGTACCTTCATCCGAAGCTTTAAAATGTAGTTCTAGTCTTTGAGCACAACCACTCCTGACTATGATTCTAACCTAAAGACAGGAAGCTTTATGCACAACGATGTTTGTTTTTTTGTCAGTCGTGGGGCCTGAACTCTGGGCCTAGGAGCAGTCCCTCAGCTCTTCAGCTCAAGGCGAGTGCTCTACCACGTGAGCCACAGCGCCACTTCCAGTTTTCTGAGAGGTTTACTGGAGATAAGAGTTTCATGGACTTTCCTGCCCAGGCTGGCTTTGAACCATGATCCTCAGATCTCAACCTCCTGAGTAGCTAGGATTACAGGTGTGAGCCACTGGTGCCTGGTGCACAACGATGTTTATCACTACATGCCTGCAGCAATAAAAATTTAAAAGTGACTTAAATGCTGACTTGGGACAGAGTCAGTGAGGTTACTGCCCTAGGTGTTAATACCTTTTTTGTTGTAGTTGTTTTGAGAGAGGGTCTCACCATGTAGCCCACAGTGAGCTAGAACTCATAATCTTCCTGCCTCCAAGCAGGTGGGGTGGGGTGGGGGCCATCAGCTCAGGCCTATAACCCTAGCCACTCAGGAAACCTGACGTCTGTAGGTCACAGTTCAAAACCAGTCTGGCCAGATAATTCATGAGACTCTTATCACCAATTAGCCAGCAAAAACCTTGAAGTGAAGGAGTGTCTCTAGTGGTAGAGTGCCAGCTGTAAGTAAAAAAGCTGAGCAAGAGTGAAAGGTCCACAGGACACTGGTGGCTCACGCCTGTAATCCTGGCTACTCAGGAGTCTGAGATCTGAGGACTACAGTTCAAAGCCAGCCCAGGCAGGAAAGTCCACGAGACTCTAAAATATGCCACCAGAAAACCGAAGTGACACTGTGGCTCAAATGGTAGAGCACCTGCAAAGAGTTCAGGAATAGCACCCAGGCCAAGTTCAAGGCCCACGACCAACAAAACCAAACAAACAGAATGAAAGGCCCAGCCAGTGGCTCACTTCTATAATCCTAGCTACTCAGGAGATGGAGATCCGAGGACCATGGTTCCAAGCTAGCCCTTGCTAAAAAGTCCCCGTGAAATTCCAACTAACTAAGGGAAAGTGGTGCTGTGACTCAAAGTGGTAGAGTGCTAGCCTTGAACAAAAGAGCTCAAGGACAGTGCCCAGACCCTAAGTTCAAGCCCCATGACTGACAAAAAAAAAAAAAAAAAGAAAAGAAAAGAAAGGCCCTGAGTTGAAGCCTCAATCACTTACGTGACTCAGGAAATACTGCACGATTATCTCATGGCCAGCTGCAGCCGCTTCCATCAAAGGCGTAAATCCATAGGTGGGCTCCCTGCAAGAGGGGGCCAGTCAGGAGAGAGGGGAGGAGAGCAAGCCCACCACCCAAAAGTGCTCCTGCCCAAGACAGAACCAAACCAAGGTTCCCGAGCAGGAGCGCCTGCTCACTGCGTGGTCCATGCTCAGGGCTGCGCCACCGCTCCTCTCCCCTTCTCACTGCCCAACACCACCTTCCAGACCATTCCTGTCATGTGCACAAGACAACCTCACCTGGCCCCTCTGTGCTCAATCCCTTAGCTCACAAGGTGCTCCCTCCTCGGGTGCTCCCTGATTGTTACCTCCGGCAGCTCTGGAAGCCAGTATCCTGCCTCTCATCCATTCCAAGACACAAACCCCTCACACCTTAACATCTCACAAGTCACAACATGTGTTAAAGTCAACAGATATGCTGAAGTGTGTATTGAATAGTTTTCCTTTTCTTTTCAATTTTTTTGGAGGTACTGAGAACTGAACTCAGGACCTCAAATATCTAGGCAGGTGCTCTACCATTTGAGCCACACTGCCAATCCATTAATGTTATTTCTTAAGAATTATTCAGAGACTGGGGGCTGGGAAGGTGGCTCAGTGGTAGAGCACTTGCCTTGCATGCCTGAGAGGCCCTGGGTTCCATTCCTCAGCACCACATAAGCAAAAAGAAAAAAGCCGGAAGTGGCGCTGTGGCAAGTGGTAGAGCGCTAGCCTTGAGCTGAAGAGCTGAGGGACAGCACCGAGGCCCAGAGTTCAGGGCCCACAACCGGACCCCCCAAAAAAAAAAATGTAGAGGCTGGGAAGGTGGCTCAGTGGTAGAGTGCTTGCCTTGCATGCATGAGGTCCTGGGTTCCATTCCTCACCACCACATAAGCAGAAAAAGCCAAAAGTGGTAGTGTGGCTCAAGTGGTAGAGCACTAGCCTTGAGCTGAAGAGCTGAGGGACAGCACCCAGGCCCAGAGTTCAGACACCATGACCAACAATAACAAAAAAAAAAAAATTTAAACCTTGTAATGGTTTTCAAAGCTTCACCGATATACATTATGTGTATGTCACCCACATGGGAGGACCGTGGCATGGCACACCACGCAATTCTCCAACACTCTCACACAGCCCTGCTTTCCCATTTCAGGGACAGCACAAGATGCACTATTGTCCTTAAGCAGACCTGTGGAGAGGCCCGCACGTGGGCAGGCCTGTCTGTCCCCCTTCACAGCAGTCACCTCACGTTGGCATTTGCACCACTGTCCAGGAGGAACTTGACCATCTGCTGGTGCCCGGCACTGGTGCAGTGGAAAAGTGCGGTCCAGCCCTGGATGTCTTTCATCTCGAGCTCTGCGCCTTGCTTTGAGAGAACAGAGCAGTTACAGCCTGTCTCCCCAGAGAGGCAGGCAGAGCCCTGCAGCTGTCAGCTGGAAGAATCCAAAGTGATTACACACATGGGTACACATGCGCACACACACACCCTGAGGCCCATAGGCCCTCACACCCTGCCAGGGAGGCCAGGGAGGCCCTCAGGTTGCTGAGTCTGTGTGCCCTCGAAGCTCACCTGGAGCAGAAAGTAGGCGATGCTCTCGTTGCCACAGCTGGAGGCCAGCATCAGAGGCGTCTGCCCTTCAGGGGTTGGCACATTCACACTCACCCCTGCCTCAAGCAGCAGGTGCACGATGGTGTCATGTCCAATGTACGAGGCATACATCAGGGGGGTCCAGCCACCACCATTCTTCGTATTCAGATCTAACTCTCTCCTAAACAGAGGCAAGATATGCTAGGTACGACCAGATGTGAGGCCTCACCTGGGCCTCACCAGACCCCAGGTGAGTTAAGTTGACCTTCTGGGCAGCCCTGGGGTGGGGGAAAGCGGACAGGTGGCTGCTTCTAGTTGCTGTGCACTTGCCATCACATCCTCAGCTCTAGTCTCCCTTCCCTAATTTAGTTTGCATCCACCCAACCACCTCACTCAAGACTGCACTGCCAGTGAAACAGGCAGGGCTCAAGCAGACCTAGGCAAGGTCTGGAGTCAGCTCAACATATCCCACGGACATGTAGTGGCAGGAACAGCGAGCCTACACAGCAAACACCGTTCTGGCTGGGTTTGGCAGAAAAGCCAAAGCTGAGGCAGCCTGACCACCTGCCACCACTGCCAGTCTCTGCTGTGCAGTGCTGCAGAGGGGCCCAGAGTAAAAGAGGAGCCCTGGCTGCAAACAGGCACCATTACCATCAATTACTTGGTTACCCCGCCCTACAGAAACATTTTTTTTAAATCTATGACCAGACATTTCTGTTTTTCTCTTATTTCCACGAAGATCCTAGAAATCCATTTCCATACAAGAAAGAAAAAAAAACCGGAAGTTTTCCAGCTCAGACTCTGAAGCCTGGCTCATACTTCATAATCACAACCAGTCCCATGAGCAATGTACGCAGTTAAAGCCCACAGGCCTTTCACTCCCACAGTTCTTGTCTGCCACCTCCAGTGGATAGAACCAGTGACTCCCTCACGATTTTGCGTATGCAGGATCCTAACACTGAGCTACTCCATCACTAACGCCTCCAAGCAGCCAGTCTGCAGGGACAGCAGAAATCCAGGGGCAGTAATGCTGTATTGGTCTCCTGACACTTCTGTCTGGAGTCAAGGCTTGAGTTACCGGTTCATCCTCTTGAGCTGAGGGAGAAGAAAGTGCCAAAGCCTCCAAAGCCTCAGACCCACTCTAGGCTTGCTGCAAGCAAGCCTCCCAGGTCCTATCAGAAACAGAGACAATCACTCTCCCTCTCTCTACAGTTAAGTGTAGCCACTCTGCCTACAGTCTCGGATTCCAGAGAATTTCTAATAGGGGTATGACACTGGACAAAGGAGCCAGTCAGCTGCCTTTCCCTAACCTAACCCTCCCCCGCACCACCTCCCCCCAAACACACAAAGGAATCTGCCATACTGTTTTCCATCCACAGCCACCACAGTATGGTGAGTGGAGACCTGGAGCTTCCTGGGGCTTGACCTGACTCACCTGGAACTGAGGTGGGATGGGGCAGGGCTGCAGACATCATCCAAATGAGAAATGAGTAAGGAATATGAAGAACACAAACCCCTTTCCAAAAATTACCTTCCAAGTTATATTGTGCTGTATGCAAACACAGCACAGAGACTGAACACCGTAAGCAGATCAGCCAAAATAACAGTTGGGCACTGAAGTGGCCAGGCCACCCTCCAAGAGAAGCTCTCCCAGGACGGCCAAAAGCACAGCCTCTCAGAGGGGAGAGGAGAACAGGAGTTACAAAGCAAGCAAGGACAAAGCAAGCTGCAAGCGTTCTGCTCTCCATCTTTACCTTTGGTTGTTTGGATGTTCCTGCTATCAGTCAAAACCTTCAAGGTAGTTAGGCTCTAGTAAATTACAAATAATGTTTATAAGTCTACAATTAAAGTTTAAATCAAAACTGCCTTCTTTGCTGGTGAACAGTATCATGGACAACTTTATAGAGACAAACAGGTACGCCTGCCCAGAGTGTGTCTACTCCTTGAGTGAGGCCCCTGCCGGGAAGCTTGGAAGCCACAGAAACACTGCTTGAAGTGTGAAGGGAAGGGCTGCTCCCGGAGACCCTTACCTCTGCACACATTCCTTCACCACCTCATACTGGCCGATGGAAGCTGCTGTGTGAAGGTCCAGGGGAACGTCCAGCTCCTCTCGGCTGACCTGTGTGCCCAGCCCGTGCCACATGGACAAGCTGCAGTTCAGAAGCTCCGGCTCACTGGCTTCATCGCTCAGCTCAGACATGGCTGTGGAGGGAGGCCCAGGGCTTAGGTCTTCCTTCCTGGCTGTTCCAGGCAGAGAAATACCAGGTCTTAGTCCTGCCTACAGCAGGCTACCACACCACCACTAAGATGAACAAGCCCAGCTGACGGCTTTCTCTAAACAGCAACTCCATAATGTAATAACCAGGGCCTGCTGCCATATAGAAGTGAGGAGCTTTCTCCTCATTCCACAGGTCTTCCTGAGGAAAGCGCTCTCCTTCAACCCACAGGCCTCAGGTTCTAGGAGCCGGACCTCCTCTTGGGTAGGTAATAAAAAGATATCTGCTGGGTGATTTGAGTCAGCCCCTGGATATGGTGGGCAATATCACTGGATTTGGGGCTACAGCAAAACTGAGCTCTTTGATTTAGCATCCTTAGTCTTAGGTTCCTCACTGTCTCATGGGCAGAGGGTGTCTTATGGCTATTAAAAACACATGGAGGGGGGGTGGAGGGGGAATGGGAGGGGGAATGGGAGGGGGTGGGAGGGGATGGGAAGGGGAAACAAAGGAGGACGCAACAATGCTTGATAAGAAATACACTCATTACCTTGTCCACGTAATTGTAACCCCTCTGTACGGTATTTTCACAATTAAAAAAAAACACAGAAGGGCTGGGAAGGTGGCTCAGTGGTAGAGCGCTTGCCTTGCATGCCTGAGGCCTTGGGTTCGATTCCTCAGCACCACATAAGCAAAAAGAAAAAAGCCAGAAGTGGCGCTGTGGCTCAAGTGGTAGAGTGCTAGCCTTGAGCTGAAGAGCTGAGGGACAGTGCCCAGGCCCAGAGTTCAGGCCCCACAACCGGACCCAAAAAACAAAAAAACAAAAAAACACAGAAGCCAAGCATAATGGTACACATCCATAATCCTAGAGCTTAAGAGGCTGAAGTGGAAGAAGTGAGTTGAAGGGTAGCCTGGGCTACCCTTGCCTCACAAAACCAAACCTTGCAGCCAGACACTGGTGGCTCATGCCTGTAACCCTAGCTACTCAGGAGGTTGAGATCTGGGGATTGCAGTTCAAAGCCAGCCTGGGCAGGAAAGTCCATGAGACTCTTATCTCCAATTAACCACCAGAAAACTAGAAGTGGTGCTATGGCTCAAGTGGTAGAGCACTAGCCTTGAGCTGAAGAGCTCAGGGGCAGCACCCAGGCCCAGAGTTCAAGCCCCACAACTGAAAACAAAACAAAACAAAACCTTGCAAGAATTCATAAGCAAAAAATGGTAGATCTAAACAATGAGTATACACAGCAATACACAGAGGGAACTCAGAGCTAGTACACACAGGAACCACTTCAGCTGATTATGCTATTATGCTGAATGGAAGAAATCACTTACAAGGCCACCTACTGTATACTCTATTACAGAACATTCTAAAAAAGGCAAAACTGGAGGCTAGAGGTATTAGGCCCATGGTATCAACAGTAAGGGGCACAAGGAACCACAAAGAATAGCAAGAGATAATTTAGGAAGTCATAAACCTATTCTACCTTGACTGTGGCGATGTATTTAGGACTCTTGTCATTTATCCAAACTCAAAGCCCTGAACCCCCAAATGAACTAGACTGCACTCAAATTTAAAATACGGGTTTGTGGGGGGCACCCTGACACAGAAACTAAAATGTGATTGGTAGTACTCAGGAAACATTAACTGAGCAAGAATTTATCTATTCAACCCTTCAAAGTGGGAAAGCAAAGGAAGACATGGGACAGGTGACAGATGCCACCTGATGGGTGACATCTTCCCCAAGACAGGGCACCACCAGAATGGATACAACAGGATGATGGGTCTGAGACAAAGAGTCCTTCATTATGAGAATCCTCCCCAAATCAAGCCCAAGTCATTAACTTCCTAACAGAATTTTCCAGTCCAAGAGCAAGAGGAAGTACAGAAGAGGGCCAGGAGGGGAACTGAAGGCCCGTTATGGTCTGAAGGCCTCAACATACAGTAGCAGTTCACAGAGGACATTAGGACTTCGGTTTCTACTAAAGATTGCTCCCAAGCCGGGTGCTGGTGGCTCACGCCTGTAATCCTAGCTACTCAGGAGGATGAGATCTGAGGATGGTGGTTCAAAGCCAGCCCGGGCAGGAGAGACCGTGAGACTCCACTAGAAAACCAGAAGTGGCGCTGTAGCTCAAGTGGTAGAGCGCTTGCCTTGAGCTGAAGAGCTGAGGGACAGCGCCCAGGCCCAGAGTTCAAGTCCCACGACCGACAAAAAAAAAAAAAAAAAGATTGCTCCCAGGCATCCTAACATTTTTCTGTGTGGTGACAGCCAGGATGGACCAACAAGAAACAAGCCAGCAAACACTTTGCAGGCAGTTGGTGAGGGCAGGTATGAGTGTGAGCAGAATAAGGGCTCTGCTTCCTGGAAACACCACCACCTCACACTTAAGGCCTGACATCAAGCAGCCCCCTCCCTCAGCAGATGGGACTCCGGATCCTGATGAGGTTGGTCATCTCTCCAGCCTTCTGTGGGCAAAGCTTTTAAAACACCTCCTTAAGGCTGGAGCCTCTGCCCCCTCCCTTTCCCTCTCCCCCTCCCTTTCTCTCTCTTTTTGAACTCAAGGCCTGGGCATTGTCCTTCAGCTCTTCAGCTCAAGGCGAGTGCTCTACCACTTGAGCCACAGCACCACTTCCATTTTTTTTTGGTGATTTATTGGAGATAAGAGTCTCATGAACTTTCCTGCCCAGACAGGCTCTGAACCGCGATCCTCAGATCTCAGGCTCCTGAGCCACTGGCACCGGACTTCTTCTCCCTCTCTATTGGACATCTATGTAGGTCAATCAAAACATACCTCCAGAAGCTTATGGGGGGGGGGGTTACTAGTTAGAGACTACCAAGCCAAGCACTAGTGGCTCATGCTTGTAATCCTAGCTACTCAGGGCCCTGAGATATGGTTATAACAGTTTGAAGACAGCACAGAGAGAAAAGTCCCCAGTCCCATGAGACTTATTTATCTTCAATTAACTACCAGAATACCAGAAGTGGCTCAAAGTGGTAGGGTACCAGTCTTGGGTGAAAAAGCTCAGGCCACGGCCCAGGCCCTGAGTTCAAGCCTCACCAGCAACAACAACAAAAAAAGACTACCAATCTGCAACAGGTGCCACTGGCTTATGCTCCTAATCCTGGCTCTGTGCAGGAGGCTGAGATATGAGGATCAAGGTTCAAACTCAGCTCCGGCAGGAAAGTCCGTGAGACTTGCCTCCAATTAACCACCAAAAAGCCAGAATCGGAGCTGTGACCCAAGTGCTACAGGGCCAGAGAAAAAAAGGTCGGCGCCCAGGCCCTGAGTTCAAGCACCGGCAGAGAGACAGAGACAGAGAGCTAAAGAGGCAGACTACCAACGTGTGAGGATGTATCACAGACCATCCTCAATTACAAGCACAACAGTAACGACGATGCCACTCGGGGGTTATCTGTGAGCACCCCAGCTTCCAGAGCTTCGGGGAGGCAGCCCTGGAGATGGGACCTTGAAACTTCCAGTCCACTTGGTTAGACGCTGTGCCTTCAAAGTCAAAAATTAACTGGAGAAACCGCACAACCCTAAGCTGGCGGCCGCCGCCCCGCCCACAGGAGGGCGTCCCGCGGAGGGGACCCCGCCCCCGCGGAGCCCCCACACCTGCAGCCCGGCGCCCTCGGCCCCCGGCCCCGCGTCGGCTCGCCCTGCGCTGGCGAGGGGAGGGCCGAAAGCCCAAGCGTCGAGCCCAGTTCCTCCAGGGCCCGGCGTCGGCGGGGCCGGGCCGCCGCCCAGCCTACCTGCGTGGACCTCAGGCCTCCTCCAGTAAATCTCGGGCCGCGGACGCCGCCGCGCTCCCTCACGGGCTGCTGCCGCGCGCTCAGCCCGCTGCCCGGCTCGCCCCGCCCCGGAAGCGCTATCGAGAGCGTGAGGAACACGCCCCGACACAAACGGATAGAGGTTGTAGGCCTGGTTCTTCGGACGCCCCGCACTTCCGGCTATCCGCCTACCTCCTTAACAGCCAATGAGCGGGCAGCTATCCCAGCCCCGCCCCCTCGGCGCCCTGGAACCAATCCTGCCCTAAAGGTGGGCCCCGCCCATCCCAGAAGTGGAGCGACCTGGGCCGGGCGGGGCGGGGCGGGGCGGGGACCGGTGACGGCCTGCAGAGGGCGGACCGGTACGGTGTGGCCGGGTGGGAAGCGCGCCGGAGGGCGGGTGTCCGGGGGCCGGGCCGAGGCGAAAGGCAGTGCCTGAGCGGCCACGGAAACGGACCCTTAGAGCTGCGGTGGGAGGCGGGGTCCGGGCTTTCGGCGACCCAAGTCTTAGCATTCGAGCGTTCGCCGCGGGCCGGAGGCGTCCGGTCGCCATGACGACGGCGCCGCGCGGCGGCAGGCGGGGCCAACGGGCTGCCAGGGAGAAACGCCCACGGGACGCGGCGGGCTCCGCAGCCCTCGGGTGGGCCCGGCCGGCCCGCTTTCGCCGTCGGCGTGCTGTGGGCATTTCTGACCCCCTGAGCACACCTGGGCGATCCTGCCGCCCCGGCAGGTACGGTGCCCCGAACGGCCGGCCGAGCAGAGGCCAGGCCTCCCCAGCCCGCCGGGTGCGAGCGGCGCCCCCGCAGCGGCCCGCTGAGCCCCAGCGTCCGGGAGAAGCCAGCGTCCGGGAGAAGCGGAGCGTCGGACCGCGGCACCCACAGCGGACCACTTCAGAGGCACACACCTTCACCTCTCATTCCTGGACCCCTCTGCCCCGCGGGCCTGTGGTCTCCTCTTCACAAAGGGTGGCACCTGTGATTGTGGGGCTAATCTGAGTGTGACTCAAGCGAAGTGTCTTGGGACTCCAAAATGTCTCTAGTCTATTCCATTAAAGGACAGAAAAGGGTAACTGGGCTCAAAATCTCCCCCTTTTTTGGAAGGGGGGTGTTAGGATTGAACTCAAAGCCTTAAACATGCTAGCCAAGGTCTCTAGTATTGAGCTACGACGACACCCATCCATCCCTCTTCCTCACTGATTTAAATTCCTTGCCATCTACTATAAATGGAGATAACAGCATCCATGTTATATGAATACACACATATCTATATGCACACGTATTACATATCATATATTTCATACCATATGTCATATCTAAACATCACATACATAGACTGTTCATACTGAAAGCTCATTGTGGGTGGGTTTTTTTTTTGGGGGGGGGGGGTCCGGTCGTGGGGCCTGAACTCTGGGCCTGGGCGCTGGCCCTCAGCTCTTCAGCTCAAGGCTAGCACTCTACCACTTGAGCCACAGCGCCACTTCCGGCACTTTTTCTTTTTGCTTATGTGGTGCTGAGGAATCGAACCCAGGGCCTCAGGCATGCAAGGCAAGTGCTCTACCACTGAGCCACCTTCCCAGCCCCTCATTGTGGTTTTTTTGTGGGTTTATTTTGCTGGTACTGGGGCTTGAACTCCCTTGAGATGTTTTTGCTCAAGGCTAGCACTCTATCACTTGAAGCACAGGTCCACATCTGGCTTTTTTTTTTTTTTTTTTTTTTTGGTAGTTTAGTGGAGATAGAGTCTCATGGGCAGGAAAGACTTTCCTGGCCTTAAACTGCCATCCTCAGTTCTCAGCCTCCTAAGTAGTTAAGATTACAAGTTCCCGGCTCTTATCTATGTCTTCATATACATATATCCCTAAACACATCTCATGTATACACATATATATGATGTAAATATATGTATATACACATGCAGGTCTGCTCACACATACAGCTGAGTTCCTAGTAACAAAGAAGTACAGAACCACAGGAATGGATTAGAGGTGGCTGTAAAGTCTTTTTGCCTGTAGCTGGTTGGAGTTTTAGAAATGCAGCCCCTCATTTCTTGATGTTGGTCACCTTGACCACGTGTTCTCCACAGAGCTCCTCGGATGATGGCATACAAAGATGGCATCCTGTGAGCCTGGTCTCCATGGAATCCAAAGACACAGATGTGCCCTCCCTGGGCTCCCCCTGGGATGCCATCCTCAAGGCTGCCAAAGATCAGCTTCCATCTCTGGACTCAGACTCGTCTTTGGTGAGCAAGCTTCCTCCTGGACGCTGACTGGCCTTTCATACCATGAAAGGTCCAAGGGTGGCCAGGGCCAGCCTTAGAGTGATCCTCCTCACAGACCACCCGCCCACCACTGGAGCATGCCTTTGCTTTACTTTCAGCCATGCACCCAATTCAAAGGTTCCTTGGTTCGTTCCTTCCCTCCATCCATCCAAAACTCAAGTACTCGAATGGTGCCTGGAATCTTCAAGGCCACTCCATTGGTGCTCCTGCCCCCTCCCCCACCTGAGTCCCACGTACGTTCTCTGGTGAAGGCTCTGCCACAGCAGAGTGGACCAGCACCACCACTTACAGCACCACTTGTGACCTTCCCAATGCACAGTGATAAACACGTGGAGGGCTTCTCCCCCTAAGGTTGGTTTGGGATCAGCACCAGTAGCCATATGCACGTAAGACTAGATAGGGATGCTGCTAATGAGCCACGGGCAGGGGCTTCAGTACCCAGACTGGCACTGGGCATTTAGGGAAAGTTAGAAGAAGAAGCAAAATTTGGGTCCTACCTGGACCTCTGCAAAGCTGAACTTGACAAGACTCCTAGCACGACCTCAGGAATCAAAGAGTAGATAGTTCAGTCCCAGAGCTTCAGAGCTGGGAGCACTGATCAGTCTTCTGGCTTCTGATCAATCCTGTAAGGTAGTTGGGGGGGTATCAGTCTCTGTCCTTCAGATGTGTCAAACCAGGTTATGGTAGGAGGCTGCTTTCAGTGACCCCTGCCCTGCCATTACTCTGCATCAGGCAGGACTGCAGCACCTCTGCTAGAGGGGAAGCCCTGGATCTCATCCCCACAAGGGGGTGCTGCCAAGCTCATTTCTAAACAGGTGTCAGGCAGCAGCTCAAGGCAAGGCCAGTAGGAAGAGACCCAGATCCCTCTAGAGAGATCTCCCCCTGGGACAGCTGGTCACCCATGCTGCCTTATCACCCCAAACCTCTGGTCTGTCCACAGTCTGACGACAGGGAAGAGGAGCCCTACATCTTCCAGCGAAACCAGCCCATTCTGATTCCAGACCTGGCTGAGGAGCTCGCTGAAGATTCTGCTGATGCCAGCGAGCCTAGGAGCTGGGGGCCTGCAGTTAAAAGGTCTCCATCTAAGGTCCGAGGAACACAGGGTTTGAGGACTTGCTAAGACGCACCATGAGGGCAGATCATGCATGTACATGTGTGTGTATGTGTGTGTGAACATGGCTCTCAGGGATTATTAGGGCAGTGGGGTTCAAACAGCTAAAACTGCTGCTAGAAGCACCTTAGTCCTCACGCCTCCACGGCCATCCCAAGTGTTCAGGTGCCCAACACCTGAGCACTCATGCCGCCTTCCCCAGGTCACCCAGCATACTTGATGCACCCCCTATTGGTCCTTAGACTTGTACGGTTTCCTACCAAGGCACTCTGTACTATCCAGCCATTGACACAGCTTCCAAACTCCTCTGGCTTCACAGAGCCCCCTAAGCCTTTGATGACTGGAGAGTCAGAGAGAGAAAGAGTGCCCACAAATGCTGGTGATGCAGGAACAGCAGGAATGGCCACAGTGCAGGCCCAAGCCTCCCAGGACAGCGCCTGGAAATTGCTGCTTTTATAAATAGAATCGGCTATAAACATTCATCTATGGGCAGCCCCAACTGGTCAGACCTGTTGGGGATTTGTTGTGGCTGTGGTTAACAATCTGAAAATATCAGAAAGGCCTGACATACCTTCAAGTCTAGCGGAGGGAGGGCTTCAGGAGTTTCCTGGCCCCAGATTGACCTCCCATGGCCCAACTCTACCTAGCCTCACTACAGGTGAGCGGGTGGGTGCGGCTGGACCTGATCTCCTGACCCATCACCACCACACACATAGCCAAATGGCCCAAGGTAGGCCAAAGAAGCACAGGAGGCAATTGCAAAGCAGTGACCAATTGTGCCAACAATTCAGGTGGTACAATTTCCCTGTAACTCTGGGTTTTCATTTCTACAGGAATTTTAGCAATTCTTCTGAGGAAATGTTCTTACGTTCTACCAAAGAAAGTCCCTAAAAATACATTATTACAAATGCTAACAGAGTTTGTCTGTTTTCTCAATAGCCAGTTTTGGTGCCTGGGGGACCCTCCACTGAACCCAGGAGTGGACAGAGGATGTGGGACTCAGCCCTTTGGGAAGGAAGAGGTCCTGGCCAGCCGTCCCAAGGCTGCGCTGACACCAGCACCCTCCTTCGAATGGCTGAGACCTCCTCGTGGCTGGAAGGTGACCTTGGAAGCTTTTCCTTCAACTCCAAAGCATCCCAGAGTTCTTCCTGTGGCCCTCAGGGAGAAGCTACCCTCTCTCCTGAAGGAAAGCCAAAGGCAGAACCCCGGGATGAGGATGCATGGAAAGACTCTGCGAAGCGCAGAGCCCTCCGCCTGGAAAGGAGGAAGATGATAGAGAAGGAGGTGCTCCAGAAAGTGACCTGGAGCACTCGGGACCCACCCAATCAAGGCCAGGCCGAGGAGCCAGAACCCAAGCCACAGGCCTCCTCCACAGAGGCCCAAGAAGGACAGCTTGTGCTCTCCCTCCAGGTAGGCACCTCCACTGTCTGCCACCCCCAGCCAGTGGGGCCTGGAAGCAGCTGGTCCTGAGGCCAGCTTGAGGGTCCAAGGACCATCATCTGGGCAAGCAACCATGCCTGTCCCAGCAGGTGGGGACCTGGGGGCTAAGAGACTCCAGCTTTCCCTGGAGGGAAAGCAGAGTGCTCATGCCAAGCACAGGTTTCTAAGTAGTCCTGGGTAAAACATAGAAGCAGACAGTGCCAAAGTGAAATTCCCCCACTGGAATGCCCACACCCAACAGGAGCACATCTGTTCAGGTTGGATCCGGAACATTCATGAAGGAAGGAAGTGGGTGACAACACTTGTCTGGCAGGATGAGAAGATACTGCAGAACACTCTGGAAGAGGAGGGTGTGGGGAGAGAAGATAGGTGTGTCACGCAGCACATCCGGGGTCCACAGGGTCACCATGCCCACTGCCATCCACCTCCCATTCTACTGGTGGAGAGGAGGAGGAGGGCTCTGGCCCTAGTAGGCTGTGCAGTTCACTGCAGAGGGACCATGCAGGTCACTGCAGCCTGGCATGCAAAGGCCACACAAACATTTTGCTTAACAACTTACAGGAAAGTGGCACCAGTATCTACCTACAAATCTTTTTTCTTTTTCTTTTTTTCCAGTCCTAGAGCTTGAACTCGGGGCCTGCACACTGTCCCTAAGCTAGCACTCTACCACTTGAGCCACAGTACCACTTCCGGCTTTTTCTGTGTATGTAGTACTGAGGAATAGAAGCCAGGGCTTCATGCATGTCAGGCGAGCACTCTACCACTGAGCCACCTTCCCAGCCCTACAAATCTTTCTCATTACTTTTTTTTTTTTTTGGTGGTAGTACTGATGTTTGAACCCAGGACTTTAAGCTCTCGCTTAGCTTACTTGCTCCTGGCTGGTGCTCTAACACTTGAACTATACCCCAAGCCTGCCTTTTGCTGGTTATTTTGCATATGGAATCTTGGGAGATCTTTTTGCCTAGTTGGCCTTGAACTCCTCCTGAGGAGCGGAGAGTACAGTCCACCAGTCCCTAGTGTTTTGTTGTTCATTACTTTTAAACAA
Organism: Dipodomys merriami; assembly: GCF_024711535.1. Taxonomy (NCBI): domain Eukaryota; kingdom Metazoa; phylum Chordata; class Mammalia; order Rodentia; family Heteromyidae; genus Dipodomys; species Dipodomys merriami. The sequence goes on along the minus strand of NW_027206269.1, from coordinate 320,951 downwards.
GCCATCCTTTCCTTTCTGCTCACCCCTGACAACGTTTGTTTCCCTCATCTAGAAGCTGCAAGAAGACCAGGTAGAGGAAACATTCATTTTGAATGAGGTGGAGCCCTTGCAAGTCCTGGATTCCAATCACAGCACCACCAAGAGAAAAAACATTCATTCTAGGATAACTGCCTGCCTCTAGTTGAAACCTTTGCCACAAATGTCTGTCTTTTCTTTTTGTTTTGTTTTTGCCAGCCCTGTTTTTTCTTAAAAGCACAAAACTTTTTTAAAAAATAGCAAACATTTTGAACCAGTATATCTTAGACACTTTTAAAATGGCACAGGGTTTCCTCCAGGTCAGACATCTTTATAACTAAGCATTACCCTCCTCCTTCCCCCTCCCCGCCCCCCCCAAAAATAACAGAGGAGTTGAGAATTGCTAGTCCTGGTGCAAACAAAAGGCCCAGGTTACACTCAATCCCAAGGGCCAGTGCATCCATTTGCAGGCCTGCACTTAACCTGATGATTCCTCTACACCACCCATGACGGTTCTATCCGCCCCAACAGTAGTGGAGTGCCACCCCTGCCTGTGTCGCTCTTGCCCACAGCAATCCTACCCCTGCCTATAGGACCCCGTGGCAGCCTCGTAACCCCAGCCTCATTATTCCAGCACCTGGAAGATTGGGATTTGGATTACATCCTGAAGAGTCTGCCAGTCCAGGAAGACAGCCCCACAGATGGCGCATCCAGAAGTGCATGGTGGTTAGCAGAAAGCTGCCAAGGCCGAGGTCTGTCTCAAGCACCAAGGCCAAATGGAGCCAGCAGCTGCTTGTGTGTCTGGCATGACAGAGGCTGTAGGCTGGGCACGATCAGCCTTGCAGCCACCTCATCTGCTGGCACAGCCCCAGCAAGGCTTAGGTGGCTGCCTGCTATGTGCCAGGCCTGTCCAAGCCCTGGGGATACACAGGGCCTTCATCCCTGGCCCCTGCCACGTGACCCACACCACCTCCCCCTCCTCACCTCCTCAGGACTCCTTCCTCTCCCATCCTCTTTCTCCCTGGGGGAATGTTGATTGGTCCTGCCTCCTGCTCTTGCAGTCAGCTCCTATGCTACTGGTGCTTCTTGGCTGCCTGGAATAGGAAGGAAGGCTGTTGATGTCATCCCAGCCACTATGCTGTGGCCCTGCTTCAGGCAGTTTGTACCTCACCATCTCTCCATCCACTTGGGTCCCCAGCAATGAGAGCAAGGGAGGCAGGCTGGAAGCTGAGACCCAAGAGCAGTGCCACTTCCCAGCCTCCAGGCCTCATGTGATTTCATTTGTAGGATATGGAGAAACAAACCCTCCTGGAGCCGCAGGGGACTACGCAACTGGAGGAGGGCACAAAATGGGCCATTTTTTTTTACATGTTCTAGTACCAGGGCTTAAGCTAAGGGCCTCATGCTCTTGCTCAGAACTGGTGCTCTACCAGGAACCATGGCCCTGTCTGGCTTTTTGCTGGTTAACTGAAGATGGTCTCATGGCCTTTGCCTCTCAAGCTGGCTTCATACTGAAACCATCCTCCAGGTCTCAGTCTCCTGAGTAGCTAGGATTAAAGGCATGAGCCACTGGTGCCCAGCACTATTTGAAAGGCCCAGGTCCTTCTGATGAAGCTATTCCACTCTGCAAACCTCCCCTAAACCTCCTAAATAATACTCACCCTAGTGGGTAAAAGTGCATTCCAAGATGCTCACTACGTTACAAAGATTACAAAAACCTGAAAACAGTCCATACTCAATAGACTGTCTAAATCAGCTATAACAGTGTCTGCAGCTCTGTCTGTAGCAGTATTACTAGAAGGAAACCTGTAGTAACAGAAAGATACAGTGTAAAAATATAGTTGGGCGAGTCAACAGGATGACCCCTTTGCATTGCGGCTGCCTGGGACCCTAGTTCACAAAGCTCAAGTAGGAGTCTGTGCCTGCTCATAAATACAGTACTCCTCTTTGCCAAGTTGGGCCTGGAGGCCTCAGAAAGGACTGAGGGCGGGGACAGAGCCAAGCCTTGAGCCCATGACTACAAGGAACCCCAAAGAAAAAGAAGCATTAGGGACACTGCGTAGGCCCTGAGTTCAAGCCCTAGGACTGGCAAAAAAAAAAAAAAAAACTAACCCCAAAGGGTCCTAGGACTTGAGCCACTGTGGGTGAGAGACCTGAGTCAAAAGGGCCAGGTCCCCACTAACCTGTCCCCTTTCTCCCTCAATCCCCAGATAATTCTGTGCCACGCTCCCAGGACAGACTCCAAGAGCAGCTGGCCCTTTTGTGTGCCACACAGTCCAAGACCTGCACTGCTGCCCGGAAGGTGCCAGCTGACATGCCCCAAGACACTGAGGAAGAGGAAACCAGAAGCAGGTGGGCCTTCTTGCCAGCCGTGGCCAGAAGGGCACATCCTCCCTTGTCCTCAAGTCTGATCAGGGCTGGCACTGCAAATATCCCCACTGCACAGAAGGGGAAGGTGTGGCTCTGAGCGCAAAGGCCCTGCTCTTTCCCCAAGCCCTATGGAAAATTCCCTTCACCATCTACACAGTCTGCTCAAAGTGGGAGGGTTTTCATAGGACCCTGCCCCACTGGCAAGGCTGATAGGTTCAGCCCTGGGCATGTGACCCCCCAGCCAGGCCAATCAGAGCTTTTCCCTGGGATTTTTCATTTTCATCTCCACACAGGGATAGGTTCACATATGGTAGACAAGTCCCACTGGTCACAGTACTCACCAAGAAGGGACTCAGCATGCTCTGCCTTTCAGGTATGCTGTGATGAGGCTGGGCCTCCAGGCGGAGCCATGCCAGAGGCTAGATGAGGGCAGCAGGCTGAACACAGAGCCTCCTACCATCTTCATGGACCTGAGGCCGACAAAGCCATGGGATCCAGAAAGCCAGGAGTCCTCAGAAAGGTAGAGAGCAGGGCCAGCCCTGCAGCCATGTCTGCTAGGCAGAGTCGCCTGCTGGCCGTAGAGGCTTCTGGAGGTACCTGGTGGAACAGGGCAAGGGTCAAGCATGGGACCTGCTCAGCCCACTTGGTCCCCAAGCCCGACTCCCAGACCCATATCCCATGGGAGGTGGGGGAAAGAGGAGACTAAGAGGAGGAGTGGAGCAAAAGGCAAACTGCACAAGGCTGCAGCGGTGCCTGGGTACTCTCCTCCTGTCATTTGGCAGTTAGTCTGGCAGCCTTTAAGCTTCAGCTGACTGCTGCCCCCCACCTAAGGAGGAGCTAAGCACTGCAAGAAAGGCTGACCCTGGGTGGCAGTGGACCCTGGCAGACGGCATGGGGCAAATCCAAAGAAGCCATGTCCTCTTCCCCCAGTTCCCAGTACAGCTCCTCTGACAGTGAAGAGGAAGAGGAGACTACAGCTATGGGAGAGCAGCGAGACCAGGCGCAGCAGGCACCTACTTCCTCCCAGGGCCCATGGTAACCATGAGGTGTCCCCTTTCCTGGGGGCTTGGACTCTGACCCTGGTGTGCTGGACACAGCCTAGGTCTGAGACTGAGGTGGGGTGTAGCACTCCTGGCCTAGCCCACAGACCCTTGGACGTTACCTAGGACATGCCAGCTCCCTCCCCAGGATGCCTCTTCCATTTTCCTCTGGCTCCCTCCATGTTGGGAATTTAGGGAAGAGACTGGGCTGGAGGAAAGCGGTATCTGCAGGAAACACAAGCTTGGGTGGGCTGGAGGGAAGTGAAGTATGGCCTTCCAGGTCCCTCTGTGGCCACAAAGCAAATAAGACTCTGCAGCAGCAGGGCCTAGGCTGGGAGCATAGGCCAGGCACTGCAGGGGCGGGGGTGGGGGGAGGGCGGTGGTGTCAGGAAGCAGCTGGGATCAGGAAGTGTGGAAGAGGCCCCCACCTGATACCCATGGAGATGGCAGAACCCCACAGCCCATCCTCAGAGCAAGGACACACCCCAGGCACTCGCTAGCTATTCTGTCTGCATCTGGCCACAAAGGTCTCTTCCCTCTTGGCCTGGCTCTGCCAAGTCAGTGTGCCTGCCAGAGAAGATCCTCTAAACTGCCAGACTCCAGGCCTGGTCCTCAGGGGCAACCTGAGTCCTGCCCACTTGACTTCAGTTCTGGAGTCAGGTGACTGAGCCCACACCCAGGCCATTCCAGTGATGAAGTGTTAGGAGGTCAGGCCTCCAGTTGGCACCAAGTACAGCTGGTTTTATTATGTTGCAGGGACTGTACGGCAAAGAGCCGGCTTCTCCAGCAGCTGAAGGCCTTTCGGAAGCGTGTAGCTCCGCCTGAACTCCTTATCAATAAGGGCTCAGGCAGCCAGGAGACTCAGGCTCCTGAAGAAATAGCTGGAACAGGCACGGAGAAGGAGGAACACACAGAGCCCCAGGCTGAAGAGCTGAGTGCCCAGGCCCGACTCCAGGACCGACATCCCATGGCTTTGGAGAGCAGTGAGGTGCTGGATCTAGGCCAACTGTAGGCGCCTCAGGTAATGGATCCAAGAAGCTGGTCCCATGTTCTGACTTTCCACCCACAGAGGCCCTGTCATCCTCCTGCAATCCCAGTGACACTGGAAGACTAAAGTAGGGTACACCTAGTCAGGAACCCAGACTCCATACCAAAAACAACCAGTAAGAGACAGGGCTAGGGGAAAAAAAAAAAAAAAAAAACAGGGATGGAAGCCTAGTTCACCAGTATCATGCCAGCCTAGCAAGTGCAAGGCCCCAAGTTCAAATCCTAGTATCACCAAAAGAAAACTGAGTAATGACTGAAATTCTCTTTTTGTTTTTTGTTTTGTTTTTTTCTCTCTACCCAAGACACACAGAGTCCTTCCAAACTAAAGGTGGCACTGACTGTCAAATCTAAACCGAATGCTGGGCATTCTAACACATGAAACTATGAAGAGTGTAGTGATGCCCACCCTTCACGAAAGCCAGCAAGAAAAGAACAAAATAAACCAAATAGGTTGGGGCCAACTGGTTCCCTACCATGGCCCGGCCCCCATAGGGGACGTCTGGCCTTCCTGCACCTCATTACTTTGCAAGCCTTACCCATCCCCATCCCTGTCTCCATTTTACAAAGTCCTCTGTAACTATCTTCCCTATTCTGACCCATGGCAGCTTCAATCCCCTGCCACCTCCTCAGGATGATGGAATCACCACAAGGTCCGCCCCCCCTCCCCCAGACATGGTGGGGTGTGTCTACCAGTGTTGGGCTGGGCCATTGAGGTAGGCAAGGGTCTATCAAGCCCCCAGACAAGCAAAAGATGGGCCCTGCCCAACCTCCACCAGCAACAGCATCACATAGACGGCAAACACAAGTAACCACTGACTCCTACTGTCCAAACCCCACTAGAGCTAACCAACAGAGACCCCCTGAGCGCCTCTCCCAACCATGAGGGACATTTCCATTAGAAGCCAAACCAAGACACCTCCACAATGGGAAAGTCCTACAGGCAGACAGCCAGGCTTGCCCTTCCTACCTGTGGAGGAGGCTCACAAGGCTCAGGCACCAAGCAGGCTGGCCTTCCCACACCCTCCTCCTCCCTCCTGGCTCAGCAGCCTCCACAGTAGCTGCTTACCTGTCAAGAGCAAGGACAGTTTTTTTTCCTCTAACCCCATGTTTTCCTCCTCCTCCTTTTAATGTCTGAAGTTCCTTGTTCCTTAAGGTTTCAGAGTTAGAAAATAAACTTTGTTCCAAGCTGCACTCTGTCTGTGAGTTACTGTCTGTTTGGGAAAGCTGGAAGAGGCAGCGGAATGCTGCCCATTCTGCCAGCCGGGCAAAGCATTTATCATTCTCTGTGCTTCAGTTCCCGCACTCATAAGAGAGTGAGTGTCCTGGAAACCTTGTGCCAGGGGAGGATGCCTGATGAAGCACTAGAATGAGGCAGCCCCATACATGCATATGTGAAATGCTGCTGGTAATGGTTTGAATAAAAACATAGCAAAGCAAGGGCTGGAGATGTGGCTCAAACAGTAAAGCATTTGCCTACCAAGCACTGACCTCTAACTTCAGTATTGCCAAATACAGCAGGATGAGGAGTGACTATTGCTTTTGTGAATGTGTGCTTGAACGCAAGGCCTGAGTGCTATCCCTGAGCTTCTACCCTGTGAGCCACAAAGTTAACGCTTTAAGAGTTGAGTTGCGATGGACCAGCTCGGCCGGAGCACTGGGACGACGGGACTGGGATCTCAGGATAGGTGGTCCATCGCAGGTGGCGCCCCACTTTGATGGAGGCTTTACAGGACGAAATTACAACAGTAAAGCTCATTTAGATGCAAAAAATGGTCTATCTTTGGCAGAGTCAAGCATAACTTGGAGGCCCTCAATCCTCTAGATTGGATTCATGTAATAATTATAATTGCCATTGTCGGATCAATTCTTCTAATTCTTATATTTCCAGTCATTTTCCGACTGATCTTTAGATCTGTCTCTTCTGTGCACCAAGACATTCATGAGCTTCAATTAAAAAATAAAAAGGGAAGAAATGCCACGCCCCCTCCTGTGGAGTCTGCGTGAGAGATGGTGCCAGGCAAAGCATAAGCTTCAAGGAAGCATGCCTGCAGAAAGGGGGTGTTGGTTCAAGGCTTCATATACACTTGGCTGCACCTTTATTGCCTTTACCTTTATTATTATATTATTCTTGGCTGTACATTCGTTGCTTTTATTCTTGTTTTGGCTATTTTTCTATTGATCCGTGAACAGAGCATGTTTCTTTCCAGTCCAATAGAGATGGTTCTCTGAATAATAAAGACTAGGACCAAAGATTAGATGTGGACAATGCCCCAATTAATCTATCATCTGATGTGACGCTGCCTCCAGAAGCTCCTGCAACTTCACAAGCAGTTTTGTAGCTCACTCATAGTAAATATAGAAATTTAAAATTTCCAGATATGTTACAACAGGCAGAATTAATTAAACTAAACCAGAAGGAGTTATCCCAGAAGCACAGAGAGTTATAGAAAAAGGGACCCCTGATAATAAAAGGAAAAGAAAGATTCCCCCAACAGTTATAACTAAGTTTGGTCTAGCTTACATTATAGGGAATAGATGGTGGTTTCCCACAAAATATAAAGTTAGTGACATCACATTTCCTGAGCTGACTGATGAACCATTGCCTTATACAGGAGTTTATAAAGATAAAAATAGATGGATTAATGTTAAAGGAAAAAGTATCTTGGTACTCATTAGATTTTATGCAAAGATTAGGTAGATCTAGACCATTATGGTGTTTATTATCAAAATAACAATAAGATAGTTTAAAATAACAATTAGAAATTTTTTTGGGGGGGGGTCTGGTCGTGGGGCCTGAACTCTGGGCCTGGGCGCTGTCCCTCAGCTCTTCAGCTCAAGGTAGCGCTCCACCACTTGAGCCACAGCACCACTTCCAGCTTTTTTCTTTTTGCTTATATGGTGCTGCGGAATTGAACCCAGGGCCTCAGGCATGCAAGGCAAGCGCTCTACCACTGAGCCAACTTCCCAGCCCCACAATTAGAAATTTTTGTGAACAAATATTGGGATTAAAATCATAGGAAACAGAGAATGCTTGACTCAACCTGGAAGTGGTTTTTAGGATGGTTTCAAAGGGACTTGAAAATATGGAAAAAAATAAAAAGTATAAGTACAGCCCTGTCTTAGGTTTGTTAATTATTAAACATAAAAAGGCTGAATAGATGATGCATTGTATTAAACAATATACTAGACTTGTTTCACACCACTTAGCTCAAACAGTTGGTGGGATAGTCATCAATTTTCTTTTTTTTTTTTTTTTGTCGGTAGTGGGGCTTGAACTCTGGGCCTGGGCGTTGTCCCTCAGCTCTTCAGCTCAAGGCGAGCGCTCTACCACTTGAGCTACAGCGCCACTTCCGGTTTTCTGGTGGTTTATTAGAGATAGGAGTCTCACAGTCTCTCCTGCCCAGGCTGGCTTTGAACCGTGATCCTCAGATCTCAGCCTCCTGAGTAGCTAGGATTACAGGCGTGAGCCACCAGCGCCCGGCAAACAAATTTTTTTTTTTTTTTTTTGGTCGGTCGTGGGGCTTGAACTCTGGGCCTGGGCGCTGTCCCTCAGCTCTTCAGCTCAAGGCAAGCGCTCTACCACTTGAGCTACAGCGCCACTTCCGGTCATCAATTTTCAAGTAACCCATTAATGCTTTACTTTTCATAAAGTTGATTATGTGCTTAACTAAACAAAGAATCTATGTCACAATCACACACTGTATAAAAATGTTAATTCTCAATAAAGATACACTCAGATGCAACTCTTTTGATTCTAGGTCTGTATGTCACTTCGCTGACTCCTTGCCCACCTATCCCGAGATTCCTGTCCCGTCGGTGCCAGTGCTCTGGCCGAGCTGGTCCGTCACATTGTCTTACTTTCCTGCCAAGGTTGGCTTTGGGCCACAATCCTGATTTCAGCCATCTGAGTAGCTAGGATTATAGGCATGAGCCACTAGCACCTGACTGCTATTGCTTCTTTAGACAGGGAATATAGGACAAAAGTATTATTACCTTTATCTGGTCTCTATCTCCAGAAGGTAAGCCATCTTTGTCTTAGTTTTAATTCCTTCTTCAAAGGCTTAAGGGGCAAGAGGTCACAAAAAGAAAAAGAAGTGTGTGTGTGTGTGTGTGTGTGTAAGAGAGAGAGAGAGAGAGAGAGAGAGGCAGACAGAGACAGAGACAGAGAGATGAACATTCCCTAACAGCCTCAAAGGAAATGGGCTTTTCCTATTCTTTGTAAGCAAGCACAAAAACTTATTAGGTGCCCTTTGAGGATCTCTTCTTTTGGAGCATAAGCAGAAAAGGCCGGAAGTGGTGCTTTGGCTCAAGTGGTAGAGTGCTAGCCTTGGGCTGAAGAGCTCAGGGATAGTGGCCAGGCCCACAACTGACCCCCCCCAAAAAATGCAAAATAAGATCAGTATGGCCTTAGCTACTCCTAAGGCTGAGCCAGGAGAACTTCCTAGGCTTGGGGGTTGAAGACAACAACATAACACTCTCAAAATAACTAAGCCAAACAAAACAAAGGTGAACATGACATGCAAATGCCTTTGCCCACCTCTACCCAGGAGACAAAAGTCCCCAGGTTAATTCCTACCTTCCCTTCTTCCCCACACCTCTGGTGCTGACAGCTCCAAGTATCCTTTGTAGTGTTTGCTTGATTCCTCAGTTTTTACTTGCTGAGGATCGAACCCACAGCCTTGTGCCTGCTTAGCAACAGCTCCACTGAACTACACCCCGGCCTCCTGCCTGCTTCTTTCTTCCTTAAATACTAACGCCCATCCACTTTTGAGCACCCGGCAATACACGTTTGTTCCTAATGTAGCAATGTTTCTGTTACCTCTCAGAAAAGGAACCCCTGGAGCTGGGGGAGTTTCAAGTTCTGAACACAGGGAAAGTCACATAGGAGGTTCTGAAACTACTGGAACCTTCTATCTAAAAGCAAGTTTGGGGGTCTGGGAAGGTGGCTCAGTGATAGAGCGCTTGCCTTGCATGCATGAGGCCCTGGGTTCGATTCCTCAGCACCACATAAGCAGGGGAAAAAGCCGGAAGAGGCGCTGTGGCTCAAGTGGTAGAGCGCTCGCCTTGAGCTGAAGAGCTGAGGGACAGCGCCCAGACCCAGAGTTCAGGCCCCGCCACCGGACCCAAAAATGTCAGTTTCTAGCCCCTCACACTAAACCAGACACTCTAAGCCCTGGCTCTGGCTCCTTTTCCTCTTCAAAACAATCCCCTGAGTTTACGCCACCTGAGGAACGCAGCGGTCAGAAAACCCACTCCTGCCTAAAACGGCGCGCACGGTAGGCGCACAGCCAATGACGACTTCCGGGCGCGGTCTTGGACGGCGGAAACCCCTCACTCGCGTCCCGTGGTCCCCACTTACCGCCCCGCCCCTCAGCCCGGATTCATCGTCTCGCGAGGCTCACGCGAGGACCGGGCGCGCCAGAAGCGGAAGTCGAGGGCGCTGTATTTGGAGCGGCGGGACTACATTTCCCAGAGTTCCCCCGCGCCGCTACCTGGCCCAGTGGGCGCCCGCGTCCTGAAGATGCTTGTGGCGGTCCTGCCGACCTCGGAGCCTCGGTGTCCACCTGGGCGACCCCCGAGGGTTGTGATTCCGCAGTCGCCTAAATGCGCCGATGGCACACGTCAGGAACGAGGTTCTCAGGAGAGTGAGATCTAAAGGTCGTGGTTCAGGGCCAGCCTGAGCAGGAAAGTGTGAGTCTTTTTCTTTTCGTGAAACACTTATCTCCAATTAAACAAGCCAGGGGTGGAGCTGTGGTTTAAGTGGCAGAGCGCCATCCTTGAGCGAAAAAGCTCAGGGTCAGCGCCCGGGCCCTGAGTTCAAGTCCCTGGATTGTCGTGCGTGTACACACACACACACACACTCAAGACACACGAAGTCGTGCCTTTTACCAAAGCACAGCTTTATATTCAAAGCCACGGCCACCTTTAATAGATGCTCTGGTACACAGGTGTGCGTTGGGGTCCGGCTGATGACACTTGGGGAGGCCAGTAGGCTCCCCACCACCCCAGGGCTCAGCACTCATCATCTTTGGAATCCTTCTGGGCCCGCCTGCGGACCTTCAGGCACCCCGGGCTGGTCAGCTGTACTGGGGAGGCAGGGGCCAAGTTCACCCAGCCTGGCCCCCGGGGCAGCTGGTGGCTCTCGTTGAGTCTGATGACGCGATAGTTCTCGTAGTGGACGTTGTGGGTGATGTCTTTCAGGTCCTGGAGGTGAGACCTGGCCCAAGGGAGTCAGGTCAGCCCCAGGCCATGGTGACTCCCAAGGGATTCCATCTCCCTCCCCACCCCCCACCACACACACACACACATACACACACCACAGTGTCTCACCGGATGAGCAGGTCTCTCAGGAGAAGAAACTCGCAATGTGCTATGTTCTCCACTGAAAGACATGGGCCCAGCATGGCTTTGCAAGCTGCTATGTCTTCAGGACACACTGAGTAGCCACCGCTGTATGCTTCAGCACCATCTCTCTCACTATCCTATGGTCTGTCATTCCTTGGTTCATTCATTCATTCATTCATACCTAAGGGCCTAGTAAAATGACTTCCACAATTGGTGCTGAACCAGGGCCTGCCATCTTTAGGTCGTTCTACATATATTACAACAGTTATTATACTTGGGATTGTGTGTGTGTGCACATGAGCATGCATACGCACACGTGTGCGTGTGTGTATACCAGTACTGGGGCTTGTTCTCAGGACCTTGTGCTCTCACGTGGCTTTTTCGCTGAAGGCTGACACTCTACCACTTGAGACACACCTCCACTTCTGGATTTTTTTTTTCCAGGTTAGTTGGGAGATAAAAGTTTTGCAGACTTTCCTGCCCAGCCTGGCTTTGCCCCTCAATCCCATGTCTCAGCCTCTTGAGTAACTTGGATTACAGGTATAAACCATTAGCTCCCAGATTATACATGCATTTATCTTCCTTCCTTCCTTCCTTCCTTCCTTCCTTCCTTCCTTCCTTCCTTTCTTTTTCTTTCTTTTTTGCCAGTGTTGGGGCTTGCACTGTCCCTGACCTTCCAGCTTTTATTGTGTATGTGGTACTGAGGAATCATCAACCCAGGGCTTCATGCATACTAGGCAAGCACTCTACCACGAAGCTACATTCCAAGCCCACATGTGTATTTCTAATGAGGATAATAAAACGGAAGCCAAGAAGGCCCTGACAATTCCTTCTCCCTCACTTTCTAGCCTTAGGTCAGTAAGGCCTTGTGTTTCCTAAGCTAGTATCCCTCACCCCAATTTCCTTCATTATTTTTCTCCCTCTTGTTATTGTCTCTCTAGCTCTTTGAGGACAGAGACCTTGTTAACTCTGCTCTTATTGTGTCCACTCAGTAGGTGGACATTGTAAGACCAGGCACACAGTAGGGCCACAATCAGTGTTAGCAGGCCGGCAAGCACCTTCCCATGTGTGGGGTGGAGGGGATTGTGTGAGACGGTAGCTCTGCTCCTTCTGGCCCACTCTGTGATGTTTTGACTTTAGAGTCATTGTCACACACAGCTTACAATAGGGAAACTGGAGCCTAATCAGCGAATTTGTTGGAAGGATGCCCTTTCTGTGGACCTAATGGTCCAGGGCCACTTGAGGGCCTGAGGATGCCACAGATTCCCCCCCACCCCCACGGTCCCCACACTGACCTTCGATGATGCCCCACTTGGTCTTCCGTCCCAGGACGCACCTCCCATTCACCAGGTGCTCTTGGTCAGCCCCTACTACAGCAAAGGGGATCTGCTCCTAGGGGGAAGAAAGCAAGCTTAGGACCCCATGAAGAGAGAGCAGGGGTGGCAGATGACAAAGTTCTAGAGTGCAAAGACACCAGATACCCCCTACACTTCTCTCCTGTAAAACAGGGAAACTAGCAGTACCAGCATACAGCTTGGTGAACATCTGTGAAGTGGGTTAGCAGCTTCAGCCCTGGGAACTGTATCTTGTTAATAATCACATAAATGATATACTAATCACATTAATGATATAATCTTTTTTGTTGTGTATGCCAGTACTGTACTGGGGCTTGAACTCAGGGCCTGGGTATTGTCCTTAGCTTTTAAGCTCAGGGTGGCACTCCACTACTTTTGGTGGGGGGGGGGGTTGGTGGTTAATTGGAAAATAAGAGCCTCATGGACTTTACTGCCCAGGATAATCTCCAACCATGATCCTCAGATCTCAGTCTCCTGAGTAGGTAGGATTGTATGCATGAGCCACTGGTACCTGGCTTCAGTGATATAATCTCGGCCTGGGAGTATAGAGTATTTAACGTGCAAAGTTCAGGACACATAGAACAAAAAAAAAGTACAAATGTGTACATGAAATACATATTTATAGTGGGGCATGGTGGCTTATCCCTGTAATTCTAGCTACTTAGGAGGCAGAGATAAAAAGGATTAAAGCTCCATGCATGCCAGCCCAGGAAAAAAGTTAATGAGACCCAGTCACATCCAATAAAAACTAGGCATAGTAGTATACGTATGTCAACCCAGCTTCAAGAAAAGTGTTAACAGGAGTCCTGAGTTCAAAATCCAGTACTGCCTAAAAAGAAACACAAACACTTGTGTATGTTACATATTTGTAAGGTACGTGTGTGTGTGTGTGTGTGTGTGTGTGTGTGTGTGTCTTGCGAACACCAAAACCTCTTACGTCTGAAACAGACAGTAATTATCGAGTTTTAAAATAGGTAATTTTGTAAAGTGGAAATTGTAGCTTACAGCTCATATTCAAATCAGATACATCACTTGTTTTCCTTGTTTTTTGGGTACTGGACATAGACCCACAGTCTCTTGTTTGCTCAGCAGGCAACCTGCCAGTGAGCTACATTCCTGACCTCATTAAGTTTGTTTGTTTGCTAGGTGACAGTGGTTCACACCTGTAATCCTAGCTACTCAAGAGACTGGGATCTGAGGATTGCAGTTTGAGGCCAGTCTAAGCAGGAACGTCCATGAGATGCTTATCTTCAATTAACTACCAAAAGACCAGAAGTGGAGCTGTGGCTCAAGTAGTAAAGCACCAGCCTTGAGCAAAAAACAGTTCAAGAACAGCAGCTAGGCCCGGAGTTCAAGCTCCAGGACCAGCACAGGAAAAAAGGAAAAAAAAAAAAAGTTTGTTATGATGTTGGGGATGAAGCTCAGGGTTCCCATAACCTTATTTTCTCTCCGCTGTATCTGACTTCCAACCACAATAGCAGAGCTGAGTAACTGCACCAGACACTGTCTGGTCCACAGAGTCGAAAATATTTACCATCTTTTTTTGTTAGAAAAAAAATTGTCTCAGCCCTATAATCATTTTTTGACTTTGAGCCAGAAGCAGAAATCCAAATCTATATATTCCAAAGTTCTGTTATAAGGGTTTGTTGTGATTTCCAAGAGTTAATTTTTGGTGGAAATGGAATGATGATGTTAGCAGTAAGTACTGCTGCCAACCCCTAATGAGCCCTTAATGAGTGCTTGTATCTAGGTGGTTTTCTGAGACATTTATCAGTGTCCATTTTTGGAGTCTCCTGAGTTCTGCCCAGGCTGGGGCCAGGCTCCCCTGAGACCCACCTGCTTCCAGGCAGAAAGTAGAAAAATAGTGGAAGGGCAAGCTCTTGAATGTTGATCTTTCCCAAGAAATTGTGTTCATTGCTCCAGTGGGGTCGGGTAGAGGGTGGGAGAGGAGTGTGGGGAGGAGAGAAACTGGGTCCTAAATAGGGCAGATGTTTGGTTTGCACACTGCTCAAAAGCAAGAGGCTGCAGGTTCCCATCTGTGAAGAAAACACTGCCCATTTTTTTTCTTTTTGCACTGGTCCTGGAGTTTGAACTCAAGGCCTGGAAGCTTTTTCCTACTCAAAGCCTACACTCTATCACTTGAACCACAGCTCTGCTTCTGGCTTTTGGCTGGTTAAATTGGAGATAAGTCTCATAGCTGGCTTTGAATGGTGATCCTCAGGCTTCAGCCTCCTGAGTAGCTAGGACTACAGGGCTGGGCCATCAGTGATGCCCTTTTCTCTAATCCAAGTAAAATCACAGCATTGAGGTCTGGGGACCGTGGCTAGGAATTCAGGTTGTTCTAAGAAAATGATGTAAAACTTTCTTTTCCTTCGTCTTCCCTGTCTTTCTCCGCCCCTTCCTCCTTCCCGGCCTCTCCCCGACCCCCACCCTCCCCACCCCCAACCCCGGCTTCTTACTCTTATCTTGCCATTAAGGATGCTGTCATTAATGTCTTCATCAAAACACTTCTGCGGGTACACCTCAATGCAGTGAGTTTTCAGGTTTTGCTGGATCTGGGGACCAGACGCACAGGTGACCTCAGCCTGCACTGTCCACCCTGCCCCTCTGCCAACATTGACTCCAGCCCTACTTCCAGCGCCCAGATCACCCTGCTCCTGAAGGCCTCTCGCTCCTCAATGGTCAGGCTGTCCGCCCGGGCGATCACAGGCACCACGTTCACAGTCCGGCACAGCCGCCGCAGGAACTCAATATCCAGGGGTCGCAGGCTGTCCGGGCAGGACAGTGCCGGTGGTGGTGGCGGCGCGGCGGTGTCTGAATGAGGAGGGGAGCCAGCCCAAAGCCTGCCCCCGGGGCCCCTCCTCCTTGTCTCTGCCCCATGCAGGCGCCCCCACCCGGGCTGGTCCGGCCGTCTCACCAGTGGCCAGTGGGTGGCACGAAGTACACGCAGCAGTGGACGCGGGTGTCGGGGATGTGACGCTGGCGGGTGATGAGGAGTTCCTCCTGCAGGTACTGCTCGTACTGCTGGTTGATGTAGCCCAGGACCGGGTCCCAGCTGGGGCGAGGGACCTCCCCTCAGGACCAGCCACCCTCCTGGCCCTTCCCCCCCCCCCACACACACATAGACCCCTCTGCTTTTGCTCAAGGCTAGCACTCTACCACTTGAGCCACAACAACACTTCCGTTTTTCTCTGTGTATGTGGTACTGAGGAATCGAACCCAGGGCCTCATGCATGCTAGGCAAGCACTCTATCGAACCCAGGACTCACGCATGCAAGGCAAGCGCTCTACCACTGAGCCACCTTCCCAGCCTGTCCCTTGGCTTTTCTACTCAAGGCTAGCGCTCTACCACTTGAACCACAGCTCCATGTCCAGCTTTTTGCTGCTTAATTGGAGATAAGAATTTCAAGGATCTTCCTGACAAGGTTGGCTTTGAATCATGACCCTTAGATCTCAGGCTCCTGAGTAGCTGGGATTACAGACATGAGCCACAGCCAGCCAGTGAGTTACCACCTTCTGTGATCCACAGAGAGGGGAGATTCCCATCCATTATGAGGGTGGGCTGAGTGCATCCATTGTATAGACAGGGAAACTGAGGCCTCTCCAAGGCTGGTGTCTCCCAGAGGTTAGAGGGGCATAGGCAGGAGAGGGGCAGCATGGGTCAGCCCCCAACCCTCACCCACCATTTGTCATTGTTGATCTGGTCTCCAAAGCCGGGCGTGTCGGTCACGGTCAGCTTCAGTTTCAAGCCCTTCTCCTCGATAACTATGGAAGGAGAGGAAGGGGAGAGTAGGGCTGGGGCAGGGGTGGGGTGGGGTGGGACAGTGGGAGGCAGGGCAGGGCTCACTCACCATGGCTTACAGAGTGCAGCTCCAGTGTCTGTGGTGTGGGCACTTCCAGGCTTGGCATAGCCGATTTCCATACCTTGGACTTGAACAGTGTGTTCACCATGGTGGATTTGCCCAACCCGCTCTGCCCTGGAGTGACCAGCGGGTATGTGTGTGGTTAAGGCAAGCCCTCTCAAACTCATCTCGCTAAACTCGTGTCTAAGAATCATGAGGATCTAATCCCAGCTACTGGGAGACCGAGTTAGGAAGATCATGGTCCAAGGCTTGCCTCAGAGGAAAGCCAAGACCTTATTCAAAGAAATAGCAAAACCCAAAAGGCTGGAGGCCTGGCTCAAGTGGTAGAGCGCCTGCCTAGCCAGTGTGAGTCCTACATTCAATCCCAAGTATCACATAGACAAAAAAGATGTTCCACACCATGTTTCCCCTCCCTTTTCTTTTCTTTTTTTTCTTTTTTTTTTTTTTGGTCCGGTTGTGGGGCCTGAACTCTGGGCCTGGGCGCTGTCCAGCTCTTCAGCTCAAGGCTAGCGCTCTACCACTTGAGCCACAGCGCCACTTCCAGCTTTTTTCTTTTTGCTTATATGGTGCTGAGGAATCGAACCCAGGGCCTCAGGCTTGCAAGGCAAGCGCTCTACCGCTGAGCCACCTTCCCAGCCCCCCCTCCCTTTTCTTTATGGACTTAAAAATTACCTAACAGCCAGGTGCCTGTAATCCTAGCTACTTAAGAGGCTGATACCTGAGGATCGCAAGTTGAAGGTAGTAGGAGAGATTCCTATCTCCAATAAATTAACCAAAAAGCCAGAAATAGAGCTGTGACTGAAGTGGTAGATTGCCACCCTTGAGCAAAAAGAAGCTTTAGGACAGGTCCTGAGCTCAAGACCCAGGACCAATGCTCAAACAAATAATTAAAAACATATAACATAAAATTAAAGATGTCTAATTTAAGATTCGCCATGTTAAAGAGCACAACAAAGCAGCATTAAGTACGTACGTAACGTTGGGTAAGAAGGACCTGTACCTGGTTTCAGATTATTTTCATCATCTCAAGAGGAAACCATAGACCATAGTGGTGCATTCCGCTAATCGCAGCATTCAAGCTGGGATAGGAGGATCAAGAGTTCAAGGGCAGCCTGGTCTCAAGTGAATGTTACAAGTTCAACACAGCTGCAGCACCAGTAACGGAGGCTGGGAGTCACCCCTGTCCCCTCCCGCCTGGCCTCTTGGCTGAGATAATTGCTTTACAGACTATTTTCTGTCTAATGATTCAATAGTTCCCCATTTTCTATTTTGTGGGGGGGAGGGGATGCCGTGGGTCCTGGGCTCCGTCCCTGAGCTTTTTTCTCAAGGCTAGCACTCTACCACTGGAGCCACAGTGCCACTCCCAGCTTTATGGTCATCCATTAAGAGTCTCAGGCAGAGGCTTTACTGTCCCTGGTGGGCTGGCTTTGCACTTCGATCCTCAGATCTCAGTCTCCTAGCAGTTGGGATGATAGGCGTGAGCCACTGGTGCTGGGCCACATTTTTAGTTTGAATACACCTATGAGATCCTTGGCACCTGCGGAGACCGTGTGGGAGGGGCCAGACCATGGCATTTTGTCCATCGGCTCCCCTACCCTACCCTTCCTGCTCTCACTCACCCACCACCATGATGTTGAACTCAAACCCAGTCTTCATGGCCTTGATCTTCAGCTGGTCCAGCACGGCCTCGATGCCCACAGGACCAAACATCTCGAAGGGTGGGGTCCTGGGGCTGGAGGGCCGGGAGGAACAGGGGGAGGGGGACTGCCTCAGGGTGTCCATGTGGCAAGGGACATAGTCACGCCTGTCCATGGCGAGGAGTGGCCGAAGGTCGGTATCACGGGGGCTCAGCGGGGCTCCCCAGAGACTCCACACTACTATTCCCACTGGTCTGCTACTTCAGTTCCCCGGTCCAAGAGCAAGGTCGGGGAGACCAAACCCCCATGCAGAGAAGGTCCAGACAGGCAACCCTCTTGAAAGGCTCAGACAAACCTGGAGGGGTAGAGGACTTGCAACTAGATTTTAGTTCTTGGGGGGGGGACCCTAAAGGGAGGGAGAAAGGATCCTGGGGAGAGGCTCAGGAGTAAGTGTCCTTCCCCCCCCCACTTTCTCCCTTGGGACAGGGACACACACACACACACACACACACACACACACACACACACACAGCTGGGCAGAGAGAGTGAGAGACAGAAAGGCAGAGGCCCAGCCTGTAACAAGCTCAGAAGATGGCCTCTGACAAAGAGACAGGGAGCCTCTTGTGGCACCTGGTGGCTGAGTCCCTGTGGAACCGCTGGCAGGCCCTGGTGTGCAGAGAGGGGGAGGGGCGGCTGGCAGTTAGCCACAGAACCTGAGCTCCCTCCTCCTCCTTGTGACCCCCTTCCCCCCCCCCCCCCGCCACATACCCAGGCAGGTGGGAGCTGGCCGGGGGCCAGAGCTGATCCTTAGGCCTTCAACAACTCTCCCCTTTCCCCTTTGACCATGATCATACGGGGTTCCTCATTTAGAGGCGGAGGCCAGGCTTCCAGAGCCATCCCCTCCATCAGAGCTGCCAGCTAGTGGCTCCTGTCAGAGGGGAGCACCAAGCCTAAATCCACACCCCTTAGCCTCCCCTGCCAGGGAAAGCTGGACGGGGGTCCACAGTCCAAAAGCATACTCATGCATTTTTCTTCCATCCATCCATCCATCCATCCATCCATCCATCCATCCATCCATCCATCCATCCTTGGCACCATTGTGTTAAGTTGTGGCATTCATCCAGGGCAAGATGGCTTACTCCTGTAACCGTAGCTATTAGGGAAGGGAGGATGATAGTTCAAGACCAGACTGGGCAGAAAATGTATCTGAACAACAAAAATGCTGGGCACGGTGGTGTGTACCTGACATCGGCTGCATAGGAGGCATAAGCAGAAGTGGTTTGGTCCGAGGCTAATGCTGGACAAAAATGTGAGACTCTTCCTGAAAAGTAACTAATGGAAAAAGGGCTGGAAGTGTGGCTCAAGTAGTAGAGCACCTGCCTAGCAAGCATGAGGGTCTGAGTTCAAAAGTCCTAGTACTGCCAAAGAAGGGGGGGGGGGGTAAGGGGGAGGAGTTGGGCACTGGTGGCTCACGCCTATAATCCTAGCTACTCAGATCTGAGAATCTCAGTTCAAAGACAGCCTGGGCAGGAAAGTCTGTGAGACTCATCTCCAGCTAACCACCAGAAAGCCAGAAGTGGTGCTATGACTCAAAGTGGTAGAGCACTAGCCTTGAGCAAAAGAGCTCAGAGACAGCGCCCAGGCCCTGAGTTCAAGCCCCACAACTGACAAAAAGAAAAACCAAGAGATAGATGTAGAAAATAACTCTCTCCCTCCTCCTATTTCCCTGCTTGTGGCTTCATTCTAGGAGCCCTGGGATGCTAAAATATGGACTAATCACCAGGTTCTGGAGAGTGGATGACAGGAGACCTTGTTCAAGGTCATCCAGGGAGGAAGTGGCAGAGCTGAAACTGAAGGCAGGGGCTTAGTTAAGCCCTCCCGGCTGAGTCCTCTGCACCCCCTTCTGCTTCATCCTTGCTCAGGAGACTATACCCATTTGAGATGATAAACCGGGTATGGTGGCACATGTCTAGAATTCCAACTACTCTGGAGAATAAACCTGGAGAATTGCAAGATGTAGGTCAGCCCAGGCAATTTAGTAAGACACTATCCCTAATGTAAAACAACAGGGGCTTGGGGGCGTGGCTCAAATGGTAGAGTGCTTGCCTAGCTATGTGCAAGGCCCTGAGTTCAATGCCCAGCACTACCCAAAAAGCAGGAGGAGGAAGAAAAGGAGGAGGAGGAGAAACTCAAATAAATCTCTTGAGGGCTGAAGGATCTGATGAGCATAGGAGTCTAACTGGGGACCAGGAAGGGAAAGTTGGAGGGGATGCACACTCATAAGCTGGGGACAGAAGTACAGACACTCAGTGTACATCTGCCCTCAGCCTCAGTCATGGCAGGAACAGGAAATGTCCACCTTCCAAACTCTTGTGTTGAGGACCTGGTTCCCTGTGTGTGAGTTCAGAGGGACGCTCTAGGGAAACGACTGAATCTCTAGGAGGCCCTCCCTTAACCACTGACCGGGGCATATGCCAGTGCACTGGAGAAGGTGTTGGGCCTGCCTGGAGAAGCAGGGCTCCCCTTTGAGGGCTGTGCCCTTCCTGGGTCTCGTGTTCTGTCCTGTCACGGTCAGTTGTGATGATCCGCTCCCAAAACAATAGAGCCAAGTGACCTTGAATGGAACTTCTGAAACCAGGAAACGAAGCTCACCTGTCCTGCAAGCCTGCCTTCTCAGGAACTCCAGTCACAGGAGCAAGAAGCTAACGGCATCCTGTTGTGCTAAGAAAGCTCCCACTCTCTTGCTGAATCCTCCAGTCCCAGGAGGTGGGCACAGTTGATATGTTCATTTCCCAGATGGGAAGACTGAGGCAGACAGGGGTCATACCTTGGGGCCGAAAATCAAGGGATGCATTCTCTTCCCCTGTGTAGTATACCCGTCCTCAGGAACAGAGAGACCCTGTGGCAAAAACAAAAGGACCCGAGCTTAGCTCAAGTGCTTGTGTAGCAGGCGCAAGGCCCAGAGCTCAATCCTCAATACCATTAAGTAAAAAAAAACTGAAGCATCTAAGGTCAAGGGTTGTGCTCCTCTGAGAGGCAATCGGCTGTGGTGAACACCTGCTCCTCTGGCCTCCTGAGAGGTGAAAACAATCTGGGGCGCGAAGCGAAGCGGTTGGCAGGCCTGTGGCCCTCTGCCTCAGGGCCCCTGCAGTGGGCTGGGCTCTGGGCTGGCTCAGGCAGCCCTGTTGGCCCCGGGGAAGGGCGGGGCTGGTTGCCAAGGCCGCAGGTGGTGTGGATCCGGAAGCAGGAAGCAGGCTGAGCTCCCAAGGACCTGGGATCTGCCTGGCTGGAGGAGTGGAGGTCTCTGGAGGCAGGTGGGGTCCTGGAGAGACAGAGGGAGGAGGAGGGTGGCTGGGCTGCCCAAGCGAAGAGCAGGGCTGGGGCAGGAGCGGCCGAGGCGGGTCGAGGCCCTGCTTCTGAGGCGGCCTCTGGGGGTGGGGACAGGTGACTCCTGCCAAGATGGGTCTGTCCACCGAGGAGCTGGGGAGAGAGCTGGAGGCCACGGCTCAGGAAGTGCTGGGGAAGATAAAGAGCCGCCAGCTGTTCCAGTCGGAATGGGACACGGCTGCTTTCGTGGTCTTCCTGGTCTTCGTGGGTGAGTGTGGGCCGCAGGCCTCAGCAGCCCTGCCCGGCGGCCTGGCCAGGGCTCACATCTGGGCGCCCATCTGTCCCCAGGCACCGTGCTGTTGCTGCTGCTCCTGGTCATTGCCCACTGCTGCTGCCGCTGCTGCTGCCCCTCCACCAGCTCCGGGAAGGTGAGCCCAGGAGGAGGGGAGCGGTGGGGGCCTGGAACCTTCTTGCCTCCTGCACGGGACAGGGCTGGGACTGGGCTGTCTGCGGAGGGGCCTGGCAGACTGGGAAGTGACACCCACAGGCCACCGATCTGTGCCTCTCACAGGAAAAACCCAGGGGAATGGATAACTTGGCCCTGGAACCTTAGCGCCAGCCTCCAGGCACATGTGGATGGGTGGCCGTAACAAAGCCTGTGTTTGCTGGAAACTGAGTCTGGACTGTTCTGAGCCCCGAGGGCGCGCATCGCGGGCACACACGGCGGCACTGGGAGGCGTGTCACTCCAGGTCACCCGGCTTGGGCGAGGGAGGGGTCGCTGAGCTCCCAGACAGACCTGGTGCCTCCACCTGACTGGCAGCCACGGGTTGGCATGCTAGCACAGTCTGCCAGCGGGTGGCAGACTGAGGGAGGAAGGAGTTCAAGGCCTGACGCCAGAAACCCCCAGGGGGCACTGACACCGGGCACCCCCAGGGATGGGGGGGACACTGACACTGGGGACCCCCAGGGACGGGGGGACACTGACACTGGGGACCCCCAGGGATGGGGGGGACACTGACACCGGGGACCCCCAGGGATGCGGGGGACACTGACACCGGGGACCCCCAGGGACGGGGGGACACTGACACCGGAGACCCCCAGGGACGGGGGGACACTGACACTGGGGACCCCCAGGGATGGGGGGTACACTGATACTGGGGACCCCCAGGGACGGGGGGGACACTGATACCGGGGACCCCCAGGGATGGGGGGTACACTGATACTGGGGACCCCCAGGGATGGGGGGGACACTGACACCGGAGACCCCCAGGGATGCGGGGGACACTGATACTGGGGACCCCCAGGGATGGGGGGGACACTGATACCGGGGACCCCCAGGGATGGGGGGACACTGACACTGGGGACCCCCAGGGATGGGGGGGACACTGACACTGGGGACCCCCAGGGATGGGGGGGACACTGACACCAGGGAACCCCAGGGATGGGGGGACACTGACACCGGGGACCCCCAGGGACGGGGGACACTGATACCGGGGACCCCCAGGGATGGGGGGGCACTGACACCGGGGACCCCCAGGGACGGGGGGACACTGATACCGGGGACCCCCAGGGACGGGGGGACACTGACACTGGGGACCCCCAGGGATGGGGGGTACACTGATACTGGGGACCCCCAGGGATGGGGGGGACACTGACACCGGGGACCCCCAGGGATGGGGGGGACACTGACACTGGGGACCCCCAGGGACGGGGGGGACACTGACACCGGGGACCCCCAGGGATGGGGGGGACACTGACACTGGGGACCCCCAGGGACGGGGGGGACACTGACACTGGGGACCCCCAGGGATGCGGGGGACACTGACACTGGGGACCCCCAGGGATGGGGGGGACACTGACACTGGGGACCCCCAGGGACGGGGGGGACACTGACACTGGGGACCCCCAGGGATGCGGGGGACACTGACACTGGGGACCCCCAGGGATGCGGGGGACACTGACACTGGGGACCCCCAGGGATGCGGGGGACACTGACACCGGGGACCCCCAGGGATGGGGGGGACACTGACACTGGGGACCCCCAGGGATGCGGGGGACACTGACACTGGGGACCCCCAGGGATGCGGGGGACACTGACACTGGGGACCCCCAGGGACGGGGGTGGCACTGATACTGAGGACTCCAAGGGCCATGGGGCCACCGACACCGGGGACCCCCAGAGGCAGGTGGGTCACTCATACCCAGGACCCCCAGCCTGACTCCCATTTAGAAAGAGAGACAAGGGCTCCAGGAAAACTCTGATGCTCTTTATTTCTTAGAGGACCCAGATTGCAGAACAACCCCAGTACTGTGCTTATTCAGTATGGCTGCGCTGCGGCTGCCGGTCCTTCTTCTTTCCATCCCTGAGTCCTAATGCCCAGTTTGCTCTGTGCTCCCCGCCCCGCCCCGCCCCTCCCCTCCCCTCCCCTCCAGCAGTACCTCAGGTGCACCAGTGGCCTCCAGAGGCAAGAGAGCCCTGGGCCTGGACCACCCTGAGTGCAGGATGTGCAGAAGGCAGGAACCCCGCCTTCTCCACCAACCCCAAGACCAAGCTAGTGCCCCTACCCAGGTCCAGTGCTCTTCCCAGTTCCTGGTAGTGCAGTGCGATTGGGTGGAGGGTGGGTAAAGAGGGAGATAAATAACCCGTGGTGCCCGCCACGGCAGGCACCACGAGGGATTTGGGGGGGGGGATGGGACTCCACAGGCAGCGCCACCCTCCTGGGGGACAGGCTCTGGGTGTGCCCAGCTCAGAAGGGTCTGTAGCTCCAGTAGCTGGAGAACACGGTGATCTGCAGAGGGAGAGGGGCAGTCACTGGGTGACAGCATGCCCCAGAGAACAACAGGGCATGGCCAGGACACTGGGTGTGTCCAGCAGACAGGGGGCCTGTCTAGTGGGCACTGGGCGTGTCCAGAGGGAGCGCCTTCCCTCCCTGACCCAGGTCTAACCACGGGTCGGGTTGGGAGCGGTCTTGGCAGACAGCCTAGCTGCTAGGTGTGTTGGGGTGGAGCCTGTGGAGTTGTCCACAGGGACCCCAAGCGCCCCAGTCTCCCCCTCTTTCCCCCCTCTCCCCGCCCCCCCATAGTGCCCCACCTTATCCTTGAGCTGCTGGCAGAGCTGCAGGGAGACGGTGAAGTACACCAGGGCGTCGTTCAGCCAGGGGATCACACACTCCACCTTGTGCACGTGGCTCACCTCCAGGCGCTGGGACCCCCACTCGCTGGGAAGGAGAGGTGGGTGGCTGTGGGGGGGCGGGGGCGGGCGCAGGGCCCAAGTTGGAGGGGGAGGCCTGAGTGGGGAGGCACCCCCCCCCCCGTACTTACAACATGGCCCCGGGGCTGTGCAGCACAGCACCTCCAGCCGGGCGGAAGTTCTAGGCAGAAGCACCAGTCAGTTAGGCATGGGGGGGGGCATGCTCTGGGGGGGGCAGGAGGGGGCTCACCTTGGTGGAGGTGGGCTGCAGGGCGTGCAGCTGGTACACCGTGAGACACAGCTTGTTGAGGTTGATGTAGACGTTCACCAGCAGGTCGGAGGGCAGCGTGGGGGCGAACATCCGCTGTTGGGAAGTGGGGGGGGGGTGAGGCCCTTCCCACCCAGGCCTCTGCATAATCACCAGCCCCAGGTGCGCGTGGGGTCCTGCTGGCTTTAGAGGCCAGGGACTCCAGGCAGGGTCTACAGTGGAGGGACGGTGATGCAAGATGGAGGCCAGAAAACGAGTGGCGGAGGAGAGGGGGGAGGGGGGAGGGCCGGCCGGCCGGGGTGGCCGAGGCGTACTGACCGTGAGGCCGCTGGCTGCCAGCTCGGGCAGGGTCAGGGTGGCCGGGGTGGTGAGCCGGTTGCGGGCTCTGGTCAGCTGTAGCATCACGGCGTCCATGAGCTGGGGGGGAGGGTGACACTGCTGCACCCCAGGGGGCTGGGCCTCCGGCCCCCACACCAGGGAGCCACAGTGCGCACTGCGGCCGTAGGGGGCCTGCTGAGGTCCTGGGTGGATGGCAAAGCCATAGGTGGCCTTTCCTACCATTCCCTCAGCCACAAGGGCAAAGCCTGGGCTAATTCCCCAGAGTCTCAGCTCCCACTGCTTCCTGACGGCCACACAATTGGCACTGGAGGTTCAGAGAAGGCAAGTAAACAGCCCAAGGATGCACAGCAAGTCGGGGGAGGGGGTGGAGCTAAAGCAGGAGCCCCTGGCGTTAGTGCTCTCCTTGTCACCTTGCTTTGTAATGAAAGGCCTTTACTGCTTCAGTGGGGACTACCACAGAGCAGCCAGAACCTGCTGAGCGCTTGCTGGGGCCACCTTGCTTGCTTTGCTTACTGCTAGGTGGTTTGAGGTCAGAGTGGGCTGGGGGACTGGTACCAGGTATATTCTAGACCTATAGGCTATGAGCCATTATCCCAGGGGCAGGAGCAGCCTGTAGGGAAGCATGCGGGTGTGGGCCCAGCCATGGGGGCCCCAGGAGATATCTGCATACCTTCAGGACTTCGGCTCCTGTCTTGAACTGGTAGCTCTCCTCCCGGTTAGCGAGGAGGTAAATGGCTTGGCTCACGTGATTCCGGGCATCCTGGATCTGAAAACAGCACCCACCGTCTGCTGGGGCAGTCAGCCGAGGGACAGTGCCGGCTTCGGGGCCTCCGCGTGGCACTAGCACAGGTCGTGTGTGTGTGTGTGTGTGTGTGTGTGTGTGTGTGTGATGTGTGTGTGTGTGTGTGTCGTGTGTGTGTGTGTGTGTGTGTGTGTGTGTCCAGGAACTGGGAAGGACTGTTAGGAATTTGTAGCCCAGGCCCCAGAGGCTCAGGCAGGTGAGTGGCTGACTGGTTCAGGAGACCCTCAGCTGTCCCCTGGGCCAGAGGATGCACAGGTAGGGCATGTTCTCTGCCCCAGGCACTGTGCAAGGAAGGGGAGGCAGCTTCTGCCTGGCCTGTGGCCTGGCCCGGCCTGGGCGGGGTTGAGTGGTCACCCACCTGCTGCAGCTTCCACTGTTTGTCCTCCCGGAAGGCGAAGTGCAGCAGCTGGTTGTTCCTGGGCATCTTCAGGTTCACATCCTGACAGGTAAGAGCAGGCTAAGCCGGCAGGAGCCACGTCCTTGGGCCGGAGTGGGGGGCAGGGGGAGAGGGCCGGGTAAGAGAGGGGATGGGGGAGTGGACAGGCACAGTGGGGTTGGTGGTGGCTCAGGCCCAGCCAGTCCACAGTGTACACCTGACACCTTGACTGTTTCGAGGTGAACAGGGAGGTGAGGAGACAGGAATGCAGGCCCAACGGGGGGCTGACAAGGCGGTAGAGGAAGGTGGCCTCCCTTGATCGGGCAGTGGGAACTGAAGCGACAGAGGGGAGAGACTTCCCCTCCCCTTGCTGCCCAGCACCGGGGCAGGCCCAAGCCGCAGCTTGGCTGATGGCAGATTTGACACTGAGCCAGTGTCAGCCTAATCCAGCCAATGCCCGCAACATCCTGGGTCCTGGTGCCAGGCTAAGCTAAGTGCCAGGCAGCTTCCTGCCTCCCTAGCAGAGGCAGAGGGGTGCTGTCACCTTAAGATACAAGGAAACCAGACTCTGAGAGGTCCAGGGTTCTGCCAGGGGCAACCTGGCTGGCTGGTGGGAGGGAGTGGGCGGGATGGGGGGCACTCACCGCCTGGCTGAGGGCATCTCCTTGCAGGGTCAGCACGCCCTTCACCTGGTCTGTGCTACAATAGTTGGGGATCAGAGGAGCGCCTGCTGCTGCACTACCCTCCTCCTCCCTCCCCAGCTCCTGACAAGACAGCGTGCCCACTGTCATTTTCCCTCAGGAACCCTGGGAGTCCGCGCCCCATCTCCCCTTCCCCGCTGCCCCCCCACCCCCAAATTCCTACTGAGCACAGCTCACCTGCAGCTGCCCAGGATGAAGTTTTCCTGCTTGGCGGGGCCCTCGGCCCCTGAGCCTGGCAGCGTGAAGCGGAGAGAGGCTTCCTGCAGGAGACAAAGTGCTACTGTAAAGTGTACTCCAATCTAGAGCCGCCCCCCCTCCCCACAGGTCTTGGGTCAGTTGAGGAAAGGACAAGGTAGGCTGGTTTGATCTGGTACCTAAGCTGAGCCTGGGCCCTGCAGGCCCCTGAGGGCTGGGCATATATACTACACTGGGAATGAGTATAGAGGGGACAGAAAGGTTCCACCTCCCCACTGGGTGAACCTGACTGTAGTCATGGCAACCTGTAGTTCTGGGCCACTTCAGGCTCTAGGCATTTTGTAAAAACTGGCTCAGGCTAGTCTTCATATCTGATCTCTGTTATCTTCTTTTCCAAGGGGGGGGGGGGGGGAGAGTCCCAGAGAGGTTGAGTGGCTTAGCTGAGATCACACTGTAAGGGAGGGGCAGGACCCTTCAGCTGTCACGTGACCAGTTCTTTTCCTTCCCTTCCCTTTTGAGACGGACTCTTGCTCAGTAGCCTAGGCTGGCTATGATCAAAGCCATGATCCCTGTTTCCATGGTGCTGAGATTACCAACCAGATCCCTAGTGCTAGCTCCGTTCTCAGGTTAATGTCACTGCCTCCACGGAAGTCCCAGGGCTGACCTGGGACTCGGACACCTCCCACCCACACTTGCTGCTGACTTCCTTGTGTCCACCGCTCAAGTCCTTCCACTGAGGTGGGCAGGGTGTGCCAAGGCCCGGTGGCGGGCAGGGCCGCCGCGGCCTGGGGCGCCTACCTTGAGGATGTCCTGCAGCTGCCTCAGCACGGCGTGCACCTCGGCCTGCAGCAGCCAGCGGAACTCCTCCTCCTGCGGGGGGTGGCGGAGGTCAGGGCCCGCCGCCCGCAGCCCGGCCCGCCGCCCGGCCCGCCGCCCGCAGCCCGCCGCCCGGCCCGCCGCCCGCCGCCCGCCGCCCACCAGTACGGCCCGCTCCGCCGCCGTGGCGGTCGCTGCCATCGCGGTCGCCATCGCCGCCGCCGCCGTCTCCCTCGCCGCCGTGCGCGGCCGGCCCGCGCGCAGAGCCCGCCCCCTGCCTTCCTCCTCTCCTTGCCGGTTGGCGGAGCGTGCCCCGGCCCCGCCCCCGGCCTCTCAGACCCAGCTCCGGGGGCCGGCGCCTTCCAGTTCCCCTCAACTCCGCAGGACCGCCTGACCTGCCCGCCAGCTCCCCACGCCCAGTGATTGGCCGGCAAGCCGCCTCCTCGCCCGCTCGGCCCTCCCATTGGCCCGCTGCAGGACCCGCCTCTACCGCAGGCCACTGGTCCAGGCCGGGCGGACTGAGCCCTGGGCCTTAATCCCCAGGAGGACTCCCGCCCCTGCCCCAGCGCTGGGCTCACGCATCGCAGCGGTGTTACCAAGAAATGTTTTATTTTTCTTGCAGTAGCTTTGTTAATTGCACAAAATCAGGTTTTGTTTTTGCCATTTAAACATTATCACACAATCCTATTCTGAAAGACAAATGTTCATTAAAAACAAAGCAAAAATAAAAATTCACAACCTTAATCACCTAGAAGATTTGTCATTTAAAGATTAAAGGAAGGGAACAGGGGCTTTCTTACAAGCTTTTTCACAAGTGTCACATTTTCTCCTTAAAAGGGAAGGATCTCAAAACAAGGGTGAAGTAGCTTCAACAGAAATATCCATAAAAAGAACTTTACAGAATTGTCAACAATATTAAGACAACATTGACTAACCGGTTCTCATACAGCATGTTTCCCCACCCCCACCCTCGTGTCCCCCAGGACCAGGACAGGCTGTGTTCAGACAGAAAACAAGTTCAACTTCCCAGTGATCCCAGCGGCCCACCCAGTCCTCCCGAGATCCCACCCAGGTTCCAGCCCAAGGAAAAGGGCCAAAGTATTGGGGGAGACCCCACGCCAGCATGGCCACACTTCACTCTGAATGCCCACCTGCAAGTCATGACTGGAATCTCAACCCAGGAGAGGAAGCAAGGCTGAAATCCCTTGGTGACTTCTCCTTGCTCCTAGGTGACACCCTATGCCCTTTCTGGTCCCCTAGTCAAGGAGAAATGCCAGAGGCTGAGGTCACCCAGCCCCACTCCGTGGTCAGGTTAGGTCAGGCCCGTTCCCTCCCCTCCAAAGACCCTGGTCTGGCTGGGGAGCACCGAAGACCCTGATGCTGCCTGGAGCGAAGACAAGAGCTGGGCCTCAGAAGTGCTCATGGCTTGCAGGCTGCTGGGTCTGGGCCACACAGGGGACAGACACGGACACTCTCCATGGGAGGAAGGGGTGAAGGGTGGGGCATGCAGGACCTGTGCGGGGCAGGCAGGAGCAGGTGGTCA
Source organism: Dipodomys merriami (assembly GCF_024711535.1). NCBI lineage: Eukaryota > Metazoa > Chordata > Mammalia > Rodentia > Heteromyidae > Dipodomys > Dipodomys merriami. The sequence continues at coordinate 291,721 of NW_027206269.1, read as the reverse complement.
GTCAGAGAGTCTCTTCAAGGCCAGGTGAAGAGACTGTCTTAACGGAAACAGGAAGGCGCTGCCCCATCCCCCACTGCTCACGGTGCCCTCAGGACCCTTCCCAAGGGCTGGAATGCAAATCCAAATACTAAAGCAGCCCAGGAGGAGTAGTGCTCACATCAGGGCACCTGGGGTAGGGCCAAGGTGAGCAGCGCGGAGGGAGGCGGCCACACTCACCGCAGGCCAGCCACTCTTGCGCTCCCTACAGAGGTGCCTGGCAGGCTGTGCCAGTCCCTCTTCAGTTCACAAAGGCCTGAGAAAGGAGGCCAGCTGGGAAATCCTCCCCAGCCGGTGGCCTGAGACTGGAGGGCCCACGGAGCCTGTGTTGGTGTTTGTGCTGGTTCACTTTGGCTGAGCTGCTCCCTCCTGGTGCTGTGGGGATGTGGACCTCTCTCCCACCTCCATGCTGGGGACTGGGGCAGTGTCCAGTGCTCAGGGCCAATTCTAGTCCCTCTGCTCAAGGGGGTGGAGATGAGACAAGCTTGGAAGAAGAAAAGCCAGGCAGCAGTTTCTGGGCAGCTTCTATCCTGGGGCAAGAGCCAGTGTGTGAATATGTACGTACGTATGTACGTACGTGTGGGGGTGTGTGGGGTGTGTGTGTGTGTGTGTGTGTGTGTGTGTGTGTGTGTGTGTGTGTGTGTGTGTGTGTGTGTGTGTGTGTGTGTGTGTGTGTGTGTGTGTGTGTGTGTGTGTGTGTGTGTGTGTGTGTGTGTGTGTGTGTACGTACGTGTGGGGTGTGTGTGTGTGTGTGTGTGTGTGTGTGTCAGACAGAGACAGATAGAAACAGAAAGAGAGAGAGACAGAGAATACACAGCTTCATACTCCATGGCCAGTGCCCAGTCCAGGAGCTTCCTCATCAGGCACCATGCTGACAGCCCCACTCCCTGCCCAGGATCTCAGAGAGGGGCTGCCACACACTGGGCCGACAGCAAGTCGCAAAGTCTGTATAAAAGGAAATGGAGACAGGTGGGCTGGTCCAGAGCTAAGTCCCAGGACCCTGACCCCATGTGAGGAACAGGGGCCAGAGAAAGATGAAGGGGCGAGGTGGGGCATTGAAGGGTTAGTGTATATAGGCTCGGTACACGGCAGACATATCATTGTCAGACTGGTCCAGTGCCTTCGCTCTTTTGTACACCTGGAAAAAAAGAAATAGGAGTAAAATAACGCAGATGGAGAGGTGGTGGGTACCCAGCTGCAAAGACAGGGTGCTCAGGACTTTGAGCTGCTGGGGAGGTGTTGCCCCTGCAGAGGGGATGGTGAGAAAAAAGGTGGGAAGATACTACGAGACACCCCTGGGTGAGGAGGTGCTCCTACACCTGACAACATAGAACTCTGCTCCTGGCTTAGCCCGTGAAGGTAGCCACATATTGTAATCCTTATGCAACCACCAAGTCAAGAGGCAAATGAAAACACAATTCTAAAGCAGATTCACATCATTAAGTTGAAGGCAGATGAAGGCAGAGGCAACAATGACAAGAGGGTCACTGCAAATCCAGTCCTACCTCAACACAGATAGTAAATGTCCATGGACTGGTCAGCCTTAAGATGTGACTTCTGAGCTCTTACAGTGCAGAGCCTGAATCACATTCTGTGGCCTCAATGGTCACACCCTACAAAATTTACCAACAGTGCATGTGCAAGTGACCTGTAAATATAGTATTTGAAAGCATGCTAACACAGTAAATACTCCAACTAAAAGGCAGAAACAGAATGGCCAAAAAGCAGCCCTAACCAAGGACTGTCTACAAACGACAGAATTTAAATGTAAAGACATAGGTGGGGGGCTGGGAAGGTGGCTCAGTGGTAGAGTGCTTGCCTCGCATGCATGAGGCACTGGCTTTGATTCTTCAGCACCACATAAGCTGAAGAGCTGAAGGACAGCGCCCAGACCCAGAGTTCAAACCCCACAACTGGCCAAAAAAAAAAAAAGACATAGGTGAGAAGAATATAGGAGAAACCCTGTAATAAGAGTAAACATGAAGCTGGACACCAGTAGCTCACACTTGTAATCCTAGCTACTCAGGAGGCTGAGACCTGAGGATCACAATTTGAAACCAACTCCAGGCAGGAAAGTCTATAAAATTCTTATCTTCAATTAACCACAAAAGAGCCAGAAGTGGAGCTGTGGCTCAAATGGTACAGTACTAGCCTTGAGCAAAAAAGCTCAGGGATAGTGCCCAGGCTGAGTTCAAGTCCAGAGTGTGACCCTCCCTTGTAATGAAAAAAACAAGCATGACAGGGCTGCATGCAGTATCTACCTATGCCAAACAGCAGACAGACATTCCAGAGGCACTAAAGGTCAAACTCACAAGAAGGACACTAGCACCCATCAATGTCCAAAAGCCTAACAGTGCCAAAGACAGAATTAAAGGAGGAAAGCACGTTATGCCACTAGTTCGGAGATTCTTTTTCAGGTGTTACTAGAGTTTGAACTCAGGGCCTTGCACTTGCTCAGCTGACACTGTACCATGTCAGTCATGCTTCCAGACTGACTTTGTGTTGGTTATTTGGTTTCTCTACCTCTTCTGACTGGCTGGCCTTGACCATGATTCTGTAGATCTCTACTTCCTTAAGTAACTACAATTACAGGTGTGAGCCACAGCACAGGTTTCTAGTCAGTTGCTTTGTCTGACAGTTGTGGAATATACTCAGCAACTTCAGACTCACATTCTTTATTTTCTTGCAACACCAGGGATTAAACCTAGGTTTCTGAGCATTCTAAGCAGGTGATCTACCACTGAACTACATACAACCTCAGTCCTTTTGTCCTTATTTTGAGACAAGGTCTAAATTGCCTAGGTTGGCAATGAACTTTGCTCAAAGCTAGCACGCTACCACTTGAACCACAGCTCCATTTATTTATTTATTGTCAGTCATGGGGGCTGAACTCTGGGCCTGGGTGCTGTCCCTCAGCTCTTCAGCTCAAGGATAGCACCCTACAGTTGAGCCACAGTGCCACTTCCGGCTTTTTTCTGCTTATATGGTGCTCAAGAATCGAACCCAGGACCTTGTGCATGCAAGGCAAGTACTCTACCACCAAGCCAACTTCCCAGCCCTCCATTTATTTTTGTTGGCTAACTGGAGGTAAGAATCTAATAGACTCTCCTGTCTGGGCTGGCTTTGAACTGTGATCCTTAAGGACCTCAATTTCCTAAGTAGCTAGGATTACAGGTTTGAGCCACCAGTACCTGTTAGGTCTTGCTTTTTGTCATTACTGGCTTGGACCATGATCCTCCTATTTTTGCTTCCCCCGTGTAGCTGGTTCAACTTGTTTACTGATTGAAATGGAGTATCATAAACTTTTTGCCCATGCTCACCTCAAACCATGCTTCTTGTGATCACTGCTTCCTAAATAGCTAGGATTACAGGTATGAACCTCCACACTTGGCAGAACTCACATTCTATTTAACTGCACAGGTAGTAGCACCAAAAAGAGAGCCCATCTGCTGGGCCACAAGTCTTGATAAATGTAAAGCATAAAATACCACATGGCCATGTCTGTCTTCTAATCCATAAGATGAATAAAATAGAAATCAATAACCATTAGATATCTAAAAATCTCCAAATGTTGAGCAAACTTTTGAGTCTGACCTTCAGTTTTGAACTCCTGGGCTCAATCAATACTACTGCCTCAGCCTCCTAAGTAGCTGAGATTACAGATGTGTGCCACTATGACTGACTTGATAAATTTTAATCCATAAATGGAAGAATAAATCATTTGGGAAAGACAAAAGTCAAGGGCAAAGGAATTCATATTAAGGGGTTAGAAAAAACAGCCAAGTTGAGAGTCCTGAACTTTAAAACAGCAGAACAGGCAGGCTGTAATCCTAGCTACTCAGGAGGCTGCAGTCTGAGGATCGTAGTTTCAAGTCAGCCTGAGTAGAAAAGTCCCTGTGTGATTCTCCTCTCCAGTTCTCAACAACATCAACAACAACAAAAACTAAGTGGAGCTACAGCTCAAAGTGGTAGAGCACTAGCCTTGAGCAAAAGACTTTACAGAGGGACTGGAAAGGTGACTAAATGGTAGAGTGCCTTGCATGCAAGAGGCCTTGGGTTCAATTCTTGAGCTTCACATAAGCAGAAAAAGCCAGAAGTGGTGCTGTGGCTCAAGTGGTAGACTGCTAGCCTTGAGCTGAAGAGCTGAGGGAGAGTACCCAGGCCCAGAGTTCAGGCCCCACGACCGACTGACCGATTAAACGAACAGTTTATAGAGACAGAGCTTTAGGCCCAGAGTTCAAGCCTTATGACTGAAAAGAACAAAAACAGCAGAATAGGCTGATAACAATCCCAGTAACCTGGAAGGCAGAAATTGGCCAGACTGCAGTTCAAGGCTAGCATGAGATGTCAGTGAACATCACTGCAACAAAAGAACCTGCATTTGCCTGTCACTCCTGCTACATAGGACGTAACAGGTTGAAGAATCACAGAGTCAGCCCCGAATATAAAGTGAGACTCTATCTAAACAAAATGTGGAAAAAACAAAAAAAAGAAAAAGAGCAAAGCAAAGCTCAACAGAGGGAGGGAAACACCAATTGCAAGAAGGTGCAGAGTCTTGGGACTTGGCCGGGTGCTATCCCGTTACCTCATTGGCGGCAGCTGCCATAGGAGTGGGGTGGTTGACGGCATCGCCCAGCGCGATGGCCAGGCGGAGATCCTTCTGAATGTACTTCAGGTAGAAATCAGGCTTGAAGTTTCCTTGGAGGATGTCTGAGGAAGGAAAGCTACTGATAAGAAGAACTCAGGACCCTAAATAAAACCTCCTGCAGGCTTTCCCACCAGGGAAGATGAAAAAAGACACCAAAGGGGACTTACTTTGGCACTTCTGGTCCAGGAAGATGCTGGCCAACTGTCCCTGATTGAGGATATCTAAGAGTGTCTGCTGTGACTGGCCTGTCACCTGGGCCAGTGTCAGTCCCTCGGCAATGGTGGCCATGAAACTCCCTTGGACCATGTTCACGATCAGCATCATCTTAGCTGCATTGCCAACTTCACCTGCCAAGGGCAAAGAGTCAAAATCACATGCCAAGAATGCCACAGGAGGCGGGCCTCTCTTCCTGCCCTCACCCTGCATCTGGGAGTCTCTTTCACCTGTCTGTGACAAAGCAGGTTCTTGCTCCTTCTAGGCACTGACTGTAACCATCAACGGAAACTTTCCCCTAGAGTGCCCGGTAGGAAGGCCATGTAAGACGGATGCAGTCCCTGACCCCCAGGCCTGACATGGCCCCAGCGGTGGCAGACATATTACCTAGAAAGAAGGAGGTCTTCCCCATGGCTTGGAAACAGCTGCTGCAGTCTTCATACAAGCCCCTGTCTCCGGCCGCTAAGATCACCAACATCCCGTCATTAGACAGCTGCTGGTTCCCTGAGACTGGGGCTTCCAAGAAGCGGCCGCCCCTGGACACGATCACCTGTGTGGGAAAGCCACGGCTTCTGGAGGCCTGTGCCTCACAGGCCCCCCAGACACGTCAAGGAGCATCCTCAGGGGCCTGCCTTCCACCCAGACAGTCTTTGCCTTCAGCTGTCCCACAGGGAACCACCCACACTTGGCTTTGTTTAGCCTGGGCCTGGGGACAATCTAGAGCCAGTGGGATACCTGGGCCAGCTCGGTGACTGTGTCAGCATCCACCGTTGACATGTCTACATAGCACTTGCCTGGGCGGATCCCTTGTAGCACACCACTGGGCCCCAGAACCAGCTGTGGGGATACAAAGAAGAAGCAACAGCCTGGCCTCCCAGCCAATGCTCAGAAGCTCCTGTAGACCACCATGTATTGACTTTTTGGCTCCCTTCCTGGTTAGGAATTAACTATTAAGGCTGAAAAGGGAAGAGCCCACTAAATATGCAAGGGTTAAAATAGTAGTTCCAGAATGCTCCTTCCCATTTGTTCTTGCACCTTCTCAACAGGATCCCATTATTTATTTTGGGCCTTCTTTGGACTGACTTGGATTAGACCAGTCCCCTGTGTTAACAGGATGGCTACATCTGAACTTGTAACACGTTCAAATTCAGAAACAGCTACGCATAGGAAGCTGGCCTTTGAACCCAAAGTACCCTCAGCCCCAAAGCTTCTAGCTCAACAGATGCTTAGGAACCATTTCAGTACAGACTTCAAGTATAGTTTTCATGCTTTGTTTCAAAGTAAAGAAGTCTGTATTCAATGTAGGCAAATGCCCTTCCCAATGGGAGATGGCCCCTAAATGGGAAATCCAGCCCCCACATGCAGACTCACTCGCTGTGCAGGGGAGAAGGGGAGGAGGCCAGCCAGCTCTCCTGGCTACGACCTGGGCGCTGAGGGGAGGGGGATCCTTACGTCCTTGGCTGCCTTTGGATCCGACACACAGGCAAAAGTGATGTCACAAGTGGAAACGACTTCAGCGGGGGTTCTTCCTAGGCGGGCCCCCTCCTGGATGAACAAATCACACTGCAAAAGTCACAGATCCTAACGTGAGCAGCAGGTAGTGCACAAGTATGCCAGTCAGGCCCAGAACCTGGCTGGCCTCCAGGCAGGAGGCTGAGGTGGGGACTGGGGACAGCAGAGCTAGAGGTCTGGCTTCAGAGAAAGTCAGTGCCCTGGGCTGCCAGCACTGTGCTGGGAAGCAGGGCTGATGGGAGCCCCTCCTTCTGGCCACCATTCCTTTTCAGGCTGGCTGCCCACACTGCTGCTGGTTCCTAACAAAATGTATCACTGGTGTTTTGGTAGTATTTCTTTGAACAATAAGCAATCAAAGAAGTAATTAAAGCTAGTTTCTCGTTCCTTACTCCTATAATACTAGGTATTCAGGAGGTGGAGATCTGGAACAAGTCTATGAGACTCTTACCTCCAACTAACCAGTAAAAAGCCAGAAGTGAGCCTGTGACTCAAGTGGTACAGTACCAGCTCTGAGCAAAAATGCTAAGGGTCATCACCAGGCTTTGAGTCTAAACACTACTATTGTCTTGTACACAGGGGTACACAGTAATGAGAATAATTTAGATTTAGTATTTTGCATGCTTTCCCCCCCCCCCTTTCCTTTCTCTTGTCAGTTGTGGGGCTTGAACTCTGGGCTTGGGCGCTGTCCCGTACCCTTCAGCTCAAGGCAAGCGCTCTACTGCATGTCTTGTTTGTTTTTTGTTTTGGTGATACTAGAGTTTGAATTCAGGGTCTCATGCTTGCAAGGCTGGCATTCTATCACTTGAGCCATGCCTTGTCCAATGTAGCTTTTTAATGGTTAGTTTGGAGGTAGTCTCAAGGATTTTTCTGCTTGGGCTGTGTTCAAACTGTGAACCTTCAGGTCTGTTCCCCACTCCTCTCTCTTTCTGCTGGTCCTGGGACTTGAACTCAGGGCCTGGGTTCTGTTCTTGGACCCCTTTGTGCCCAACACTAGCTTTCTACCACTTGAGCCACAACACTATTTCCAGCCTTTTCTGTTTATGTAGTACTGAGGAATTGAACCCAGGGCTTCATGCATACTAGGCAAGCACTATACCACTAAGCAATACTCCCAGCCCCCGGTCTCAGCCTCTTGATTAGCTAGGATTACAGGCATGAGCCACTGGTGCCAGGCTAGAGCCTTTACTTTTACTAATTTTTTTACATGCATTTAAAATGTTCTGTGCTGGGTGTGGTGATGTGTGCCTGTAATCACAGCTACTCAGGAGACTAATGCAGGAGAATTATGAGTTCAAGACTAACAATTGCATATTTCTGGTTTATATATCTTTTTTTTTTTTGGTCCGGTCATGGAGCCTGAACTCTGGGCCTGGGCGCTGTCCCTCAGCTCTTCAGCTCAAGGCTAGCACTCTACCACTTGAGCCACAGCACCACTTCCAGCTTTAATGTGGTGCTGAGGAATGGAACCCAGGGCCTCAGGCATGCAAGGCAAGCGCTCTACCACTGAGCCACCTTCCCAGCCCTGGTTTATATATGTTGATGACTTCTGATACACATTTTTTTTTTTATACCTTTGCTTACTGTTTCTCTTTTGTGGGCTTTTTTCTTATGTTTAATAAAACTCCAAAAGAGCTACATTAATAGTAAATTTCATTTTTTCTGGTTTTTTTTTTTTTTTGTTTGTTTGTTTTTTTGGCCAGTCCTAGGGCTTGAACTAAGGGCTTGGGCTCTGTCCCTGAGATTTTTTGGTCAAGGCTAGCACTCTACCACTTGAGCCAAGCTCCACTTGTGGTCATTTTGGTAGTTAATTGGAGGTAAGAGTCTCATGGACTTTCTTGCCCAGGCTGGCTTTGAGCCATGTTCCCCAGATCTGTTGCCTGAGTAGCTAGGATTACAGGCATAAGCCACTAGGGTCTGGTTCTCCCCAAGTTTCTAAGCAATTGTCCAGAGAAGCTTTCCTTGAGTGTTGAGTCTACAGAGTGATAACGAACAGCCCTGCTTCAGGCTGCCTAAGCTGGTCTGTGTAGCCTTTCAGTAATGAGGTCTCACGATGTGTTCCCTACTTATTCACAAGAACTAGAGGAGCACTTTTTGTTGTTTTTGCATTAGGATCTTGGTATGGCCCTGAACTTGGACCAAACTCAGAACAACCCTTTTGCCTCAACCTCTACAGTAGCTGATATTATAGGCATGTACCAAGCCAGAGTACTGTGCTGTTTCGGATGACCTGTCCATTGCCATGCCCTTTGAGCAGGTGCCTCACCTTCTCAGGTGAAGACACTGACAGGAAGGAGGTCTGATGCATTTGTGACATGAATTTGGGACTGACGTAAACCTAAGTTTGTAACTGTTTTGTTCTCCTGCCTCCCTGGGAGGAACAGTCCTGTGGGTGACATGGAAGTTTTCCAATCACAAAACAGCATGGGGTTGGGAGGGTGGGCCAGTGGTAGAGAATCTGAGTAGCAAGTTCCAAACTGCCAACTCCCTCCCCCCAGCCCCCAGCCCCCAAACAAAATCAACACCAAGAAAACCTAGGATGTACAGAGGCCCTTTAAGGGAACGACAGGTTCTCCATGTCCCTGGGATAGGCAGCTGAGGCGTCCTGGTCATTCTTACTTAGACAGTAACTGGAATTCAGCACTAGCCCATGCCTTGCCCAGCACCAGTGTGCCCAGGGTGCTATGTGCCAGGACCCAGAGTGAGTGTGACCCAAGCCTCAAGCTATCTGTGACCACCATCCATTATCTAACCTCTATCCCTAAAGGTGACACCCAGACAGAGGAAAAACCACTGAGTCATCTTAGGCATCCGCAGGGAGCATCTTTATCTTGTGTGTGTATGTCACGGTGCTACATTTGCTGGGCTTGCTTCTTAGTTGGCACTCTGCCATTGGAGCCACACCTCCATCCCTAGGCACTTAGTTTTTCTAATAACATCTACCTGCCACGATTAGTTTTGGCTTCTCCTTCACCCTATGTGGAGCAGTGAGTAGTCACCCGCATTCCAGGGACCAGTACATCTGACTCGCAATACTTACTTTTTCTGCAGTCCGGTTCCATACAGTCACCGTGTGACCCATCTTTAGCAAGTTGGAGACAATGCCACTTCCCATAAGGCCAAGGCCCAAAAATCCTATCCTGAAAGAGAGAGAGATGGATCAGGTCAGGGGTGGGGTGGGTGGGCCTGGTATGTCCTCCTTGTAGACCAAGTCAGGCTAGAATTTAGGATGCCAGAAAAATGGCCTGAAGGTTGAGTGAGCTGCAGCCAGCCATATGGTACCTCTTCTTCTCCTGTGGGACTAAACACCAATGCACTGGTCCAAACCCTCCCCTCTACAGAACAAAGAACGACCTCTATGGCTTAGGCCAGCTCTGCCCCTCCAGGCCTCTGTCTTTCACCAAAACTCTGGAATTTTCCTCACAACCTTCTGTTTGCCTTCACTTCCTTCGCTTTGACCTTCCTGCCACTTTCCACTTCCACTGCTGTTTCTTCCTGCTTAAGAGGATTTTCATCTTGCCTAAATGTCTTTTCCTGGCTTCTGCCCTTTATTTTCTCACACAGGACAATGAGATCAGTTCTGCTTCTTTATGTCTCAGTCAGTCACGTTCATGTTCTTGTGGCGACCTGGCTTTTCTCCCAGTTCTAGATACCCTTTGTGGTTTTCCCATTCCGACTCCTTGCTATCTTCTCTGCATTTTTGGTTTTCTGGAATAACATCTTCAGTCACTCTTGCAAACTGTGCCCAGATCCCTCACCACCTGCTGGAACATTCGCTGCATAGAGGCCATGTTCAGCCCACACCATGTCATTTGGATCAAATGCTGAAAATGAAACTCATCACTTCCTGTCCGTTAAGTTGCATGCTGATGCTTAAAAAGGAGGTCTCATTTGTCATTCACAGCCTCTCTTGGTTGTGCAATTTCCCCTATGCAACAATCAGGACAGATTAATTCTCTTCCTTTTCTTCATGTCCCAGGAAACCCAATAGACTTGGGGATGATGTCTTTGGATTTCTAATATAACTGATGCTATCACTGTGTTTCATGAACAGACTTTCTGCTGTGGTTTATATGCTAGGTACAAACTGCTGACAGAACAGTAATCAAGGTCTTGCTTTTAGCTCTCAACCCCTGCCTGGTCTGCCTTGTCGTTAACTTTGTTTGGTGGCAGTAGGTAATGACTTTGGGGCTTTGCATTTGCTAAGTAGGTACTCTACTGCTTGAGCCACAGATCCAGTCTCTGTGTTCATTAATGGTGGTGTCTATCTCTTCCCAGCTTGCTTCCTTTCCACCTATTCTTTTTCTCTAGTCAAGGTTTTGCTATGTAGCTCAGCCTGATACAGATCAGAAGTCAAGGCCCTATGGGGCTAGTAATGTGGCTTAGTGGTAGAGTGCTTGCCTAGCATGAATGAAGCCCTGGGTTCAATTCCTCAGTATCACATAAACAAAAAAAGCCAGAAGTAGCACTGTGGCTCAAGTGGCACAGTGCTAGCCTTGAGCAAAAGGTCAGGGACAGTGGGCAGGGCCTGAGTTCAAGCCCCAGGACTGACAAAAAAAAAAAAAAATTAAGGCCCTCAGACCCTCCTGCTTTAGTCTCTGGAAGGCAGAGATTAAAGATGTGCACCAGGGGGCTGGGAAGATGGCTCAGTGGTAGAGTGCTTGCCTTGCATGCATGAGGTCCTGGGTTTGATTCCTCAGCACCACATAAGCAGAAAAAGCTGAAAATGGCGCTGTGGCTGAAGTGGTAGAGCACTAGCCTTGAGCTGAAGAGCTGAGGGACAGCACCCAGGCCCAGAGTTCAGGCCCCACAACTGACCAAAAAAAAAAAAAAGTGCACCAGCATGACCAACAACATTCCCCTCTGCCTACAACCTAACAAGCTCCTCCTTCTTCACCTTCAGGGAAGTTTAGTAAGAACAACTTGTAAAATCAGTCATTTCAACTGTAAAAGTTGTTCTGTTTCTGGTCTGGGGAACAATTATATGGAATACACCCTCTTGCTGAAGAAACCCTTCCTACCATGTGACTCTGTATCACAACTGGCCTACTGAGGAGAAGCAAAGTCAAGTCTGGAAGCAAGTTCAGTCTGGGGAAGGGAGGACATAGGCTTTATTCCAAATATCTTTTTTTTTTCCCCCATCGGTCGTGGGGCTTGAACCCTGGGCCTGGGCGCTGTCCCTCAGCTCTTCAGCTCAAGGGGAGCTCTCTACCACTTGAGCCACAGCACCACTTCCCCAAATATCTTAATCTTCTCAATCTCCTGTAGTAACTCTTGGAGATTTTCTCACAGGTGAACAAAGCTAGTGACTTTCTGTGTGTGTGTGACAGTGTTGGGGCTTGAACTCAGGGCCTTGTGAATTCTCTCAGACTTTTCACCCATGATTGATGCTCTACCACTCAAGCCACACCTGTATTTCTAGCTTTCTGTTGATTAATTGCAAAGGAGTCTTATAGATTTGTCTGCATAGGCTAGCTCTGTGCCTCGATCCACAGATCTCAGCCCTCTGAGTAGCTAAGATGACAGGTGTGGGGCCCTGGTGCCTGCTGAGTCCAGTCCCAGGTGGCTGAGAGTCTAACCTCTGAAGTAAGCGCACTTGCATGTGGACTCAATGGGAGTTATGGAGACAGCCCTTGAGCCAATGCCCGAGAGGGACTCCATTAAGGATTTGTGTGACAACTACCATCTTCAACTTTAGCTTCTTTCCATTTGACCCCAGCCATCTCTGGGGTGGCAGAACCCAACCCCAGGCTAATGCCAGCACTTACTTTTTGTCTGTGGGTGTGACACTGCCGTTCACTGCTGTGCTGTCCGCTGCCTGGATGGAGGTGGAGCCAGTTTCCTAAGGATAGAAAGCACACATCATCCACCTGCCCACAAAGAGGCAGGTTAAGAGAAACATGGGAGGCATGGAGCCTACATACCTCTTCACAGACTTTCAACTTCTTTGTGATTGCCTGGTAACAGACAGCTGGCTAATAAAGAGGGAGGAAAAAGACCATGTATTAAATGGAATGGCTAATGAGTCTTCATTATAATTCTACAAAAGGTCAGGCCTTTACTGCTCTACTAAGCTTACTGTGGACTGAAGGAAGTCTCAGAGGTTCTTATGGGCCCGGCACTCCAAGGGACTAAATCATATGCCAGATTTATAGAGCTGGTCACCTAGAGCCACAGAGTACCAGGCAACACTTGCAAGGCTCGGCCTAACTATGAAGAGGTGCTAGGAATGCTTCCCTCGCAAGATATGGGGTTGTTGCTGTTGGCTTAGATGCCACGGCTCCCCCACAGCGGCTGACAGTGCACCCTGTCTGTTCCTCCTGCCGCGGACTCTGAAGACAACTTCAAATGTGTCAGCCACATGGCTGGCTGGGTTCTAGCTTCCTTTTGGCTTATTCTGAACCTTGGCAGCACATGGCTTCCTTATAAGCTGACACTGACTTCTGGCAGTTGCTCTGGCTGAGGAAGCCACTCTTGGTGGCCAGCCTGAGCCAGGGTGGGAACCTCAAAACAACTCACCTTCTCTGTCTGGCTCAGCAGGAAATGGTGGAAATGAGGATCTGCATCTTTGACTGGCTGAAACCAGAAGACAGTGCATGTAGTCAAGCTGCTTCCCAGTGCTGCTTCCTCCTGCCTGCTAGCTGCACTCCTCTCAGCATTTGCCCACGCAACCCAGCAGAAGGATCCCACTACTGTGTGTCATTCCAACAATCAGAGTGACCCAGGTGCGGGATGCTGACAGCTCATGCCTGCAATCCCAGCTACTCAGGAAGTGGATTTGAGGATTACTGTTCAAAACCAGCCTGGACAGGAAAGTCCACGAGAGTCTTATTTCCAATTAACCAGCAAAAAGCTGGAAGTGGAAGTGTGGCTCAAGTGGCAGACCACTAGCTTTGAGCAAAAAGACTAAGGGACAAAAAGACAGTGTCTAGGCTCTGAGTTTAAGCCTCAGTAATTCTGGGAGCGTGTGCATGTGCGTGCGCACATGGGCACGCACACACACGCGCACACACAGACACACACACACAAAAACAACAGTGGTGTGCAATCCCAAGTCTAATGGCCAAGTGGCAGACTAAGCTCTCATCTGCAGGGTGGAGGGTTTTCCTTTGTTGTTGTTGTTGTTGCTGTTGTCATGGGGCTTGAACTTGGGGCCTGGGCACTGTCCCTTAGCTCTTTTGTTCAAGGCTAGAGCTCTACCACTTTGAACCACAGCTCCACTTCCAGTTTTCTGGTACTTAACTGGAGATGAGAGTCTCATGAACTTTCCTGCCCCTGTTGGCTTTGAACCATGATACTCAGATCTCAGCCTCCTCAGTAGCTAGGGTTATAGGCATGAGCTAACCAGTGCCTGGCTGGTTTTACTTTTTAATCTGTTGTCTTCTGGAGTGTCTTATAATCAACAAAACAAAAAGCAGAGGGGAAAAAGAAAAGGGAATCTTATCTGGCAATGCCCAGAAGTCAGTAATCCCATTTGCCAGGTGGTTTGACCTCTCAGGAGAGTTCCTTACCTCGCTTGCAGTCGGCTGCCACTTAAACGAGGCCATGGGTCCTGCCATCATCCCCTTCACAGTACTCGACTCAGGGATAGTGAGGTCCTGCAGAGGACAGGGAAAAGCAGAGCATCAGGACACTTCCCTCCTTTGTGTCTCACTGAGTCCTGACGACACCCCTGCAAGTTCAAGTCGATCCCCAGCCATAGGTCTGCTGACAGTCCCTGGGAAGAAACAGGGCAGATTTCCCATTTATACAACACCAAAGTGAGCCTTCTCTACCCTTGATAAGCATGTTCATGTGTCTAAGCAGCACACGGATGGTGTTAGTGAAGAGCCACAGGGAAAATGTCCTGGTGAATGGTGAGCAAGACAGCAGCAATAGGGTCAGATGGAACCCACCACATGTTATAGAAGAAGCCTCGGTGCCTGAAGTTGCTGCACCTGCCCATGTATACACAACCAGGGTGGTCTCCCAGCCTTCCTAGGCCTGGGGTCCCTACTCTTTTTCTTCATAGCTATTCTACCTTGCCCCTGCCTTCCCACTCATTCTCTCCCACCCCAGCAGGCCCCCCAACATTTCCATTAGAACATCTCTGCGAATCCCGTGTGACGGAGAGCCCTCCACCACTGCCATCCCACAGGCTGGGGGGTTCTCTGGAGTCCTTTCTAATGCCTCGTCCTCTAACACACTGGTGGTGGCCACTGCTCTACCATTGCACACCTGCCCTGACTCTCACCACCCTCACTCCTAACACCCAAACTCACTGCCATCACCTGTCTCCTACCTGACGTCAAACTAAATCTCCCTGCATCCGTGCTGCACACCTGCAACCTAGTCTCCATATAGCAGACAGCCATTTTCTAAAAGTCAAGTCAATCCTAGCTCCTTAGGAGGCTGAGATCTTGAGGATGATGGTGGATCATGGTTTGAACCACGCCTGGTCAGAAAAGTCTGTGAGACTCTACCTCCAACATAACCAGCAAAAAGTCAGGCTGGAAGTATGGTTCAAGTGGTAGAGTGTCAACAGAGAAGGTACAAGGCCATCGGTTCAAACTTCACTACTACCAAAAATAAAAAAAAGATAAATCAGACCCCAAACCAGCTTTCCGTCCCACAGTGAAGGAAGCTACAAGGCCTGCCACTGCCCCCTCACAGACCCCCGGTACCCCAAGCACGCATGATACGTCCTTGGCTTTGTCTTTGGTACAGGCTCTGTGCCTCTGTTGAATGGGAACTTATTTCGGTGGCCCCCTGTACCTTCCACAGAATATGATACTGACTTAGAGGGCTTTCACAATGTTGGCCTCACGAAGCCCTCAACACCTCATGACAGAGAACTCTTTTGGTCTCCATTTTATAGATGATCAAGGTGTGGAGAGCTGTGAGCAGCTCTGGCCACTAGTGAGGCAGATCAGATTTAAACTCAGGTACTGCAACTCCAGAGCTAATGCATCAGGAGCATGCTCTAGAAAGGCAAAAACTTTGCCAGCTATCTACTCCAGAGCCCACACTGGGGCCTATGTGTCTAACATGTGGTTGAGGTTCAACCCTTTTTTTGGCCAGTTCAGGGGCTTGAACTCCGGGCCTGGGCACTGTCCCTGAGCTTCTTTTTTTGCTCAAGGCTACCACTTGAGCCACACTGCCACTTCGGCCTTTTCTGTTTATGTGGTGCTGAGGAATCAAACCCAGGGCTGTGAGCCACATTCCCAACCCCGAGGTTCAAAAATTTTGAACCTCGGGAGAAGGTGATGGAACTTCATCCTAGAGAGACTGGCTGAGCTATGCTTTTTCTCCAACATCTGGCTCGTGGTGGTGCTGCTGTGGCCATCTGACAGAGGGCGGTTTGCGGGGAAGAGAAGGCTGCCTCAAAGAATGTTTTGCAGTGACAGATGCTCTGTGTCTGTGCGGTCTGACACAGGAGCCCCAGTCACGTCACCACCAAGCACCTGACACCAGGCTTGGTGACAGTGAAACTGAATTTTAAATTGTTTTCAGGGTAATTTACATTTACACAGTCACCAGTGTAGTTCTAGGGATGGCACAATGGAAATAAGAAGAGCACAGTCCTCAGGCCAGAACCAAGAAGACTGCCGCTCTCTGCCTCTCTTGGTAGAAGTTTAAAATTTTAGGAGAGCCGCAGGCCTGACCAGGTAACTCCTATAGAGTTGTAGCCCTGAGCTCAGGACACTAGGAAGAGGAACTCCAGGGAGAGGTGTGAGCGTGGTGCCTGGCTGGTAAGCCTGTGTCACTGATTCGTGCAGCTGACACCTCTAAGACCAAGGTCACCTTTTCCATTATCTCCAGGGGCAGAAGATTCTATAGGAGAAGGAAGTTACCTGGGACTCTGCCCAGCTACCAGCCCATGCTGCACTGCTTCTGAAAGGAGTTTGCCAGTCAAATAACCTGTCATTATGCACCCCCATCTCTCTTCTTCTTCTTCTTCCACTCCATCTTCCTCTCCCTCCCTTTCCCTCCCCGCTCCAGCATAGATCAGGTTGGAAGACACACTGCAATTCCAGTGCCAGGCACAAACTTCCTCACGCATCTGCAGGTGCTGAGCTGAAGCAACTGTTCCACACCTCCAGCCAAGCTCTATCCTGCCCTTTCACGGGCGGCCAAGGCCAGGCACAAAGTCCGTGCAGAAGGGTCCCCACAAAGAGGCAACAGCAGTTAGAACTTCTGGACTAAGCCCGGCTTCATGTTACTACCCTCCAAATGAATAACTCAGCCCCAAAGGCCAAGTGCTTTTCACTGGAAGCTTGAAGAGAAGCCTCTAGAAGCAAACTCAGGCAGGGACTTGGAGATTCCCCTGAAGTAGCCACTCACTCTCACTACACAATTAGCCCTGGTGGGTCTGGACAAGGTACCTCACATTGCTCTACCCTCTGCCTAAGGACACACCCAGTCCTCATAGCAAACCCACAAGGCACCATCATCAGATGAGGAAACCAAGGCTAGGAACTCAGCCAAGGTCATCTCTGGCTCCAGCTAGCAATCCAAACCAGGGCCCTCATCCTAACTTCTCCTCTGGACTTCCCTTCATCCAAAAGGAGGATGCTTCTCTCCAGAGGGAGGCAGGAAGAAGTATGTGCGATACTTGCCTTAAGACAGAATGAATTTAGCAGGCAGAACCTCACAGCCCAAGTTTCTTAAGGACCCCAAGGAAATAAGTTCAAAAGTCAGATCACACTTTTTTGAGTCAGGCTGAGCCATGCTGCTGTCTAAGCTCCCCGTATTCCGAGGTATGCAAGTTTCTAAACCGCTCCTGGTCAGAAGAGGGGAGGCCCTCTTCTTCTTAGGACAGTGGGAAGGACCTTGTACAGGAAGGGACCACACAGAGGCCGCCACAGGCTGAGCACAAGCACAGGGATACTGCAGCAGACATCCAAGTGATTTTAAATTTGAGTTAGCTTCCAACATCTAAAATTAGAATGTTTCACACACAAATATGCCTCTCTAGTGTCTCTTGAGGAAAACCAGACAACCTGTCCTCTGTTGGCCAGAACAGGACCTGGCCAGACCCCAGCCGCAGTCAGCCTCCTGCCTTCCACACACACTCGAGACCCTTGTGCCTGCACAGGCCGCTCCGGAGGGTTCCACTGCCTGCCTTATCCCCCACTGCTCCCACCAGCCATCTGCTTCTGCTCCCTCTGTTCTGCTGCTACTGATAGGCCCTGCGCTCTCCAAACCCCCTCCTTTCTTTCATCTTGAAATTCTTCTGAGACTGGACCCAGGTATTACCAGCAAGAAGGCAAGAGATATGCCAATCCCACTTGATTTCATCTGGTGTAGCTTCCAGTCTACCAACCCGACCACATACTTTCTCTACAGGAGGCCACTGCCCTGCTTTCCCCTCTTCATTTCTCCACACAAACTCAGCAGTCTCTGGGTTCACCCATCCTTTTCCAGTCTCACCTCCTTAGCCTGAACCTTCAATCTGATCTACAGCTTGCCTGAAATTCATTACATTTAAAACATAACTGGGAGCCAGACACAGCTGACTCACACTTATAATCCTAGGTACTCAGGTGGCCTAGATCTGGAGGATTAGGGTTCAAAGCCAGCCTCAGCAGATCAGCAAAAAAGCAGGGCTGGAGGTGTGGCTTAAGTGGTAGAATGCAAGCTGTGAGCAAAAAGGTCCTGTGAGCCCAAGGCCCTGAGCTCAAGCCTTACCAGAGACAAACAAAAAAGCAAACAAACACAAATACAAAAATCCAGAAAACTAGGGCTGGGGCACGTCAGCTCCACTGAACAGTGATTGCCTAGTTTTTGCACACAGTCCTGGACTGCATCCCCAGCACTACAAGCAACAGAACCCCATAGAAACAGCTCTCTTCTCTTCCTTGAGCCAGCTCCACTTTCTGACCCAAGGACTCCATGCCCGCCAGAGGCAATCACCACCATTTCCCCAGGAGTGGAGCCTGAAATGACCGCTTCCCTTGTTTTCACATTCCATGCCTGTGGGGAGGCTTCTTCCAACAGGCACCTCACACACTCCTTTCAGGAGTGCATGCCGTCAAGCCCCTCTTCTCTTCCCCCAGGATCAACTAAAGCACACCTTGGTGCAGAGCCACCTTGACCCCTAGGCTCTCTACAATCCAGGGCCAACCTGCCTTGTCCATCGCTCACCTCCAAGTCCTCCACCTGTGCGAAGACATTCACACCAACACGCGCCTCTCTTGGCTATGCCCTCCTCCCTCCATTCTTGCTAGTCTTCCCACGGCCTACATGCCCGCTCAGCTGGCTACAGCTCGGGGTGGGGGGGCGCTCTGCCTCCTGTTCCTGTGGCACCTGTATGTCCACCTCCATCTGGGCTGCAGGATTCCTTAGGACTCGGTGCCCACTGGGTGAGCGGAAGCACACTCAGAGCCCAGCTCTACCTGGCACAGAAGGAATTCAGGAGTCCCGGAAGCTACGGAGTAAGACAAACCTTCTCGTCCTTTGGGGGCCGACCCCGCTTCCGGGGACTCTGCTCTTGGGCTCTTTTCAGAGAGCATTTGGAGCCTCTCTCTGCAGAGCCTGAAGTCACCCTCTTCTTTCCTTCTCCCATGTTCTTCTTCACCTTCCCTTCAGACAGGCTAAGCTTGCGCTTTTCATCACCTGAGTTTGGCCTACTTCTCTCCTCACTGGAATTACGCCGACTCTTGTCATCAGCAGAAGTGTGGGATGATGTCTGAAAGTTCAATAATAATAATGATAACCACTACCACAGCTGCGCCGCCGCCACGCCACCGCCACGGCTGCGCACTGCTATAGGAACTTCTGTGAGTTATGCTCACGGTCACGCTATGGAACAGGGTCCTTGCTCACCCCTCCTGCGTTAGGGGGGTGGGGGCGGGGAACCAAGTCACTGTCCACAGACCCAAAGCTACAAGGTGGGCAGGGTACAGTCCCAGAGGCTGCTCCTAAGCTCTGGGCCACACTCGAAAGCTGAGCTACTCTGTTCCTCCTAATGGCAACAAGCTCCTCAGAAAGGTGGGCGCAGGCATGGGGCTGCAAGCTGAGACTGGCACCTTAGAGCCCATTCCTCTCTCTCCAGGCATCTCATAAGAATGGAGTTGTGGTCTGGTGACATTTCGTATTTCGGAGCTATGCACAATTCCCAGTCTGGTGTCAGAGGAAAGTGCAGTGTCTCTCACCTGGTCTTTCCCTTTGGCTCTCCTGAGGAACTCTTCAACAGCATCCACAGCTTGCTGGAACCGTTTGCCCTTGTTGATCTTTATCATTTCCTCTTTATGAGCATGGTAGGGCTTTAGCTGTTCCACTTTGATCCAAGCACTGGCAGAAAACAGACACAAGAAAGGGTCTGAGCCAGACTGCACATACTAAACTGTACTAGAGGTTTCGCCAGAGCAGAACTTTAGAAACTATCCATTGGTTTAGCTGGACTTTGAAAAAGGCTTAACATTTCAAAACAGAGTATCAACTATCCCAAACTTTTCTTTTCTTTCTTTTTTGTCGGTCATGGGGTTTGAACTCTAGGCCTGGGCGCTGTCCCTCAGCTCTTCAGCTCAAGGCTAGTGCTCTACCACTTGAGCTACAGCGCCACTTCCAGTTTTCTGTGGTTTTATTGGAGATAAAGAGTTTCACAGACTTTCCTGCCCGGGCTGGCTTTGAACCGAGATCCTCAGATCTCAGCCTCCTGAGTAGCTAGGATTGCCGGTGCCTGGCTCTGAACTTTCCTTTTCTTCTGTGCCAGTCCTGGAGCTAGAACTCAGGGCCTGGAGTTGTCTCTGAGCTTCTTTTGCTCAAGGCTAGCATACTATCACAAGCCACAGCTCCACTTCCACTTTCAGCTTTTAGGTAATTTGGTGGAGATAAGTGTCTCATGGACTGCTCTGCCTGGGCTTGTTTTGAACCACTATCCTCAGATTTTAGCGTCATGAGTAGGTAGGATTACAGGTGTGAGCTGCTTTCTCTCTTTTCTTTTCTTTCTCTCTCTCTAATTTTGTTGTTATTATTAAGGTATTTTACAGAGGGGACACCATTTCATTAGTCAAGTAATGAGTACATTTCTTTTTGGGCAATATCACCCCTTCCTTTGCTTTCCCCGTTTTTCCCTCCCTCTGCCCACAAGCTGCAGAGTTCATTTTGGTGGTACAAGGATTTGAACTCGGGACCTCGTTTGAGCCATATTCCCAGCTTCATTTTGCTTCATTTTTCAGTCGCAAGCTTACCTAGGGCCAGCTTCGGACAGTGATCCTCTTACTGATGCCTTCTGTGTTGCTGTGATTACAGGCACTCATCACTACACCTGTCTTACTGGTTGAGATGGGGATCTTGTTAACTTTTTGCCCGGGCTGGCCTCCAGCTGAAATCTTCCCAATCTCTGTCTCCCTAGCAGCTGGAGATTACAGGTGTGCAATGCACATAGAGCCCTCCCAAACTCCTCAGCTTAAAGTCTATCTTCTTGTTTCAAGAAATAGAACATAGTAACACCACCAAAAGTCAGAACATTTCTCAAGAGAAATCGCTGTTATATATGACTTCCTTTCCCACTCATCCACCGGTTCTCAACACTCAACCACATATATCCTTTCACTTGCTCAGGGCAGAGGAAAACTGGAGTTGAGTCTGTCATAGCTCAGTGCACAGCAGAAAATAACTCATAAACCCCTGGGAATCAGGAATCTGGAAGCATTATAAACTATGGCAGTGTTACCATACAAGATGACTGACAATCTGCTCATCAAATGAGAGTCAAGAGATACTGTCAGGCCTACACCACTCAGTATGTCCTAAAGCTGGCTACTTTTATAGGTAACTGTAGCCACTGAGCCTACATTTATTCCTAAGTGATGGTATCCATGGCTACTAAGCCACGGGAAACACATGGTTTGGGACAAGGGCAGCAGTCACCAAAAGGAAGCTTTAAAAAAAATGAGATTCTTGACAGCAAAGGCAGGACAATTACTGACATGGAATTTGTAACTTGTACCATCAGAGGGTAACAGGTGAAGTGAGAATGGCAGCTAGCTGCCTACTATGGAAGACCTGGCCTGCTCCGTTCACCGAGCGAGTCTGCTGCAGCTAGCTTGCTGTGGTTTCCCTACATGAAGTTTCAGGCCTACAGAGTGCAAATATAAAAGAAGGTAGTTACAGGTTTGGCAGGGTTTCAGCTAATTTGCACAAGTAATCCTTACCCTGTAATACAGCCCTAATAGCCTAACCTTTAGAAAAAGTGGGTCAGGCTAAGGACATAAAAACTGGGGAAACTCATCAACTCAAAAGCCCTTTCCCTACAGAAAGAGAGAGAACGGGGAACGGCACAGGGACCAACCCTGCACTCTGCATGCTGTGCAAGCAGCTATGATGATGGGTTAGAACAGCACAACAGCCTGGAGCCTTTGGGCTCCAAGTACAAGGGAACAAACCATGGCCAGACCTGTCATATATGGCTAAAGGAAACTGCACGTGGATACAGATGCTCTCTGCAGAGCTGTGACTACAGCAGTGAAGCAGAAACTTCTTGGCTTACTGTTTGCAACTCTAAGTGACAGAGCCATGGACCCAATCCACATGCAGGACACGTGGAATGAGATTTTAACACCCTCATCTCCTGGCAAGCATCACTGATTGCCTCTCCCACTGCCTCCTGCTGTACTTACAATGACTCCAAGGCTGGATGTGGTCAATCAGATGCAAAGACAGTCAAGCCTCCCTTTTTATCTGGTTGGTCGTAGGGCTTGAACTCTGTCTGGGTGCTGTCCCTGAGCTCTTCATCTCAAGGCAAGTGCTCTACCACTTGAGCCACAGCACCACTTCCAGTTTTCTGGCGGTTAATTGGCAATAAGAATTTCATGGACTTTCCTGCCTAGGCTGGCTTTGAACCGGATCCTCAGATCTCAGCCCCCAGAGTAGTTTAGTATTAATCGGTGTGAGCCACCAGCACCTGGCTAGTCAAGCCTCCATTACAAATAGAGCCTCTAAGCCCACAACCCCTGCAATGAAGGAGCAGGGCGAGGCACAGCTCTCAGGACCTGCCTCAAGCAGAGACCACATGACTCCCAGAAGTGTTAACCCCACCCACTCCTTCCTGCTGCTGCTTTTCCCACCTCCCAGCCAGTGTCCATCAACCTCTGAATCAGAAAAACAAAAAACACAGGCCATGGTGCCTCTGGACGAAGCACCAATAAGTCAACATTAAATGCTTTTGGCCAAAGGATTTTAGATACATTATGGAGATCTCCTAGAAGGAACAGTGGAGAAAAAAATTCTACTCACTCTCCAGATAGGAAGCTGAGATAGTAAATGAAACTTTCTTGTTTGCAACCATCTTTGAAACATTAAATTGGTTTCCTAAATGAACTGACCATGCAAATGAGATTTTAAAGGCATAAAGGAAGTTGGGTGCTTTATACATATGAGGTGCTGTGGCTGGGAAGGTGGCTCAGTGGTAGAGCGCTTGCCTTGCATGCATGAGGCCCTGGGTTCGATTCCTCAGCACCACATAAGCAAAAAGAAAAAAGGCAAAAGTAGCGCTGTGGCTCAAGTGGTAGAGCGCTAGCCTTGAGCTGAAGAGCTGAGGGTCAGTGCCCAGGCCCAGAGTTCAGGCCCACGACCGGACCCCCAAAAATTAAAACAAAACAAATACATATGAGGTGCTGTAGCTTACAGCTGTAACCCTAGCAACTCAGGAGGCTGAGATGGAGGTTTGTGGGCAAAGCCTTTAGACTCTATGTCCAATTAGCAGAAAAAAACACAAAACCCCTAAAACTGGAACTGCAGGCATGACTCAAGTATTAGATCATTAACTGTGAGCACAAAATCTGAGTGAGAGTTGGAGGCCCTGAAATCTACTTAGGTAAAAGGCCTATTGTGGAAGAGGCATCTTACAGTATCACGCAGCCAGCCTTTTTAATAAAACATCAGCTTACCATAGGCAAGGAGGAATTCCTCCTGAACGCAGAGACTTGAGTCACTTCCAGCATTTCTAAAGGTGAAACTGAAAGTCCTCTAACAGAGGGTACTCCTGTTAGAAAGAACCTCGGGAATGCACCTCTCCAAGCTTCACAGAGGCACACCTGGGCCTGGCAACAACCAGCGCTCACTACATAATCACAGGATAAATGTCTTTGGCCACCCTCAAGGGGACAGGAAGCCTATCAGCAGTTAAAAAGTGCTAGAATGGGGGCTGGGAAGATGGCTTAGTGGTAGAGCGCTTGCCTTGCATGCATGAGGCCCTGAGTTCGATTCTTCAGCACCAAATGAGCAGAAAAAGCTGAAAATGGCGCTGTGGCTCAAGTGGTAGAGTGCTAGCCTTGAGCTGAAGAGCTGAGGGACAGCGCCCAGGCCCAGACTTGAGGCCCCACAACTGACGACAAAAAAAAAAAGGTCTAGGACAGGTCTAGAACAGCTCAGCTTGGTAAGGTTTATGTACTTACTTTTATTTTTTTGGCAGTAGTATGGTTTGAACTCAGGCCTTTGCCCATGCTAGGCAGGCTCTTGACCACCTAAGCCAGCCCCTCCCCCCCCAACCACCCCAGTATTTTTTACTTTGGTTCTTTTCTATGTCAAGGCCAGCCTGGACTCCAATCTTCCTATTTATGCTTCTATGTAGCTGGAATGATGGCTATGTAACATGTACTACAGCACCCAGCCTTTTATTGACAGAGAAGGAATCTTGTACACTTTTGCCCTGGCTGGCCTCAACCCTTGATCATCCCAAGCTCTGCCTTCCAAGTAACCAGGATTACAGGCGTGAGCCACTTTGCCAGCAAAGTGTTTCACTGTTTTGTTTTGTTTTCAGTCAGTTGTGGGGCTTGAACTCTGGGCCTGGGTACTGTTCCTCAGCAATTCAGCTCAAGGTGAGCATTCTACCACTTGAGCCACAGCTCCATTTCCTGTTTTCTGGTGGTTAATTGGAGATAAGAGTCTCCTGGACTTTTCTTGCTTGGGCTGGCTTTGAACCGGGAACCTCAGATCTCAGCCTCCTGAGTAGCTAGGATTATAGGAGTGAGCCACCAGTGCCCGGCTTTTCCTGTTTGTTTTGGTCTGTCGTGGGGGCTTGAACTCTGAGCCTGGGCACTTTCTCTGTGCTCTTCAGCTCCATGAAAGCGCTCTACTGCTTGAGCCACAGCGCCACTTCCAGTTTTCTAGTGTTTTATTAGAAATAAGAGTCTCATGGAGTTTCCTGCCCCAGCTGGCTTTGAACCGTGATCCACCAACCTCAGCCTCCTGAGTAGCTAGAATTACAGGTATGAGCCACCGGTGCCCCGCTTTTACTGTTTTTTTAAATGACTAGTTTTTTTTTTTTTTTCTCTCTCTCTCTCTCTCTCTCTCTAGCTGTAAACAGGAACCTAGGGCTTTGTGCATGCTAATCATGGGCTCTGCCAATATGCCACATACCCTAGCCTTAAATGACTGCTCCATTTCATCCCCTGTGATAAGTTATTACTTGTGATTTTCCTCATATCCTTCTCGCAAGGAACAGATGGAGCCATTCCTTTTCAGCCCAAAATGCTGTGGGTTGTGGAGTCAGAAAAATCAAGCTTACTCAGTTTATGTCTAAAGTACAAGTCTTTGCTTTTATGTTCAAGGAGTTAATTACACATTACTTGTGGCAGTAAATGCCAGAAAACAAGCTAACTGGCAATCCTTGAAGCCATTATAAAGGGCTAGAAGGTCCTCTGAGATCTGGTTAAGTGTGAAAACCAAGGACAGAAGGGAGAGCAGTGTGCAGCACACCGTGCGAAGAGTCAAAGGAACAGTTTGTAGACTCTGCCCTAATACCTTGTCTACCTGGGTGGCCAGGGATGGGGATGACTGCTACAGGCTGTTCCTAATGCTCAGAGGATGCTACCCCAGGACTTTCTGGTTTGCAGGCTTGCTGTGGTGGGAGCCTGTTTGGCTGCTAGTGTAAATGCACCTAGTATGGGCAGTGTACCCTGGTGTCTGACACAGTTATCTCCAGTCTCTTGACTGTGACCACAGACTTGCCACAAAGCTGCTCTTAGTTACTCCATTCAAAATGAATTAAAAGGAAAAAAAGATCAGTGTTTTCCAACATTTCTACACTGCAATCTGTGCTCACTCTCACATGTGCCTGAGGTGCGGCACACAGTGGTGACTGGGGGACGGAGGCAAGGAGCACAGGTGCCCAAAGTCCAAAGGTAAGACCAGAGCAGGGCCAGAGACGTATGGGTGAGGTACTACCACTGTAATCTAATAAAGATACCAACAAAGATTTGTAGGTAAGAATGATTGACAAGATTTTAAAAGTTTCTAAAACTTGAAGACTCTCAAAAGCTGGAAGGAGCTTTTGAACTATGTTGTTCATATCAATGCATGTGGGCCAGACTCTACTATGCCACTGGAAGTTCTTTTTTTTTTTTTTTTTGGGTCCGGTTGTGGGGCCTAAGCTCTGGGCCTGGGTGCTGTCCCTCAGCTCTTCAGCTCAAGGCTAGCGTGGAAGTTCTTATCATGACATGACACTGGCCAGGAAGGGAGTCACCCACCAGGAGCACAGGAGCCACTGCTGCTGGAGGAGGGGAATCTGATTGATGTAATGTAGGGAACTAGCACCTAGCCCTGGCACACAGGCACTGCTGAGTCAGTCAAATATCTGCAACACTGGCCCTCATGATCCACTTGGCTCAACTTTGTAACTACTACATGGTATTGGGAAGTGAGTCAGGTGAAAAGAAAAAGGGGTGCTTGCATGGATCCAATCCAGTATGCTAGACTGCTAGAAGGGTTACTGTTGGCACTACTTGAATACCTCACACCCAGTCGGGCCTGCCCTTCTTCAGATATGGCTTGGGGTAAAAAAGCACCTGGGATAACGGACCTCTTACCACTGAACCTGCAACCGCTGATCTGTTTCCTCATATAGGAAAAATGAGAACCAGCAGTGACTCCATCTAGTTCCTGAAAGGGTGGTAGTGAGGATCCAATGGGAAGACTGCAAGCTACCCAGTGTGTTCCTAAGTTGCTTGGTTTCTGGTGGCTATGGAGCACCTGCGGACTAAGCAATCCATCCCTCTGATCAGTGAGCCACTGCCACCAACAAGCAGAAACCTCCTGGAGCTCTATTTCGTCTGATGGGTAGCCACTGCTGACCAGCCCAGCCCAGCCCATGCTATCTCTCATACAAATCAGACACTTCATGTCTGGTTGCAGTCCAGTTTCTAAACAATTGAGATCACTGTGTATCTCATAGTAGGGTTCCCTTTTCACTCTCTAATAAAAGTCCATGCTAATAGAAAACAGTAACAACTACATATACATTATTCTTAAGTAGTGTGTCAATTTAAAAAGTGAATGAGGCTGGGAAGGTGGCTCAGTGGTAGAGTGCTTGCCTTGCATGCATGAGGCCCTGGGTTCGATTCCTCAGCACCACAGAAGCAGAAAAAGCCGGAAGCGGCACTGTAGCTCAAGTGGTAGAGCGCTAGCCTTGAGCTGAAAAGCTGAGGGACAGCGCTCAGGCCCAGAGTTCAGGCCCCACAACCGGCAAAAAAAAAAAAAAAAAAAAGGGAATGATTTTGATGGAATCCCTTCTTCCCTGGAATACAGGAACAGACTCTATCCAGACCAGGATTGTAATTGTAATTGCCCCCAAAGCAATCTCACGTCTTGAAGTTAAAGGTGAGGTAGATAACAGTTTTACCATACCCACTTCTAGCTCTATCCTTCAGAGTCATCTCCAAAAGAATACTGTATTTCTGAATCAACCACACTACCTCTAAAGCGACTGTTTCTTCTTGAACAGTCACATAATATTCTACTTTCAGGACCCTTGATTTATTAAAGGCTGGTTCCTAACCACTTATGTCCTTTTAACAGCCTTTGCATTTCCACATTACAGTCCTACCTCTTTTGTCTCCTCAGAATTATACTCTGCTTTAAACAAACAATCAAACACATGAGCTCTACCCTTAGCCCCGTCTCTGAATCCTAACTAGCTCTACCTGATCCTCATGGAAGCAGGAACTGAACTGCACATACTATTAGTGGCCAGGCACAGCACAGTTTCCCACAAGGGTATAATAGTATATGGTTTCTGTCCAAATTCCAAACAATAATGTCCTTAGGAATCTCTCCAGTGCACAACCACTTTCATTCACAGCAGTTTGTGTCTGGCTCTTTCACATTTTCCTTACAGGTACCTGCTTCTTACTTTTCTCCTTATGACAAATCTATACAATGACCTGATATCTGCTGGGATGTGAATAATGCTTAAAAGGTCAAATGCTTAAAAAGGCCAAAGAGCTTGCCCAGCTGGATCCGGCATGTAAAGCTAGTACCAAATCCAGAACTCTTTCCCCAAAGTAATTTGATGCCACCAGCCAATCTGGAGATCTCCCTTTCCAGGAAGAAATAAAATACTACATAAAATCTGCCTAAACACTGAGAACTAATTTGCATTCCACCTTTAGAGAAAAACTGTGATCCTTACCTTTGTTCCCCTCCCTCTCTATGCTGGGAATTGAACCCAGGGCCTTATGAATGCTAACTGCACACTGAATTAGCATTGCGCTAGACTGTTGGCCCTTAACAATTTTTTATGTTCAACTCCATGAAGGAGCTGAAAAGGCTTGTTGACATTCCTAATAGCTGGAGCCAGTGGCTCACACCTGTAATCCTACTCAAGGCTGAGATCTGAGGATCATAATTCAAAGCCGGCCTAGGAAGTAAAGTCTGTGAGACATTTACCTCTAATTAACCAACAAAAAGCTGGAAGTAAAGCCGGGCACTGGTGGCTCACGCCTGTAATGCTAGCTACTCAGGAGGCTGAGATCTGAGGATCTCGGTTCAAAGCCAGCCCAGGCAGGAGAGACAGTGAGACTCCTATCTCCAATAAACCACCAGAAAACCGGAAGTGGCGCTGTAGCTCAAGTGGTAGAGCGCTCGCCTTGAGCTGAAGAGCTGAGGGACAGCGCCCAGGCCCAGAGTTCAAACCCCATGACCGACAAAAAAAAAAAAAAAAAAGCTGGAAGTAAATTTGTGGCTCAACTAGCAGAGCACTAGCCTTGAGCACAAAAGCTCAGGCCCTGAGTTCAAGCAAAATGACTGGCATGCGCACACACACACACACACAACACTAGTAGGGTGTGATGTTGTATTCAGTGTGCACAAGCTCTTTAATGGGTTGCACCTGTTTGTGTAGTGGAACACTCAAGTCCATTCAACTCCACTTGTGTGTTCTATTTCCAGTACATCTTAAACACAGGATCATGTATTCATGCAGCTTTGCAGTACTTAAAACCAACTACCAGACAATGGCTCTCGGGCTCTGAGGAACCTGGCCGAGTTCCATTCTTGTTCCAAACATGTCTAATTCTTCACTTAACCAATCAGGTTTAGCCAGTCACACTGCCGTAGTTATTCCCAAGGATAGTTACCCTACAAGAGAGCCTCTTCCTTTATAAGATACCAGCTAACCCCACTGTCTGGACTGCCCATCTGGATTTGGGTCTATCTCCAGAGCTGGAGTGCTCCCATCATCCTCCTTGGTTCTTCTCTTCTCTGCTGACCGGAATTTCCCTCTCCCACACCTGCTTCATGACTGAATCATTCACTCTACACACACAGTCCCACAAAACTGCTAAAGTCTTGTTACTGAACTAAACCTGTGAGCAGGGACTCAATGTTCACTTCCCTACCTAATCCTTCAGTGCCAGCACTGCAAACGGGGACACAAGCAACACATATGCTTCTCATCGGACATGTCCATGGCATTGAAAGAGCATTCTCTCTTCTAGAGGTGCTGCTCTCACTGCTCAGGACCAGTAACTCCCTTGACAGAATGACTGCTGCCAGAAGTCTGGCTACCTGGTTCATTGTGATAACTAATTATCTGTTCGTGAAGATCAACATACCATACAAACTGAAACCTGGAAGAGTATAGATAAATTCCTAAAAGAGTGAAATACACTGCTTATACGGGATTTTCAGCTGGGCACCAGTGGCTTACACCTGTAATCCTAGCTACTCAGAAGGCTGAGATCTGAGGATCCCAGTTCAAAGCCAGCCTGGGCAGGAAAGTTCATGAGACTCTTATCTCCAATAAGCCCCTAGAAAACTGGAAGTGGTGCTGTGGCTCAAGCGGTAGAGCGCTTGCCTTGAGCTGAAGAGCACAAGGACCGCGCCCAAGCCCAGAGTTCAAGTCCCATGACCGACAAAAAAAAAAAAAAAAAAAAAAAAGGGATTTTCATCTGGAATATTACATATTGACTTTTTTTTTTTTAAACAGTGATAAGAGTGTGAACTTAAAAATCTCATGCGTGCTAGGCAGGTGTTCTACCGTTCAACCCATGTTCCCGATCCCTTGCTATTATATTGCTTTCTAGAAATTAATATTTTAACCACTGGTATCAGGTTTCGAAGAAAAGTCACACTTTCCCTCCCCAATTTTTTTTTTGTCGGTCGCGGGTGCTGAACTCTGGGCTTGGGTGCTGTCCCTCAGCTCTTCAGCTCAAGGCTAGCGCTCTACCACTTGAGCCACAGCCACTTCCAGCTTTTTCTGCTTCTGTGGTGCTGAGGAATCGAACCCAGGGCCTCATCCATGCAAGGCAAGCACTCTACCACTGAGCCACCTTCCCAGACCCTCTCTCCCTAAATTTAAAGTCACATGGCCCTCTAAGAATCATAAATAGAAATACAATTACTTAAAGAAATCATATTAGACCTAGGTAATCAACCTGATAGAGTGGTGAAAAAGCTAAAGAAATCACTGGAAATTTAAGCCCTTGATGTGTTTTCTCCTATGATCTTATACAAACAAACTCAATTGATGATTCTGCATTCCTCAGCATTGATACACTTCTAATAACAAAGCGTACAATTACAATGCCACAGCAAGTCACCTAATTCACCAAAGAGAACCAAATTAGGATAGCAGTGTTAGTTTTCGCTATATACTTCATGAACAAACCGTAAGGGTATATTGCCATAAGGATACATTGCCATTAAAAAAGAATGGAGCATAGTTTTGGTTCAAGGGATCATGCTAGAGTCAATAAGACAGATGTGAGAAGTTATCGTAAAATGATAGCCACATGTAGCAGGTGATGAACTGAAGTTCTTACCCGGCTGACAGCCCCAGGACAATTCCTTTGAGATGAGAATAGCACCTTTTATTTAGCTTATGAAGGCATCATCCCTACACAGTTATAAGAAGCCTGACCTAAGAATCCTCAGAATATTCTCACAGCTGCTCAGACCCAGGGAAATGCGCGTGGGTAAGGTGAATTCTTGGTGAATACTACTCACTGATCTTCTGTTCCAAAAAACTTCACAAAGAAGCATTTCTTTCCACGTGGTTTCTTCAAGTCCTTGGGTGGATTAACAATCTAGAAAACAGAACAAACAAAGGGAGGGGGAATTGATGGCAATACAGCAGCATACTAGAAAAGTATTTTTAGTTCTAAACTGGAACAAAAGGAAAAAAGGATTAAAAAAAAAAGTAAAGGAGTATGCAGAAAAAGAACCCAGAGCCTAGTGTTTATCTCTGGCACTTTTCTACTCAGCTGGGTGGAAATGTACATACTTTCTAACAGTTCCCTGCAGCTAACATGTTGCACAGCTTTAAGCAGATACAGTATCTCCATCACTGCTATGGCTCCTGTCACACCAGTGGTCAAAACTAAGTTCACTATCATTCTCCCCATGGACCTATCATCACTAAGGAAATGTACTTCAGTTGCAGGAAGAGTTGGGACTAGAAACAGTGCAAGGAAAGGAAACTGAGGCATAGAAAACACCATATTGCACAGTCTAAAGCCATTTCCTGGATCCCTGGCAAGAATATACAAGCAGAACACTTGGAGAGCTACCATAGATCACCTCGTGCAAAATATGGAATGCCAACTCCAATGCAAAGATGTACTGGGAGCAGCACATATGGTAACAAGGGAAGAGGATTTAAACTTAGTCAGGACAAAAATACTTTGGCTTTTCGCTAACCTACATTTAGATGTCTCTCTTCCTGGAAAATTTATTTTCTTCTCCTTTTGTTAGATTTAAGCACATAACTAAGTCCAAATCAGAATACGTTTCTGGGGTTAAAGACAACAGCATATTTCACAAACCATTTCTGATTCTAGTAATAATCGATTACTGCAGGTGAAATGATCTGTTTTATGTCATGTTACATTCTGTGGTTAACTTGAAACTGAAAGTCTGAGTGCTATCTGAATGAGTGCAGTTTAATTCAGTGCTGCTGGCTAGGCAAAGCATATCTATCTCATTTCTCACCTCTTCAAACTCAACTTCAGATACTTTTTCTTTTCTTTTCTTTTTTAAGTAGGAAGCCAACTCACCTTTCCCGGCCACGGAGGATACCTGCCGAGTTTCCCCCTGGAGAAAACACAAAGAGTCAGAACTTGTCCTGGAAAATCCAGTCCATCTCCTTCAACCCACTCAACATGCAATTTGTGCTACTAAATCTCTTCGGGCGCTAAGTCGGTGCCAGAACAAAAGCTGGCCAACCCGGAGAGCTCGGAATCCGGCTTCCACGGCTGGGCCCAGGCTGGGCCCAGGATCCTCCGAGGTGGGATGCAAAAACTGCCTAAGTGCGTGCGTGAGGGGGGACCGTGCTTTCTTCTGATTGACAAGGGACACAGAACAACAAAACCGTCAAGAGTCACTTGTCTGGAGCCTCCCAAGTGACCGGGGGTGGGGGGTGTGGGGGGGGGGGACAGCTGCGTCTGTAAACACAGACTTCCTCTAACGAAGTCTGGTGGAATTCACCAGGAGATCGGCAACACGGCTTTGACAAATGCTAATGGAAGCCTCGTCGGGATCAGGCAACCAACTACGCAGCTCCGGGGAGGCGACGGTGGTCGGTCTCGGTTCGGGCGACGGCCGGGGACGCGGGAGCAGACCACCAGAGGCGCCCAAGGCGGCCCCGGCCACCGCCGGGCCATCGATCGTCAGAGAAGTCCCCCTTCCGCTTCTTCCAGGGTCAGCGCCGGCGGTCGGGCGTGGACCCCGGCGGCGGAGCGGGCCGCGCGGGTCGGCTCCCGGGGAGCGCGGGGCTCGGAGGGGGCCTGCCCCGGCGGGATGGCCTCGCGGGTCCCCCGGAGCTCCCCAGCCTCCCGGGACGCCTCAGCAGGGACTCCCGGGAGCCGGCGTCCTCAGGCGCCGCGGAGCCTCCCTCAGCGGTGGGCGCCGGCATCCGGGTCCCGCGCGCAGCCCTCCCCGGGACGGCTTCGGGGCGCTGAGCCCGGCCCTCCGCGGCCACCCTCGGCCTCGGTCCCCCGGGGACCGACTGCCCCTTCCGCCCAGTGTCGTCCGCGTCGCCGGCACCCCGTCTTCCCCGTTCCCCGCCGCCAGGAGCGTGCAGAAAAGCAGCTCCGGGGCTAGCGGCAAACCCCCGCGCCCAAGAGGGCAGCTCCTCGGCGCGTTTCGCTTGGCCCGGGCCGCCGGGACTCACCACACCAAGTCGCCGAGCCGCAGACTCACAGCCGCCATCTTACCACCCAACCACCGCCGCCGCACGGGCAGCCGGGAACTACAGGTCGCCCCGCGCCGCCCATTGGAGTGGACCTGGCCACGTGACGGGGGCCGGCTGTCAGCGGCCACGCCGCCGCCCTGACGTCACCGCGGCCGCCGCAGCTCATAGGCTGGCGCGGTGGCACGTGACTCGGGCGCCTTGGTCTCCGCGCGCCGGAGCCCCGAGACTCCCGGCTGTGTTCCCCCTCTTTCGGGCTCGTGACAACGAAGCGTCCACGGTTTGTGGTGGTGGCGGCGGCGACTGTGCGGGCCGGCCGAACGCAGACGAGAACCGGCCTCGCGGCCCGCGGGGCCCCTGAGCGCTGCACCCAGCTCACCTCCCCCTCCGCGGCGCTTCCGTTACAGCCGTTAGTCGGGCGCGGGCCCCGGGCCGTTCCCGAGCCCTGAGCACCCGCCGGCCCCCATCGCTGTCTTCGGGAGCTGCCCTGACGGACCTCGGCGCGGCCTGGAAGCCAGTTTCTGCCGGAGCTCGGGATCCCGCGCTCGGTGGGCTCCGCTCGGCCGCAGCCCGGGAGGGCCCGCTACCTCGGGGTCCGCGCTCCGGATCCGGGACGCCTCGCTGGCCGCTCCCGCCACGGGCTTCTGAGAAGCACCTTCCTTGCTCGACGGCCGGCTCCCCAGAGCAGCGTCCGAGCCTCGGATCGGCGCCGCCAGCCCTGCCGGGGCGCTCGGTGGCCGCCCCCCTCGGCGCCGCCCGACTTGCTCCTCGGACGTGGAGTTGGCATTTCTCCGCTTCCTCCCCAGCGGGCGCGGCCGACGAGCTCTTCTCCCCCCCCCCCAACCCCGGGGCGGGGACCCCCCACCCCCCGCCATGGGCCGCCCGCCCGCCCGCAGGCAGGGCTCGGCTGCCGGCCGCTAACCGCACGGCTACCCGGGGTCCCGGTCGGCCCGACCGGCAATGAAGACCGCCGCGGGGAGACGTGTGCAGTCCGCGACGGCGCTGGGGACAAAGGTGCGTGTCGGGGTCTGGGCTCCCGGGTTAGCCCGGTGGTAGTTTTGACACTTTGAAAGAAGTTGTGACAGCCAGGAGGCTGACGTCAGCGCTCGCCGCCGTGGGGCGAGCGAGCGAGCGAGCGGGGCCGGCGCCCAAACTTTTGTAGACCAGGTAGAAGAAGCCGGGCGTCCTGCCAGAGGCCCCGTTCCCAGGTAGGGACTCCCGAGGGTCCAATTCCTCCGTGTAGTCTTAGCGCAGAGGTAACCTGGCTTTCCTTGAGTCACCTCTGTCTTGGGAGGCTGGGAGGGCTACACGCCCTTCCTCCCCCTGCCCTCCCCCCCACTCCCGCCCCCCAGGCGTTGGCTTGGCCGAGGTTCTGGTGGTTCCTGTAGCCTGGCTTTTTGCTTTAGGGAAACAGCTTCCTTAAGGTCTGTGAATTCGTCGCCGGGACCGTCCTGGAGTGTTAGGTCTACGTTTAAAGACATTTAATAAAGTTCCACACATGTTCCTAATTTAGAACTTCTAGGGTTTTTTTGGTGTTTTGTTTTGTTTTTAGGAATTTAAGCATACTGTGATGATTTGGTGTTTAAAAAAGAAAAGTAAAACGTGAAGGGTAGCATCGCCCTTGATCTAGACGCATTCTCACTAAAAGTCAGGTAGTTGACAAAAAGATGCCTTGGCGATTGTAGCCAATGCAATAAGACAAGAAACAGAAATCACCATGGCCGGGCGCAGGTGGCTCACGCCTGTAATCCTAGCTACTCATGAGGCTGAGCTCTGAGGATCACAGTTCAAAGCCAGCCCAGGCAGGAAAGTCTGTGAGACTCTTATTTCCAATAAACCACTCAGAAAACTGGAAATAGTACTGTGGCTCAAGTGGTAGAGTGCTAGCCTTGAGCTGAAGAGCTCAGAGACAGCGCCCAGGCCCAGAGTACAAGCCCTACGACCGACAAAAAAATTAAAAAAAAAAAATCACTATGATTTTTCCAGAAAAGGAAAGACTGTGGATGAAAGTACTGTGGTTTGGGAAAAAAGGAGTAAAACCCCAAGAATTCGGTGAAAGGGTTAATTACAAAATTAGCATATAGCAGAAGTGAGTTCATTTTTTTCTGTTTTATCAATAACTAGTTAGAAAGTGAGTGATTAAAAAAAATAGGTGTCTCTACAGCAGCATACATACATAGGCCATGCATTGATGGCTCCCACTAACCCTACCCAGTAGGGTGAGATCTGAGGATCATAGTTCAAAGCCAACTTAGGCTTGAGACTCATCTCCAGTTAGCCAACAGAAAACCCAAAGTGGTGTGGTGACTCAAAGTGGTAGAGCAGTATCCTTGGGCAAAGAGAGTAAGAGGACTATTTCTCTGTAGAACACTGAGAATAATACTAACTTCTTAAAGTTTAATCTAAAACCTTAGCTATTTTGAACACGTTTTATTCACAAATTTACAAATTTAAGACTTTGTTAAAAAATCCTAATTTGACAAATGTTTAACATTGGCCCCATTATAACATTAAATTTCTCTAAGCAATTGACTCAGTTTTTTAAATTCGCTGAACTATTTCAACTCTACTTCAGATTTTGGAGGAGGTCAACTGATAAACATAACCTATCGTCTGTTAACATTCAGAAGGGGTTTAGAATCATAATGTGTTGTTATTCTAATACCTGGAACATTTAAGAGAATGATACATTAGAAAAGCACATGTTATGCTTTTAATTTGCAATGCTTAAGAAAATATAATTAGGCTGGAGATACAGCACTTGCATATAATGAACAGTCTAGACATGCCAACTGTTCAAAAATGAAGAATAATAAAGATAAACATATTAAGATATGCCATAAAAGTTTTCAAACTAGCAGGGAAACAGTGGTTCATACCTGTAATCCTAGTTACTCAGGAAGCTGAGATCTAAGGATTGGAGTTTGAAGCCAGCCCAGGCAGTTAAGTCTGACAGATTCTTATTTCCAGTTAACCAGCAAAAAGCCAGGACTTGAAATATGGCTCAAGTGGTAGAGGGCCAGCCTTGAGTGAAAAAGCCAAGCAAGAGTATGAGGCCCTGAGTTCAAGCCCTGGCACCAAAAAAACCCAAACAAACAAACAAACTTTCCAAAATAGTGCAACACTGGCTAAAGAGTCTTTTTAGATGAATATCTCAGAAGGCTTTCCAAAATGAACCTTAGTTCTGAGGCATTACTCTATACTACATGCCAAATCAGCAGGGAATGGAAGTTATTTAATGATTGGTGCTGGGGCAAAACCAAGTTAGAGCTTACGTTCTTATTGGAAAAGGGTGTTCTATGTGTAAGAGAAATGGGAAAGGTTATACATGAAGAGTATGGTTTTCATTGGGTAATTGTTGGCTTATCACCTGAATGTGGAATTTGCAGTGATTCTCATACAGTTAAGAAACTAATTTAATATACAGAATGAATTACCTAACCAGAAAGGCAATGAATGGTAGCTAAAATAAGTTTAACAATGGATTTTTGACAATGAAATTTATTTAAACCGTATAATTGAACAGGAAATGTTTATTTTTATCATCTTGATTTGACCTGGTCCTTCTTTTCAATATCAACAGAAGCCATGCAGTGACATCTGCTAAGACTTGTTTGGTAGCCATGTCGGAGCCCCACAGGGTCCAGTTCACCTCTCTCCCAGGTTCTCTGAATCCTGCATTTTTGAAGAAGTCTCGAAAAGAGGAAGTTGGGGGAGCAGAACAGCATCAGGACTGTGAGCCAGCTGCAGCAGCTGTTCGGATTACACTCACCCTCTTTGAGCCAGATCACAAACGCTGCCCAGAGTTCTTCTACCCTGAGCTGGTGAAGAATATACGTGGAAAGGTGAAAGGCCTTCAGCCCGGAGACAAGGTACTCTTGAATGTCCACAATCGCACTGCAGACGTAACATGAAGGGGTCAGCATGTGCATGTGGGCCTTCCGAGCAGAGAAGTAAGTCTAGAGAGGCCCAGGCTGCCCAAGATCCCTCACCACAGCAAGCACAAGGCCAGCCGGTCCTGCCACTGGACATGAAGGGAGAGCATTCTTTCTAGAATCACTCTCCCACTTACACTAGAGAGAAGCGTACAGTGTTACAGCCAAGGCAGTTTGAGTCTGGCTAATAAAATAAGTGAAAGAAACTGCATTTTTGTCATGCTGAAGTTGTAAATGAGACTCTTGATTGTTGAAGTGCTAGGGCATTGCTGGGCATTTTCCTTTTCAAGGGCATTTCCCTCTGACTAGCAGAAGGACAGACAAGAAGGGACTTACTGCCCATCTCTTGGAAATAATTTTTAGTACTTTTCTTTCTCTATGGGTGGAAACTTGCTTCTGCCTCCCTCTGTCCCCCCATTCACTTGTAACTTTTCAGTTTGGTTTCTTAAATGATTTCCTTGGCAGATTTGTTTTGCCAACCACTAAGAAGTTCATATTAAATCCAGTAGTGCTAAGTACTGGTGGGATTTCTTAATAATCTCAACCAGTCAAGTTATATGTGGTCATTGTAGAAAAATTAGAGGATACAGATTAACACAAGCTTTTAAGTCACCTATTTATATTACGTACTGAAATGGTACATATATGATAGTCCTTATGATAGACAATATAACCACTTGTTTTTTGAAAGGCAGTAGTTCTAAAGTCTGTTTGTTTTTGTTTTTGTTTTTGTTTTTGTTTTTGATCCGGTCGTGGAGCCTGAACGTTGGGCCTGGGCGCTGTCCCTCAGCTCTTCAGCTCAAGTCGAGTGTTCTACCACTTGAGCCACGGTGCCACTTCTGGCTTTTTTTCTTTTTTCTTACGTGGTGCTGAGGAATCGAACCCAGGGCCTCAGGCATGCAAGGCAAGCGCTCTACCACTGAGCCACCTCCCCAGCCCTAGAGTCTGAACTTAAGGTTTCAGACTTGCTAGACAGGTACTCTACTATGGGAGGGTCTTCAGCTCTTTTTGGTGTAGTTATTTTGAGGTAGCATTTTGCCCTTTGTCTGGGCTGGCTTGGCCCATGGTCCTATTTATGCTTCTTGTGTAGTTTGGGATGTCAGATACACACTACTGCACCTAACTTTTTCTGTTGTGAATGGTGGGGGTCTCATGAATTTTTTTTGCCTAGGCTGGCCTCAAACACAGTCCTACTGACCTCAGCCTTCTGAGTAGCTAGGATTATAGTTGAGAGCCACTGTAGCTGGCTTTATTTTAAAGATGGTGGATTTCAGTTCTCAATTATGGGAGGGTAGAATAAAAGAGGGTTTTGTGTGTCTATGTGGTACTGTGCATGGCAGCCACTCTACCATTTGAACCATGCATATATTCCTTTTTTCTTTGCTTATTTTTGAGATAGGGTCCTATTTTTTGCCAAGGCTGGCCTGGGCCACAGTCTTCCTATTTTTTATTTTTTTTGGAGGGATATGTGCATGTATGCAGGGACTGGGGTTTGGACTCAAGGCCTCACATTCGTCCTTTTTTCCCTTCAAAGCTGATGTTCTACCACTTGGGTCACACCTTCACTGCCAGCTTTTTGCTGGAGATAAGAGTCTCAGATTTATTTTCCCAGCTGGGCAAATAAATTGAACTGCGATCCTTAGATCCCACCCTTCTGAGTAGTTAGGATTACAAGTGTGAGCCATCAGTGCCCAATCCACAGTTGCCTACATATGCTTCCTGTGTAGCTGGGGTGACAGGTACACATAACCATGCACGATTTTTATTAGGTGAGATTGGGTCTCTTGCACATTTTGGCCCCAGCTCTCCTGCAGTCTATCTCATGATCTACTATGCCCTGCTTTTTCTTTTTCTTTGCTTCCCCCCTCCCCGCCCCCCTGCACCTCCCACTCCCACCCCCGGTCCTGAACTGTAGGCCTGGGCACTGTCCCTGGGTTTCTTTTGCTCTGTAGCCCAGGCTGGCCTATATTTCCCAGTCCTTCTGTCTCAACTTCCTAAGTTCTGGGATTATGCCTGGCCCAGGAGTGTTTTGTTTTCAAACAAGCATCCAGTCATTATAGGTTTTGGTATACTTTGAAATCTTTTGCACAGCTTATGAAATATGCTTTTATTATTAGTCTTATAAAAGGCTCTTATTGACAGATGCAGGTGGCTCACTCTTTTTTTTTCTTTTTTTTTTATTGTGAGACTATCGTACAGAGGAGTTAGTTACATGGGCAGTGGCTCACTCTTATAAGAGATCTAAGATCTAAGAGATCTAAGGATTGTGGTTTGAAGCCAGCTGGGACAAAAAAGTCCCTGAGACAGTTTTCTCCAGTTAACCACC
Source organism: Dipodomys merriami (assembly GCF_024711535.1). Lineage (NCBI taxonomy): Eukaryota > Metazoa > Chordata > Mammalia > Rodentia > Heteromyidae > Dipodomys > Dipodomys merriami. The sequence continues at coordinate 252,662 of NW_027206269.1, read as the reverse complement.
AAAAAACTGCAATTAGGGCCTTAACTCAAGTGGTAGAGCACCAGTCTTCAGTGAAAAAAAAAAAGTAAGCACACAGGCCCCGAGTTCAAGTCCTAGTACTGGCACATATGCGTGCGCGCGCATGCGCGCGCGCGCGCGCGCACACACACACACACACAGTCTTAAGATTCTTTGTACAAGAAGCTTAAAGTCTAACTGGAAAATTTACTTGAGCAAGAATAAGATTATATAATAATAACAAGCTTTGGGATCCTAAGTACTTCATGAAAATATTTGGAAGTATTGAGATTAGAGGACAAGAGAGGAGGATGGGCCATTGAAGTTCAGTTTCCAAGAATAGGAATTCTATGAACCTGGGTTTGACTTTGACAAATGCAATTAAGACCAGTTTTCTAAACAGGAAGGCAGAACATTTGTCAAGAACTTGTAGAACATTTACCTCTGAGCCACTAACGATGTTATAAGTCAGGCTGTGGATCCCTTCTTCGAATGTTCTCAAGTGCATGAGGAGATTATTGAGTTAGTAACAAACATAGAACACAGATCTGTAGACATTGAGCATCCCACCTTTTATTTTCTATTTATTTATTTTTGCCAGTCATGGGGCCTGAACTCTGGGCCTGGGCGCTGTCCCTCAGCTCTTCATCTCAAGGCTAGCGCTCTACCACTTGAGCCATAGCATCACTTCCAGCTTTTTTTTTTCTGCTTATGTGGTGCTGAGGAATCGAACCCAGGGCCTCAGGCATGCAAGGCAAGCACTCTACCACTGAGCTACCTTCCCAATCACTCACCTTTTATTTTCTGTGAAGGCCCATAGCTTCTAGTGCTGTGATAGTCTATTATAGGCATTTGACCAAGTTTTGTTGAATTTTATGAATTGGAATTTTACTTTTAAACAATTAAGATAAATCTTTTTTGTTTTTGTCTTTTCTTTTTTGGTACTGGGGATCGAACCCAGGACGTTGCACTTGCTAGGCAAGTGCTTTGCTACTGAACTACATCCCAGCCCAGATAAATCTTTTTTTAAAAATGGCTTTTATTATGGACTTTGTAGGTGCCGAGTTGTCGGTGAGTGTTCTGTGAGCAGGGCTATGGAACTTTTCTAGTGTGGGTTATACTGGGGTGTGAACCCCAAACCTTCTGTTTGCTATGCAGGTGCTGTATGGCTTGAGCTGTTTTCCCATCTATTAATTTATTTATCTACTTATTTATTTATGTTACTTTTAGTTTTTAGTTATTTTTTAAATATATTTTTATTGTAAAGATACTGTACAGAGGGGTTATCATTACATGAGCAAGGTAATGAGTCCATTTCCTAGCATTGTTACCCCCTCCTTTGTTTTTCCCCTACCATCCCTTTCCTCCCCAGCATCCCCTCCCCCCCTTTAATTATTTTTTTAAAGTAGGATCTTATTGTACCTGGGCTGCCATGGGCTATAATTCTCTTACCTGTACCTCCCTCCTCAGTCACATGCTACTACTACTACTACTATTATTTGTTAAGATAGGTAGGGTGGGGTAGGAGGGTCTCACTGGCTTTTTCTAGACTAGGCATTATACTTCAGTTCTCCTGATCTCCACCTCTTGAGTAGCTGGGATTAAAGGCTTTAGCCATCATGCCTGGTCTAGGATTATGATAACCTTTTGTGACTTAATTTTTATGAAACTATCTTTTTACAGAAAAAAGATCTCTCAGATCCTTTCAATGATGAAGAAAAGGAAAGGCACAAAGTGGAAGCTCTGGCACGGAAATTTGAAGAAAAATACGTAAGATTTTTCTCTAGGGCAACAATACAACTTCATTAGGTGGGAGAAGTCTCCAGACATTTACATATGCCTCTGGTGGATTATCATGTAATCAACTCTGGTTTGGAAAGAAGCATAGTTCTCAGAGAAAACAGCATGCAGTTGTTTGAATATGTTAAGGTACCACAATCTTGCATGGCAGGGGCAAGTAAGGTAAAGGGGCAAATGAACTGGGCCTGCAACCAGCTTTAAAGGAATTGTTTGGTATAAAGCATAAGAAGGCAATTTATTCTGCTGCCATTTTATGCAAATACAAATCTGGCCTATTTTCAAAGGTCTTGAGGGAAGGAGGTTTTGGGGTGTATATGTAACTGTGTGATTGGTCCAGTGTTTTACAGCATTTAACCAATAGCTGAGTAGCTTGCTCAATACAACATTTAATTCTGTGTCTTATCAAGAAGCAACTGACTCCTGTTTTCAAATTTCAGGGTGGAAAGAAACGTAGAAAAGACAGAATACAGGATTTGATTGATATGGGGTATGGTTACGATGAATCGGATTCCTTCATCGACAACTCTGAAGCGGTGAGTACTTAATGAAAATTCCCTATCAGAACTACTGCACCTGGTTCCTGTGAACAGAGGCCGGGACATGGGAGAGAGGGGGGACAAGGCAGCTTGTCTTCCCAGCATGAGCAGCAGTTTGACAGAGGTCAACTCTGTCTGCCTTGTCGTTGGCACATCTCTGATTGGTGGGAGGATTTCCTAATAAATACACGTTCTAAAGAGTGACAGAGCCATAATCATATCTTTTTATCTTCTTTCTTTGCCGAGCCCGAGGCCTGAACTGTGTCCTGGGTGCTGTCCTTGAGCCTCTTTGTGCTCAAGGCTGATGTTTTACTACTTGAGCCACAACACCACTTCCATCTTTTTCTGAGTAGTTTATTGGAGATAAGAGTCTTCTCATGGACTTTACTGCCTGGACTGGCTTTGAACTGTAATCTTCAGATCTCAGCCTCCTGAGTGGCTAGAATTATAGGCGCTCAGCAGTCACATCTTTTGAGAAGCACTTGGTATCTTTGGACCATAGAATCAGAGCTGATGTTTTTGTTTTCACCCTTCAGTATGATGAGCTCGTTCCCGCTTCTTTGACCACCAAGTATGGAGGATTTTACATTAACTCCGGAACCCTGCAGTTTAGACAAGCATCAGAATCGGAGGATGACTTTATTAAAGAAAAGAAGAAAAAATCCCCAAAGGTTAGATAATGCTTGCTCTTGGATTTCAGAAATGCTCCTTTTGGTGTGACCCTCTGAGGTCAGTAGGTGACTCTTGAGACTGTGTCACTTCTTGGAATGGCTCAAGAAACTAGTGGAAAAGCAGAACTGTGCCAAGGTGATATGATAATGGGTGCTGGTCAGCCTTCAATGTGTCCACGTCATAGGACACCCCAGCAGCGCAGCAGGGTTCTGTCTTGAGGTGGTCTCAAACTGGGGAGGAGAGCTGCCAGGGCGTGTGTCTTACCCTTGCTGGCCCTCTGTAGACATGGAGAGCTGTGACCCACTGAGAACCAGGTAGCCCTAGGTTGAGCCTACTTAACACTACCTGTAGTTTAACATGAGAGGTAGAGCCCTCATCCAGTCCATCCAAAAGAGCAAGGTTCCAGGTTCAGAGTGGCCACCGTGGTCTCCATCCCTGGGTGTTTCCAGGAAGACACTGTTGGTGGGAATGCTGTGGGTTTGTGGTCTAGGCAGAGCTCGGAGAAGCTTTTTGTTCATGGATGTGAGCCAGGTCTCAGGAGGTGCCCTGGGCGGGGCAAGGCCAGTGCGTGTGGTGCACTTGCTCCCTGACTCAGGGAGCCGCGTAACTGTGCCTTGTCTTTAATTCTCAGAAGCGGAAGTTGAAGGAAGGTGGTGAGAAGATAAAGAAGAAGAAAAAAGATGACACTTATGACAAGGAGAAGAAATCGAAAAAGTCCAAGTTTTCCAAAGCCGGGTGAGAGGCAGCAGCTTTTCGCTAGGATTAAGTCTGACCCGTGAGGGCAGGACACCCGGGAGCTGACTCGGCCTCCCCCCCAGCTTCAGAAGTACCAGCAGGGCCGGGCCCTCACACTCGCTCTCACCTCCCACAGGGCCTGATGGGCATAGGCCGCCGCTGTCATCTCTGTTCCCCTGTCAGTGTTGGCAGCTATTTCTGTCACTGTGACTGCCGATGTTCCTTGCTCTCTCAGGGGCTTCTCTGGCCCAGTTCTGCTTCTGTGTCTGTGTCTGCCCTTGTCTTCTGTGGTCATGCCTCCTCACTCAAGTCTCCCCCTAGCTGCCTCAAGTTGCTGCTGTTCTCTGCTGCTCCTGCTCTCTTCTTGAACACCTTGCTTGCCCTTTCCCTTTTTTGCAACCTTTTATTTCAGCCTGGCAGTGGTTCTTAAAAACTCATCGGATATTTAGCTTATGTGACACTGTATTGCTAACCTGTATTCACTCTCAAGCTTTGGTCCAGCAAGAACGATCTCCATATGCCAAGAGGAGGGAGGAGAGATAACAGGGTGGACTGACTGAGGCTCACCTGGAGACTTTGCCCTGGGAGCAGGGGTGAAGGCCTTTTGAGTAGCTTGTGGAGGGCCCTGTAGTCAGAGTAACGATTTCGCTCTTGCTTGCAGCTTCACAGCCCTCAATGCCAGTAAGGAGAAGAAGAAGAAGAAGTATTCTGGGGCGTTAAGTGTTAAAGAGATGCTGAAGAAATTTCAGAAGGAGAAGGAAGCTCAGAAAAAGAGGGAGGAGGAGCATAAGCCTGTAGCTGTATCTTCGTCAGAAGCTCACAGTCTGCGGGAACTGGAGAATGCCTCTGACCCGTTGCTCTCACTCTTTGGCTCCACTTCTGATAATGACTTGCTCCAAGCCGCCAGCGCCATGGACTCACTGACTGACTTGGACTTGGAGCATCTGCTCAGTGAGTCTCCAGAAGGAAGCCCCTTCCAAGATGTGGATGATGGAAGTGATTCCCTGGGGGTGGGGCTGGAGCAGGAATTCAGGCAGCCCTCCTCCCTTCCCGAAGGCCTGCCAGTGCCCCTGGAGAAGCGCGTTAAGGAGCTGGCTCAGGTATGGTGACACGGTCTGGCTGGGCTTTCCTGCGAGCACTTGGGGCAGCTTGGCTTTGGTTCTGCACTGCATGGAGCTTGATGCCCAGAGAAACTCTTAGTGAGTTGGCAGCGAAAGTACAAATTCTTTCCAGGCTCTCCTTTTGGCCTGAGTAAGGAAACAACTTTGATTTTTAGGCCTCTTTGGTTCTTTCGCTTTGGGAAAATGTATTTTTCTTGGGGCAATATTATTCTCTTTCTATTTTCTGCCTATCAGTTTCTTTCCCATTCGGTGTCGTTCCTTTTGGGCACTAGATAAACACTGATGTTGGCAGCAACACAGCTGAGGCAGAGTCATCTTAGCATTCTTGTGAAGATTTTGGGGGGCCACTGAAGTGTGAAAACATGGACGTGGCCATAGAGCGTGTATATTGGCTGCCCCTGGGTTTCTGTTGCTCCCTGTGCTGGGTGCGGTTAATGGTGATCACAGCGGTGCCCACATGGTGACAAACAGGAGCACTGAGCTTAGCAGCTGGAGTGCTGTCCAGGCCCGTCAGTAGGAGCAGCTGCCTCTGGTGTAGGGCACTGGGCTGCCTTCCTCTGTCCTGGCATTGATCCCTCGGCACCAAGAACCAGCAGTTCAGTGATCTAGTACTAACTAGGAGCTTAGTATACTTCGCTAGTTATGATACCATTACCTTTTAAAGAACAACTCATACACTATGATTTGTACTGCATCTCCAGTGGCATTTATACTCAAAAGCTGCAAGTTTTGAACCAATGATTCTCCTAGGCTTTTCAGAATCACTGTTAGGTCTAATAACATGTATGTTTCAGGACAGGGTAAAATGTCAACCACTGCTACAGATGATTTTCTCACTTTTAGAGGAAACTTGAGCACAGCATATAGAACAGATAAAACATACTATTCAATCTCTAGCTCATCCTTGTTAATTTATGTGCAGTGGTGAGCGTGAGTATTCATTTGAATGTAATGAATTTAAGTGAATTGTCCCATGTCAGGGATTCCTAATATAGTTTTATGGGATGTTGAGGTACAGAAGGAGTTGAGCCTGAATTTAGCATGCTTGGTCATACTTTCTGTATTTTCTCCCAGAGTTCATGTTTAAAAAAATTACCCCTTGTTCTTTCCAACCCTCTTATTTATAATCAAATTGTTTTATACCCTCTAAAAATCTTGTTAGTTATGTTAAGTACTATGATAGTAGTAGATAGAGAAAAGTCAAAGCAGAATTCTTGGGTATGTTGGCATTCGCCCATGTTGTGTTCTGTCTAGTGTGGTCACTTAACACTCTGTTTCATTTTCTGGGGAAAGACGGAGATGTGTGTAGCAGGAATGCAATACAGTACCACAGCCTGAATGACATTGAGCTATGTGTGAGAAGGCCTCTCTGGGTAGGTGTGCTATGAAAAGCTGCCCCTCCTGAGTGACTGCCTTTGCGTGTGACAGATGGCATTGACGATCCCTAGACAAGGTGGGCCAGGGTCCTAGTGGGGTGCTGACCACTGGAGAGGTCGATGTTCTGTGTTGAAGATAGTGTTTACGTGGGAAGTTGACACCAGCTGGCGCTGCTCCATGAAACTGGAAAGCAGCGTGGGGAACACCTCATCCCAGTAGTCCAAAGACATTTTTAGTTTACCTTTGTGTTCATGTTTCTATGCAGCTGTGGCTATAGTTGTGATTGTTTCCTTTTTTCTAAATAAATATTATTATAAATTCCTCACTATTTTTAATGGCTGCATTAACAAAAAGGCGGATTTTAGAAAATTACTTCATGCCACTTCAAGGTCGACCTCAGATGCTTTGTTCCTGCCAGGCCTCTGTACTGGGGGCCCCTGTGGCCCGTCCACAGGCACGTGACGCTCTGGACCTCCTGGCTCTGTTGAGAATGTGTTGGGAAAGGTCTTCTCAGGGAAGAATGCCTTGTACACCAAAAGTTGCATTTAATCCCCAAAGCCATGAGTAGATATTTGTACCTAAAAAGGAGTCTTGTCCTTGATCTTGAAATGGACATTGCTTGTTAAAATTAAACTTGATATATAGAAGTCTATCATCAGCCATGTTATGTATTTCTCACTCTCCTTAATTTTCTATAGAGGTCATATGTATCATGCACTCAGGGAGAGTGCTCAGGCCCTTTTTTGGTCGTTTGTGGGGTTTGAATTCAGGTCACTGTCTCTGAGCTTTGCCCTCTACCACTTGAAGCCACATCTCCACTTCCAGTTTTTACGTGGTTAATTGTAGGTAAGAGTCATTGACTTTCCTGCTCAGGCTGGTTTTGTACTGTGATCCTCAGACTTTTAGGCTCCTGAGTAGCTAGGATTACAGGTGTGAGCCATGGACACTTGGCTAATTCCAGTATCTTTAAAGCACAAAGTGTAATTCCAGATGCTTCTGAAGTGTGAGAAATTACACATGCTTGCCCCTCCCTTCTTCCTTTCCTCCTTCCCTCCTCTCCCTCTTCCTTGTCACACCTCTCATATGTGGCCACTGGGCCATCCTCTAGCCCAAGCAGCTTCAGGAGCTTGAGATGTGCGTATCTTCTGCAAGTTGATTGTGGTTGACTGGCATTAAGCTTTTCTTTCTTCAGTGTGCCTTCTTACAGTGATACCTGGCTATTTGTTGAATCACTCGTGCTGACATTTATTAAGGACCTTTTACACAATAGGCAGTTATTGACAAGTGTTCTTTGCTATGTGAATAGACAGTCGATTGAACAAAGGACTATAGGTTAATAGAAAGAAATACACTGTGCTATGATGTTTCCATGTCCCAGGTGAACAGCCAGATTTAAGGAGGCCAAAGAGAAGCTGTCCGTGTTGGGGGTTGGGGGGCAGGGATTGTAGTACTAGACTGGAAAATTCACTCATGGCAGGCTCACCCCTGTAATCTAGCTACTCAGGAGGCTGATCTAGGAGGATCCTGGTTCAGGGCCAGCTCAAGAAGGGAAGTCCATGTGAGTCTTATCTCCAATTAACCAGCAAAAACCCAGAAGTAGAGCTGTGGCTCAAGTGACAGAGCACCAGCTGTAAACAAGAGCATAAAGTCCTGAGTTCAATCCCCATTATCAGCATCAAAAATTTTTAAAAAAGATCACTTTCTCCTAAACAGTCATCTTTTTCCCCCTGTTTGCCAACACTATTATATTTCAAGTCTGACTTCAGGAGTTTTATTTTGCCTAAAGCCTTCAGACAAGCAACTCTAGTTTATTAGGTCAGTGGTCTCAACCCTCTTTGCACATGAGAGACGCTTACAGAAGATCTCTGATGTCTGAACACTTTGAAAGAACACTCATTCCTGAGTGGTTTTATTTGTTTGTTTTTGCCGGTCCTGGGGCTTAAACTCTGGGCCTGGGCACTGTTTCTGAGCTTCTTTTGCTTAAGGCTAGCACTCTGCCACTTGAGCCACAGCACCACTTTTGGCTTTTTCTGTGTATGTGGTACTGAGGAATGGAACCCATGGCTTCATGCATGCTAGGAAGCACTCTACCACTGAGCCACCTTCCCAGCCCCTCATTCCTGTGTCTTGTCCTCAGAGAGCCTGGTTTAATGGACCTGGTGGGGAACGTTGCCTCAGTAGCTTTCCATAAGCTGTGAGACCACAGACTGAGGCAGTTGGTGGACTCTGCTGCTGGGGACCAGTCAGGGCTCTCCAGAATGTTGGCTGAGCAGGAAGCTATGGGGTTCTAGCCGTCTGGATAGGAGTTTGTGCGATGCCCTACGTAGATCATGAACTTTCCAAGGATGATAATGCTGAAGCTGCACATTGTTATTAGGAAGATAAAAAGCCTTTTAAGTCTTGTAGGTTTGTTGAAAGTTGTTCGTTGTTTTTCTGCTCTCCGTGAATGGAAGTCCCAGCTCATGGTACAGTGAATAGTTTGGACATAGGCTGGGCAGCCAATGCACCTGGCCTCTGCCTCAGGATGCTTGAGGGTCCTTGTGTAGCTTGATGTTGTGTGACTGCTACTGATGTCCTAGGGTTGCTCAGTCCACACATGCAGCCTGCTATGGGAACTGAGGAGAAGTCAGCATTTATCGACAGGTGCTCTTACGGCATCAGGATGCGTGGGCCTGCGGGTGAGCGGGAGGGACGCGTGGGGAAGGGCACTAACGGCTGTTACTGTCCGCTGTGAACCAGGCTGCCAGAGCTGCTGAGGGAGAGAGCAGACAGAAGTTCTTCACCCAGGATATGAATGGCATCCTGCTGGAGTGAGTATCACTACTTGTTTGCATCTGCTGTTCCCAGCCTGGGGGAGCAGAGTTGACTCTGTCCAGGAGGTTGTGTGGCGGCCTGGTGGACTCAAGCCTGCTCCGCCTTGGGGTGCTCATCAGAATCTCCTGCGTGTTCTCTTAGTCTCACTTCCTCCGCTGCCAGCACCTCACTCCTCCCATCACACTCCTCCCATAGACCGTCCCCCCAAGCCCTGCAGTACTACCTGGGAGTCTCAACTGGATTCCTCTGCCCAGTCCCCCTGCTTGTGTTATTTGTATAGCAGGAGTGTGTGGTTCATAGCTAGGTGCCTTGCATACAAAAGGCCAGTTGTCCAGACATAAGAATGTTTTTAACAAATGGTCTTGCCTTAGCCAGGATGGATTGGACACTTGGTCAGGTAACATGTGTTATGACCAAGGCAGCTAGGCTTAGAATAGAAGAGAGATTGATGTCATCAAGGAACCCACTTGGGAATGTCGAATAAGACAGCTCAGGCATTAAAGAGGGAGTTTCCTGCTTATCCAGCTGTGGAACCTGGAGGGGTAAGAATTTCCCTCATCTCCTAGTCATGTAGAACTGGGAACTGATGAAAAGAAACACTGTTGGGAAATAGTTCCTGCTGTCCTCAAGAAGTTTATGACTTTCCACTCTGAGACTTTTTTGGGAGGAAAGGGGTAGTCAGCTGTGGGACTTCATTCAACTCAGGACCTGGGCGCTGTCCCTGACTCTTTGCTCTATGCTAGTGCTCCCCATAGCTCCACTTCTGGTTTTCTGGTGGTTAATTGGAAATGAGTCTCACAGACTTTCCTGCCTGAGCTGGCTTCAAAGTGCTATCCTCAGATCTCAGCCTCCTGAGTAGTTAGGATTACAGGCCTGGGTCACTGGCACTTTGGCTCACTTTGAAACTTTTATGTTTACATAAGATTTCCTACTCAGAGCCTTTTCTCTTAGCCTCTGTTTTTTGTTACTTGTGCCTGTGTGTGCACGCACGCTCCTGTCCCAGGACGTGAAGTCAGAGCTTGGGCATGGTCTCTGAACTGGTTACTCTAGGCTAGTGCTCTACCACTTGAGCCACAGCTCCACTTCTAGCTTTTTGGTAATTTATTGGAGACAACAGTCACATGGACTGTCCTACCCCAAGCTAGCTTTGAACTGCGGTCCTCACATCTCAGCGTCCTGAGTAGCTAGGATATAAGTACAAGCCACCAGTGCCCATTGTAGGCTGTTTTTTTGTTTATTTATTTTTTTGTTAGTCATGGGGCTTCAACTCAGGGCCTGGGTGCTGTCCCTCAGCTCTTCACTTCAAGGCTAGTGCTCTACCACTTGAGCCACAGTGCCACTTCTGGTTTTTTTCTTTTTGCTTATGTGGTACTAAGGAATCGAACCCAGGGCCTCATGCATGCAAGGCAAGCACTCTACCACTGAGCCACCTTCCCAGCCCATCCCTGAGCTTTTTTGCTCAAGGCTCAACCACTTTGAGCCACAGTGCAGGCCATTGACAACTCTCTTCTGTTCTTCAGCATAGAGGTGCAAACTCGGGAGCTGAGTAGCCAAACCCGTTCTGGGGTATATGCCTACCTTGCCTCGTTCCTGCCCTGCAGCAAGGATGCTCTGCTCAAACGTGCCCGCAAACTTCACCTCTGTGAGCAGGTGGGTAGCTTCATCTCCCAGCAGAGGGCTGTCTGCGTCCGCATAGGGGCCACCCCTGCTGCTGAGCCGCCTCCCTTTGATTACCCTTGGCTTGTGTCCTTGGGGTGAGAGTGATATGTGAGCCAGGCATTAAAGAGGGAGTTTTCTGCTTATCCAGCTGCGGAACCTGGAGGGGTAAGAATTTCCCTCATCTCCTAGTCATGTAGAACTGGGAACTGATGAAAAGAAACACTGTTGGGAAATAGTTCCTGCTTTCCTCAAGAAGTTTATGACTTCATTACTGTGTCCTGTGCTGTTCTCTGCAGGGCGGGCGTCTGAAGGAGCCTCTCCAGAAGCTCAAGGAAGCCATTGGCAGGGCAATGCCTGAGCAAGTGGCCAAGTACCAAGATGAATGCCAGGCTCACACGCAAGCCAAGGTGGCCAAGTACGTATCTTCAGCTCTTGCTCATCCTGACCCCCCTGGCCCGTCCCTTCTCCTCTCCTCACACTTTAGTGTACCCTTTCACCCTGTGTGGGGAATGGAAAAGGGTGGATGGGAAGACCTCAGGGCTGATTTGCTTTTGTTCCCGCTGTAGGATGCTAGAAGAAGAGAAAGACAAGGAGCAGAGGGAACGGATTTGTTCTGATGAAGAAGAAGATGAAGAAAAGGGGGGCAGGAGGATAATGGGGCCCCGGAAGAAATTCCAGTGGAATGATGAAATCAGGTGCGCCCAGTTTGGAAGCTGGCCTCCTTGGAGGCCTTCTGGGGCCAGTGCCCGAGCATGTCCTTGTGTAGCCAGTGATGTTCATGGGGCTGCTGCAGGCAGCATGAGTAGCAAGTGTCTGACTTCCACCTCCTCCTCAGGGAGCTGCTGTGCCAAGTGGTGAGGATCAAGCTGGAGAGCCATGATCTGGAGAGGAACAAGGCCCAGGCTTGGGAGGACTGTGTGAAGGCATTTCTGGATGCCGAGGTCAAGCCTCTGTGGCCTAAAGGCTGGATGCAGGCCAGGTGAGAGCCAGCGTGCTGAGGAGAGCAGGGCAGGCAGCCCGCCAGACAGCTCCCGTAAGGTCCAGCATGTAAAGCCGGACCAACGAGTCACTGTCGAGCTGACTCAAGTCAGATGTCACCTGAGTAAATGGGCAACATCCTGGGAGCTATGAGGGTCTCCTCGCCGCAGGGAAGTTTTCTTCTCCTCAATCTTTGTACTGCTTCAGTTTGAGATTGGCCATTCACTGTTCTCCTGTGTGTATTTTGCTGTTTCGGTGTCATGGCTCCTACCTGGGCCTGAGAGGTGGATATTACTCATGGTCCTGAGAAGTTTCATTTGCAAGTAGCAGGGCTGACGGCTTACTGGATCTCCGTGGCGGCCTTCTTTCCAGAAGTGACAGGTGTCATTTTCCACAACAATGACATACACAATAATGACCAGCTAGAACTGGTCTCCATTGAGCTGAAGCTTGATTTGTTTATGATTTGGACACATCAGACAGTCTTAGGATTTGCTCTTCTCTGCTTATAGGTTGGACTTGTACAAAAAAAATTTATGCTTGAGTTTGGAATGACACACTGTGGGCCACTCTGTTTTCTCCTTAGGCGGGCTGGGCATGGCAACCAAGAAAGTGCTGCTGCCTTAGAAGGTGGCTGCAGGAGGCCTGGCCAGGGCACAGCCTTTTCTCAGTGAAGCTTCCATAGCCTCCTGGCTCTGGGGTGGCTGCTGGAGCCTCTTTAGACCCTCATAGCGTTGGGCTTACCACTTAAACAGGTTTAATTAGGAATAGCCACTGTGTACTGGGGCTTCCATGAAAGGTCTAGAAGCAGACTTGTGGTGTCCAGGGGCAGATGCAATGCCCAGAATTCTGTTCCTTTCAGGACTCTGTTTAAGGAGAGTCGACGAGGCCATGGACACTTGACGTCGATCTTGTGAGTGTGTCGGTGTTTGCACCTCGGGGGACACGTTTGTTTTTGTCTCCTTATGTGACTCTCTGCTGAACCTTTTCTGTGTTCATTCCTTTGAACAGGGCCAAGAAGAAAGTAATAGCCCCTTCTAAAATCAAGGTGAAGGTGAGTCAGCTGCTGGCCCCACACTAGCTTTCCTCTCCTCCTAGTAGAGCAGCTCACTGAGCCTGGGGAACAGCTATTCAAATGGCACTCGAACTTGCACCAAGGCAGAGGCCTGCACTGGGTACTTAACCCCTAGCCTCGCTCAGTTCTCCACAACCTTGCCCCTGTGGTCCCACGGCTGGTCAGCTGTGAATCTGGGTCAGCCGGCCAAGGCCGGAGGGTGGGGGGGCTTGAAGCTGTGCGGGCCATGCCCCGTGGTAGTCCTCTTAGGAGGAGGCACTTCTGGCTAAGTGCAGGAAGTGCACAGATAGGAAAGCTACCTTAGAGGATGTGAGCCCCTCTCACAGAGGACATAGAGGACAGTGCCAGTTGCCAAGATTTTACCATTTCTTAGGCGTTGTGATTCCCTTAGCCCAAGCAAAAGAGACCTCAAGAATCAGAGTATAAGTCAGTCATTATTCTTGAGTCTCTACCCAACTTCTCCAGTGTCAGAGATACAGGGATGACGGGACAGATCCAGGGACCAAGATGGGCACTGAGAAAAGAAAGCTGGTTTTCGGCAGTTCTCAGGTTGGGCATGTATGCTTTCAGAAGCAGAGCAAAGCTCTCCTGTGGATGTGTTAGCAACAAAGCATGCGGGGGTAGATGCGGCCCTGGCCAGCCATGTCCCCTCCGGACAGCACTGAGAGGGAAGGCGGGCAGCACACCTGCCCTCGTCCACCCCATGCTTTGTCATCACACAGAAAGGCGCAGATCTTTGCAGCGCGAGTCACTCCTCGCAGTAGGCCAGTGCTGCCACCTTTGGACAGTTCTAAGCAGTATTTCTGCTCTCTTTAGGACTCATCCACTAAGCCTGATAAAAAAGTTTCCGTCCCATCAGCACAGATTGGCGGCTCTGCCGCTTTGCCCTCGGAACACCAGGGGGGAGGCCTGAGCATTGGGGCTGCTAGTAGAGAGCTCCCATTGCAGGTGTCTGGTGGCCTTGTTGACCCTGCTCCTGTCCATCTGGAGGACTCATTGGATGAAGACTTGGCTCGGAATCCCGCTGCCTCCGTGGAAGCTGCGGCCAAGGAGCTGGCCGTGCTCAGTGGCAGAGCATCTGGAGGCTCGGAGCTCACGCTGCCAGCGCCCTCCAGAGCGCCGGCAGACAGAGGCTCCGCTGCTCTGTGCATAGAAGAGAAAAGGAACTTCGTGAAGTCCAGCCCTTCCGCACCCTCCCCTGCCAGCACACTGCAGTCGCCACTCAACTTTCTGGCTGAGCAGGCTCTAGCACTCGGGCAGTCCTCTCAGGAGAAAAAGCCAGAGAGTTCTGGCTACAAAGAGTTGTCCTGCCAGCCTCCGCTCAGCAAGGGCCTGCCTGACGCACACCAGGCCAAAGCCAAACACCACAGCCTGCCACGGACGTCTCATGGATCCCAGACGGCAGCTCCCGCGCCCGGCCCCCAGCTCAAAGTCTTTCACGCAGGCTCTCAGCCACAGAAAAGCTTCACTCCGCCAGCGCCATTTGTCAACAAGCTCCAGGGCCCCAAGGCCGCCTCCCCGCAGTGCCACCGCTCTCTGCTGCAGCTGGTGAAGACGGCGGCCAAAGGCCAGGGCTTCCACCCCCCCACACCGGCCTCGAGCGGCAGCGCTCATAAGAGCCCGGCCTCATCCTCCACTGCCCTGAGCCACGCAGTGAAACCGCACCCAGCCATGTCCGCAGGGCCGTCATACAAGAATAACCCCTTCTCCAGCTCTGTCTCCAAACACGGGGCGTCTTCTGGCAGTTCTTCCTCTGGAGCAGGGACCACGCAGAGCTCCGGATCCGGGAGCCTGCTCCCCGGCATGCAGTCCCCTTCCACAGGGCAGCCTGCCAACCGGCCCATCCCCGGCTCAGCAGTGAAGAAGCCGCCTGTGTCCCAGAAGCTGACCCTGGTGGCCCCTCCCGGTGGCCCAAACGGGGATTCCAGTGGTGGGACCCAGGGAGTGGCAAAGTTACTGACCTCGTCCCTGAAGCCCGCTGCGGTTAGTAGCGTGACATCGTCTACCTCCCTGCCAGTGAGTATCTCGGGGATCAGCCGAGAGTGAGTACGCTGGGCCTCCGTGGGCTAGGAGTGTGGTAAGGAACTGAAGGTCAGGGGGACAGTGAGCGCAGTGAAGAGAGGAGGACCAGGCTCCTGCTCAGTCTCATCAAGATAGCCTGACATCTCCTCTGGAGGTGAGTAGAGCCAAAACCCAGAGAGCACCAGGCTTGTAGGGGCTGCGAGGTGAGAACCTGCCCTCCATGGTCTCTTGACCTGTGCATTCCTCCGTGCCGAGGAAGTGCCATCTCACCTGTCCGGTGGCCCTGTGGAAGGAAGTGTTTTGCCCCGGGAGCACCGGTCTTCTGAGAGCAGAGCAGGCAGTCAGCTCTGATTGACTTTGGAGAACTCTGTAGGTCAAAGGTGGCTGACTTTGACAAGAGTCCAGCAGCTAATGCATACTGCCTAGGAGTAAAGAAGTTTGGGTCTGATACAGAAATCCCAGTATTCAGGAGACTTGAGGCAGAGTGATCAAGGTTCAAGGCCAGCATGGGCAAAGTCAGCTTGGGACACTATCTGAAAAGCAAAGTGCAAGAGGTCTGGGAGCATGGCTCATATGGTAGAGCACCTGCCTAACAAGCATGAAGCCCTAAGTTCAGTCCTCAGTACCACAGAGAAAGAGTTTGGATGCCGATTGGGAGAATGGGCGAGGTGTTTTTTTGTTTTTGTTTGTTGTTTTTTCCAGACTATACACAGAACTGTAGACAGGTCTGGCTTAAGGGTCAGACCACCCTGTGAAGTATGCACATTTGTTTCCAGGTGTTTTTCCTGGAGGGGAATGTATTTGCTACATGTATTTCTATGATAAATACATACAGAAATGTGAGGCGTGTGTATATGTTCTTGATGTTTATAAACATGTAGACACACACGCTCACACTGCACCATGGATATGAAATACTGTTTTCTTCCTTCAAAAAGAAGGCATATTTAGTATCTACTCATCCTGGAACCATTCCAAGCCAGTTCTTACACACTGCCCTTATTCCCTTTTTGGGGGGTAGAGGTGGCGGTTGCTACAGGGTAGGAGGGTGCTTTCCCAGGGGCATTAGATGTGTGTGTCCCCATCTTGTATGTGATCAGGTGTGGTGTGAGTCGACCAGGGTTCTGACCGCTTGGCTCTTTCCTCCCCAGAAAGGAACAGGTGGGGCTGTGCTGCTGACCAGCTCCTCTCCCTTAAACCTGCTGTCTTCATCCTACAAGTCCAGCAGCCCCAAGTTGCCGGGGGCCATGAACTCTAGTTCACTGGGGATCATAACCCCCGTCCCATTCCCGGTGCACATGCTCTCCTTCAGTGCGGACTCCTCTGCCAAAGCAGGGGTCTCCAAAGATGCCATTGTCACCGGCCCAGCCCCTGGGACCTTCCACCACGGCCTCAGCCACAGTAAGTGCGGGTCTCCTGTCTCCTCCCTGTGTGGTGTGCCATGGGTCCTGTGTGCGTGGCCACGGGGAGCTTCTTGGGGAGTCGCCACCTCTGGGTGTGGTCTTGGCCTAGCTGCTCGTTCTCTGGGCTCTGATCTTCGGAAGCTGCCTTTCCATCCCGTCTTCAATGTGTGTGTTTTGTTCTTCTCTCCCTCCTGTTTCTCTCAGGTCTTCTGGCTGGCTTGCATTCCAGCCCGCCCCACGCAGCGCCTCTCTCACACGCTGCTGTGTCCACCCATGTCCCGCAGAGTCTGCCAGGTAATCACCAGACGGGCAGCGTGCCACACGCTCTGTGCACCATTCCCTCCATCTTTTGGTGCTGCCTGCTGCTGGGGCTGTCAGTGTCTGCCTCACTGTTTTGTCCTTGTCTTGCTTTGTCCTTTGAGACTCAGGCTTCACAGTCTCTTGTACTTAAGAGTTTCCCTGGCACCTGCTTGGGAGAGCCACTGGGTCAGACGTGGCCTATACAGAAAGTTATGGGGCCTGAGCACTTGAGGCAGAGGTGCTTTGGCCTTTAGCATTACTTTTCCATTTTAGTTTAAAAGAAGGAAGGAAGGGAAGCTGGGTACTGGTGACTCATGCCTGTAATCCTATCTACTCAAAAGGCTAAGATCTGAAGACGTGGTTTGAAGCCTGCCCAGGCGGGAAAATCTGTGACTCTGATCTCCCAATTAACCACCTAAAAGTTGCAAATGGACCTGTGGCACAACTGGTAGAATGCTAGCCTGAGCACAGGAGCTCAGGGACAGCACCCCGGCCCGGAGTTCGAGCCCTAGGACCAGCACACAAAAGGAAGGGTACTAGCTCATGCCTGTAGCATGGCTCTTCTGTAAGCCAAAGGAGAGCACAAGGCCCTGAGTCCAAAATCAGAGTTGAGCTTAGTGAAGCCCTGTGGGTTTGGTGTGCAGCAAGATGAGCTTCCTGCCGGCCCGTTGCTCCTCATCTGCCCTAGTCTGCCGTGGGCCTCCGCACCCCAAACGGAGGCCCGAGCCTCTCTAATGAATGCAAGAAGCCATCTCTGTGCAAGGATGGCTCACTGAGCTGCAGATGGAAATGCGGCTGCTTGGAGAGCAGTGGCAGGCGTGGGCTTCCCGTGGACGGTGCTGCCACGGGAGCTAAGGGGAGGGCCGCTGCAGAGCTTGCCTGGGCACGGGCTGTGCTGGGTGAATGAGAGACGGCCTGCCCCTGCCTGCTCTGAGGAACAGTCCTCGGAGAAACATCACCAAAACCAGAGTCTGGAAACAAAAGGAAAAGGTTGCTTTCTTGGTCTGTTTTTCTGTTTTTACTTGGGTAATTATCAGGCATTCAGAAGGGCTGCGGATGTGGCTCATCCATGGGAACGCATTTGTCTAGCATGAGCAAGACCCTGGGTTCTGTCTCCAGCACTGGAATGTAAAATGAAGCATTCAGACCTGTACTATAAAACAGGTGTCCGTGAGCAAGCTTTGTCTTCGCGCGCGCGCTGTGCACCGACTTCAGCTACAGGAGAGTGCCAGGGATGGCTCCCCGCAGTGACTCATGCTACTTTGCTCTCCTCTCACCCCGTGACTCAGTCCATTAGTGCTTTCGTAACTCTCTCCCTCCAATGCCGGGGGTCTCCTGATGGCAGGAGAATGCTCGTAGCTTCACTGAGTTCCACGTGATCATCATCCTTGCCCCAGTGGTGGCCTGAGACGGAAGCGGCCCCGCTCAGACTGCAGGCTGCTGCTCCGCGGATGGAGTGTGCTGCCGGCTGTGCGTGTCAGTGCACTCAGCCGGAGGCAGGCGTTGGCTTAGGCCTGAGGACGTCTGCTGTCCGGATGTCCCCCTAGAGTTTTGGCTGTTCTGCTCTAAGGGAAGTGGGGCTCCTGAAAGACTCGTGTTCTGTTCTTGCTTACTCTTTTCCAGATGCCTCTCAGCTTCATGGGAAAGGACCTGGAGTCCCACGGAAATTGTGACAGCGTCAGATGACAGGCTCAGCTGATGCCTCTAGATGGAAGCCCAACACACAGGTCTCAGATGATGGACACCTGCCACACTCGTCCTGCCTGCTGGTTTTCCTCTGGAGCAGATGTGGCTTCCGAGTGGAGCTCCTTAGCACTTGTATGCGCCTCCCACTAAGCACTTAGCGCCCTGGTGCTCCGGGCCTCTGTGGCTGGGTGGCGATGGAGGGGCAGTTTGGCGCCTGGGGGAGGGGGTGCGAGGCTGTCGTAGGAAGCCCCTTGTTTATGAGCTCCACTGGCAAAGCAGTTGGCACAGCCGTTTTAGTTCTGTGGTGTCCTGACATTTGGTCCGAGAGCCTCACAGCACCTTACTGGTCAAAGGCTCATGGCCACAGGAGCATCTCGTCCTCAGGCTGTGTGCTCGGAAGGACAAGACCTGGGCCAGAGCCACACACGGGAGACCTTATCTCCTTGAAAAAATACTCCCGAACGTCCAGGGTGTGCTCACCAGGGGCCGGCTCTCCTCCGAACGTGACAGTGAAGGTCTCAGAGAAGACAGCTATGGGCTCAGTTTTCATCCTTACCATTGAACGCATTGGATAGAACGGGGCTGCCCTTCACACACCACATTACAGGAAGACATAATCCCAGTGCCTTTATGGTGGAGCAGAATTTGACAACACAGGTCCATTCAGCCCGAGTGGATCTGACTTGAAGACCTTTTTAAAAGATAACGTCTGTTTTGCAGTTTTATTTCATTGAGGTTTTATGGTTGCACAGCCTATAGCCTGTGTTGTCCTGACTCAAAGGTTGTCTGGGTCTGCAGATCCCAGGTCCCGGCTGAGCCAGGGCTTCCTGTTTTATTTTTCCAGAGTTGGTGCAGGTGGACTGCAGATCCCAAAGCCCTTTGTGTGAGGGCAGAAGGATTCTGAGTCACGGATAGACATTCCGGTTGTCTTTGTAGAAATCCTTCAGCAGAGCTGCAGGGCAGCCTCTGAAGCGTCTGCCAGGTAGAGCAGGCCTGGAAGCGCAGCGCTCTCCAGGCGGCGGGTTTGGTGTTGACTCAGAGGGTGCGCAGACTAGCGGGAGCGTGGGAGAGAGGCGAGGACAGTGACCGCCAAGTGCCCATCGCCAGGCTGGCCACGCTTCCCCCAGTAGCCATTTCACACAGGCGTCCTAAGTCTGTGCCACACGGTGGGTCTGGCTGGTCCAGCCAGGCAGTGTGAGACTGGAGAGCACTGGGCACCGCAGCAGCACGTGTGGGGACACATGGACGCGCTGACGCTCAGTCTCCCTCCCCTCCCCTCCCGGAAGCAAGACCTCTGTCAGCTGTTTGTCCTGGCCTCTGCCCTGACCCCTTTTGTAGAAGAACCAATCTGTTTCACATTGGGTCACGTGGATTCCTTAACCCTTTACTATATATATTTTTTGCAACTTGGATCTCCAGTTTGTTTACAGAATAGTCTTAGGTAGTAGCAAAAGAGCCAAAGAAGAGATTTGTATAGCCGAGCTCCAAGCCGAGCCGAGGCCATCAGCAAAGGCTCCTCTGCCCGAGACCACCGGGCCCTGCCCCCGTGGGTGCTCCCTCCTCTAGTGCCAGAGTGTGCAGCTGGAGCAGGATGCCCTCATCCTTAGGAATCTAGTGATGCCTCTTGCCTCAGGGAAATGTTTCTTTGATGGGGAGTTTGAGATTTCCTTTTCTTGTTTATGCTTTATTTGTGGTAACGAGCGAATGGGTGACGTGAACAGCCACAGCAAGGCAGGTCTGCCGGCAGCTGCAGCCGAGGCGGCCGACTCAGAGCACTTAGTGGGTGTGGCTGTGTCTTGGGTGTGAGAGGGGCTGTGGCTTTTGTGCAGCGACTATGTTGGTGTTAGGGGGTGGTATGGAAATTGTTAATCTTGTATAAAGCAATTCAATAAATTGTTTCAAGGTTTCCAAACACCTCTTCTCATTCTTTTCTTTCTGCCGTATTTATTTGCCAGTGAGTTTTCCTCCCCTAGGGGCTGAGAGCTGGAGGGGGTAGGGGAGCTGAGCCGAGGAGGAAGAAACACACTGGCCAGGAAGTTAGCATCAAGCCACCGCGTTTTTTTATTTGCATGCTATAAATAAAGTTCCATATTCCTTCCCATTTTCTTCCATAATACATATGACAAAAGCAGACATTTATTTGTGAGTAATCAACTGTTTCCTATATCCCTAATACCAGTGAGATCGTAATGAGCAAGATGTATATGGAAGGCACTGAACCTAAGGCTGTCCGCAGCACCCCCCGGGGTGCTTTGTAGGTCTTGGTGTTCTGGGACAGCCCGGCGATGGTCGACAGCCTCTAGCACCCGGGCCAGGCCTCGTTCTGGGTTCCAGGCAGAGATCTGTCTTGTGGGCAGTCACTGCTGAGGGGCCCAGCCAGCATACTCCAGGGTATAAAGGAAGGAAGGAAGGAAGGTAGGTCTGCAGCCCTGATAGGGTTGGGGAGCAGAGAGGGTGGGAAGGAGGCCTTTAGCCCTCCATTTTGCCATCTGGTGTGCCAAGGCTCCTGCTACCTGGCGCGGGCTATACGTGGTCATTGTTAAGATTGTTTCTAAACACACTAGGCGTCTGTGGATGAGAAGGCACAGGAAAGGAGAAACGGGTGCGGTGGGAGGTTAGAAGAGTCTCCCACAGGTGAAGTGAGGCTGACTCGAGTCATCTTGATTGGCCAGAGCCCTTCCTGCTCACACATGAGCTGTTCCCAGAGCTGCCCGGGAGGGTAGAGACAGCAGGAGGTCACTGGACAGGAGAGCCAGGCAGGCAGGGGGCGAGGCCTACTTGTGCCCAGATACCAGGACCGCCAGCTCCTGAATGGACATCTCTTTGTTGACGTAGCGGTCATACTGAGCAGGGGTCAGCCGGCCGCTGCGCAGGGCATCCTCGATGGAGAACTTCTTACCAGACTTGCGGTCGTGGATCACCGAAGACTCCCCGTTGGGACCCTTCACGGAGATCTCCTCCCAGTCGCACTCTTGGCTTCTGAGCTTCACGAACATGTTCCAGTCGATGAGCCCTGCCCGGCGGGCCTCCTCCGGGGACAGCTCACGGCCGGTGTCCGGGTCGATGACCACGATGGAGCGCCGCAGGTGATTCTCCCGCTGCTCCCTCTTGACGGCCACCGAGCCCAGGCGCCTCTGCAGCTCGTCGATCTCGAGGTCCTTGTCCTTGGACAGCCTCTTGAGGTCATCCAGCTCCCTCTCTAGGGACCACAGTCTGGAGTCCAGGTTGGTACCGGTGTCCACGTTGGTCATCTTGCGCAGATCTCGGGTCTCTGTCCCCACCATTTCAATTTCCGACTGGAGCCTCCGGGTCTCCAGCTGCAGGCTTTGCCGCTCCAGCTGCAACTTGTGGTTCTCTTCCCTGAGGAAGTCGAGCTCTTTGGATGACTTGGAGTTGTAGAATTCCAGTTCCGACAGCTTGGCTTCCAGGCGAGCCACCTCGGAATCCAGCTCCCTCTTGCTGCGGCTCTCCTCCTCCAGGCTCTTCCGGAGCTTCTGGATCTCCTGCTCGGTGTCACCCTTGTCCACCTGGACGCTCTCGGAGAGCACCACCTTTTCCTTGACCTCCGCCTTCTCCAGGGCGGCCAGCTTTCTGCGCAGGGGCTCGAGCTCGCCCTCCAGCAGCTGCCTCCGGTGCCGCTCCTCATCCAGCTGGGCCTGAAGCAGGGCGTGCTCCCGGGCCTGCTGCGGGTCGGGCTGCAGGACCACCTTCTGCGTGCGGGTCACCTTCTCGCCGGCCTCAGCCTCCTCCTGCTCCAGCACGGCCAGCCGCTGCTGCAGGCGCTGCACCTCCAGCTCGGCCGCCCTGCGCGCCTGCCGCTCCCGCTCCAGCTCCTCCAGCTGCCGCTCCAGCTCCCCGCGCCGGCGCTGCAGCCGCCGCAGCTCAGCCCGCAGCTTGTCGATCTGCCGCAGCTCGGCATCGATGCTGTCGGTGAAGGCACTCACCTCAGCCCGCAGGGCCGGCTCCTCCTCGTACTGTACCACCTCCTGGCGTACCACCCTCTCTTTCCCCTGCGCCAGCTCCTCCTCCTTGCTCCTGATCTTCTCCTCCTGGCTCGCCCGCTCCGCCTCTAGGTCTACCTGCTTCTTCTGCTCTTCGGACAGCTTCGCGCGCAGAGACTCTACCTCTTCCTTGGTTTGGGGGTCTTCCTGGAACTGGAGGATCTCCTGGACTACTTCTCTGGTCTGGACCTGTGGCTTGGTGTCTTTCAGAGCCTGGATCTCCTGCTTGAGCTGGTAGATCTCCAGATCACACCTTTCGATCAGCCTGGTCTTGTCCACAATCTCCTCCCTGAGCCGCTGGAGCTCCTTCTCCGTCTCGGGGTCTGTGGTGTACTTAATCACTTCCTTGGTCACCTCCTTCACCTCCACCTGGGGGCCGCGCCTGCGCAGGGCCTCCAGCTCGCTCTGGTAGCTCTTGAGCTGCTCCTCGGCACCCCTGTACCTGCGCTCCTGTTCCACCAGCTCCAGGCGGAGGTTGGCCACTTCGCTCTCCACCTTGGGGTCCGGCCGCACGATCTCCCGGACTTTCTCCTGCACCACCACTTTGGCATTCTCCTCCTCTAAGGCCCAGATCTTCCGGAGCAGCTCCGTCTTCTCCCGCTGGCCGGCGCGAGCCTTGGCGGCTTCATCCTCGTACTGGTGGGTGAGCTCGCTGACCTCCCTCTCGGCAGCCACGTCCTTCTCCACCTTGAGCACCTCCTTGACCGTGATCTTGCCCTCGGCCATGGCCCGCTCCTTCTCCAGCCGCCGGAGCTTGGCCTGCAAGAAGCTCAACTCCTCCTCGTGCTTCTCCCGGAGCCGGCCTTCCTGCCGGCTCTCCTCCTGCAGCCGCCGGTGCTCGGCCTCCAGCTCCGGATCGTTCTGCAGCTTCACCACCTCCTTCTCCGTGACCTTCTCTTGCACCCGGCTCTTCTCGGCAGCCAGGGCGGCTATGCGCTGCTGCAGGAGGAGCACCTCGGCCTCCCGGGCGCCCTTCTGCCTGCGCAGCACCTCCAGCTCCTCCCGCAGCTGCAGGACCTCGTCGGCCTGCGCCTTGTCAGGCTCGATGCGCAGGACTTCCTTCACCACGTACTCCTGGCCTCCGTCGCGGGTCTCATGCTCCAGGGCCCGCAGCCGTGCCTGCAGCGCCCCCAGCTCCTCTTGCAGCAGCTGGTTCTTGTGCTGTTCTTCAGCCAGGGTTCGCTGAAGCTTCTGGAAGCTTTCCTCCAGCTCCGGGTCTGGCATCTTCTTCAGCACCTCTTTCCGCACCAGCGACTCCTGCGGCCCCTGGCTCTGCAGGGCCCGGATCTCCTCCTGGGCACTCCTGACCTCTTTCTCCAGCTGCTGCCTCCTCTCCGTCTCCTCCTCCAGTTCCTTCTTGATCTTCCACGGCTCCTCCATGCTGGGGCCTGGCCTGCTCCCTCGCGGCGTCTCCAGGGCCGCTTCTGCCTCTGGCTGCTGTGACAGAGAAGACAGCAAAGGCAGTAAGGTTAAAAGCCAGGGGAGATTTCTGCTCTCCTGCAAGCAGCTCAGGTCAGACTGGTTGCTTGCGATCACAGAGGGATTCCACTTACAAAGGTTACTTTTCCAGGCAACCAAACTCCTAGTTGATCTTTTGCAATATATATACTTTACTTATTTTTGCCAGTCCTGGGGCCCGAACTCAGGGCCTAAGCACCATCCCTGAACTTCTTTTGCTCAAGGCTAGCACTCTACCACTTGAGCCACAGCACCACTTGTGACCTTTTCTGTGTATGTGGTACTGAGGAACCTAGGGCTTCATGCATGAAGCACTCTACCACTAAGCCACATGCCCAGCCCAGCTTTGGCAAAGTTGGCGAGGCAAACTATTCTGAACTACAAAGGAGCAAGTGGGAAGGAAACTGCAGTCTCCCAGCTCTGATCCTGACCCCGAGTGATGTCTGTCATCCCTTGGGGTGTGTTCTGTGCTCTCCCTGCTACACGGGTTTTGGGTACTACCTGCATGGTAGCTGCTTCAGCACACGCAGCAGTCCCCTGTCTGGAATTGCTGACTACACTGAGTAGAGTTCTACTCTGCCACTTGATGTGTAGGTGGCTTCTGCCGCCTCGTAACCGTAGCACCATCTTTTGTGTATTTCGCCTGGTAGGGCAGATTTTAAGAAGGATTTCTTACAAAGATAGATTACCTGTCTCAGGAGATGGAGCGCAAACTCCAGATTCTGCAGCCTCTGCCTGTTGATGGCGTTCACTTCTGTGAACTTGGCAGCCAGAGCGGCTTCCTACAGAGAAGTTTGAGGATTGCAGTCAGCAAACAGGAGCTGACAGGCTGGGCAAGCCAGAGCCGGAGCTCTAGGATACGCTGTGTGACACGCCCGGGCAGCTGGGGACAGGGCCTGCCTTCTCATGCATGCCCACCCACAGTTCTGTCTCAGCAGCAGAAGAATGGAGGGCTCAGCCAGACGATGCAGGTTTTCGTCTTGGCCCATGACCTTGAGCTGTCTTCCCCAATCCTGACCCATGTCCAGCCCCCAAGTGCGCATTTGCTGAGAACAAGTCACTTCCCACCTTCCCAAACTGATGGCACAAACCCCCAACAGGCTGCCTTTCTAGGCACATCAACGCCACTGCCCAAAACAGTCCTCCCCTCCTCCGTAACCTCTATCCCAGGAGGGCTCTCGCGCTCCCCCCGCGCTGCGTGCGCAGCTGAGCCCTGCCTGCCAGTCCGCCCTCCCAGCCCAGCTCCCGACAGCCCTGCCCAAGGCGCTCACCTCCTCCTTCACTTTGGCAGCAGGAGACTGCAGCCTGGCCCGCTTGC
This sequence comes from Dipodomys merriami, assembly GCF_024711535.1. NCBI lineage: Eukaryota > Metazoa > Chordata > Mammalia > Rodentia > Heteromyidae > Dipodomys > Dipodomys merriami. The sequence goes on along the minus strand of NW_027206269.1, from coordinate 227,710 downwards.
TCGTGTGGCTGTTCCTTCCATTCTCCAAGTCGAGAAGCGACCTTAGCTTCTCTGCCTCCAGCTCATAGTCCTAGGTGAGAGGGGCAGCGCCCAGGGAGGGTTAGCACAGCTGGAAGGACTCGGGAATGCTGGGTGCCCCTCCAGGAGACCAGGACTTGTTTTCTGATCTTCCTCACCGCAGTACCTGGACTGCCCGCCAGGAGGCCCCAGAGGCCATGGTGACGTGAGCAGTTGGCAGCTAAATCACATTCACACAAGGAAGAGTGCCCCCCAAGCTCCCCTCCATAGAGGCAGTGACCCTTGCAGGCCTTGGACAGGCAGAGATGACATCCTGTTTCCTCAGCCACCACTGCTCTGCCAGCTGATGGCTTCCTGACCCATCCGCAGATAGATGAGTGACCGTTCAGGTAGGCATCTCGTGTGTGTGTGTGTGTGTGTGTGTGTGTGTGTATGTGTGTGTGTGTGTGTGTGTGTGTGTGTGTGTGTGTGTGTTTGCGTGCGCGCGCATGCACGTATTTCTGGCTGGGCTGACTCTGAACCCAGATTTCAGCCTTCTGGGTAGCAAGGATCACAGGCATGTGCCACCACTGCCCAGACTGAATAATGCTCTTAATATAATTTTCTCAGTATTGCATTACTCTTCTGTGGCTTTTCCTTTATGATAAATTCCCATAACACACAGTTTGCTTTTGTTTTTTCTTTTCTTTTTTTTGTTGTTGTTGTTGGTTGTAGGACTTGAACTCTGGGCCTGGGTGCTGTCCCTCAGCTCTTCAGCTCAAGGCGAACGCTCTACCACCTGAGCCACAGTGCTACTTCTGGTTTTCTGGTGGTTTATTGGAGATAAGAGTCTTATGGACTTTCCTGCCTGGGCTGGCTTTGAACCTCGATCCTCAGATCTCAGCCTCCTGAGTAGCTAGGACGGCAGGCGTGAGCCACCGGTGCCCGGCTAGTTTGGTTTTTCAAGGACTATATACTCTTAGAGTACTGGATGCCAGGCACTCCAAGGCCATGCCTGTCTGGATTTCTGGGTAGAAAGAGGCCTCCTGTGCCCAGGGTGCTCGGCAGAGCTGGCCGCTCACCTTCACAGCCTGCTGGTACTCCTGGGAATTGGCGTAGACTTCCTGTACCTCCTGTTCTCTGCTTGCTAGCTCATCTAGCAGGTTCTGTAAGACAGGATGAAGAGCTTAAAACCAAACCTCAGTGAAGCCGCTGGAGTAGCATCATGAATGGCTTCCTTGTGTACACGGGTTCTCTTCAGAAGCATCTCTGAGAGTGCTGAGGAAGGCCAGGAAGTTGCTTATCTTCTCCGGGACGCAGGTGCTCACGGAGCGCCTTCACGGCCAGGCAGCGGGCTCGGACGCTGGCTCTTGCTGAGAGGAGCTCTTTGGGCCCGACTGGACCTGGCTACCACAAGCCCGCAGAGACACCAAGGCAAGCCATCTCATCTCTCACCTTCTGGTTCTTCAGCTTGGTCTCCACCTGGCTGAGGCTGTCCGTCTCCTGGGGTTCGTAGCTGGGGGTGTTGGACAAGAACTGGAGCACATGGTCGTAGCCGTGGCGGTATCTGCCATAGGCAGCCCTGGCACTCTGCAGGCTCTGGGCCCTTGGGTGGGGGTGGGGGGGTGTAGGGAGAGAGCTGGTCAGGCCCAGCACAGCTGGCAGAGACCTCACTGATCACTTGATTTTAAAGAAGGGAGGGAGCAGATATAACTTAACTGGACAAACCCTAAACAACAGACCCGAGGGGCAGGCTGGGAGCCTGAGCACCAAATGGCAGAGGCGCCCACTGTCCAATGCAGGGCCTGCACAGCCCAAGACTAGAGCCAGGAAATGCGCCTGCAGCGCAGAAAACAGAAGTCAGAGGTAGCAAAGGCGATGCAGGGTAAGCAGAGCTCACAGACTTACACTCGAAAAACACGCACACTCCCCCTTAAGAAAGGAAAAGAGGTTACAAATTAAACCTAATGTAAACAGTAGAAAGGAAATCAGGGAACATGGAACAGGGAAACAGGAGAGAGAAATCACCAGAATCACACAACTAATTCTTGAAGACAGGTGACCACACTTAATTAGAAACGGAAAATGCAAATACAGCAGAAGGAGGAGGGACACTGGGCGGGTAAGGGGGAAACACAAACTAATTGTGGTACTATGAAGGGCTCAAACAGACTAGACAGATTCCTTCCTTGAACGGCAGATTGCTAGTGTTAAAGTGACTTGAGGCTGAGACTGTGGCTCAGTGGTAGAGTGCTTGCCTAGCATACCTGAAGCCCCGGGCTCAATTCTTTAGTACCACATAAACAGAAAGAGCTGGAAGTGGTGCTGTGGCTCAAAGTGATATCCTTGAGCACACAGAGAGGCTCAGGGACAGAGTCCAGGCCTGAGTCCAAGCCCCAGGACTGGCCACTGCATCTGTTTCTTTGTGTTGCTTTTTGTCAGAAAGAGAAAATGATGTGAGGCACAGCTTCTGGTGGCCTCAGAGGACCCCAGCCCCGCACCTTCAGGCAGGCCCCCCCCCCCCGTCCCCCCTCCCAAGCCCACCCGCTGCGGCTGCTCACCTGTGCGCCACCTGCTGGCACAGGTTGTCGAAGCGCTGGCACAGCTTGTGCACCTCCGCCTCCTGGCGCTCCAGGTCCGGGCAGTGCTCCTGGAAGCGGCTGGCTAGCGAGTTGGAGCATTGCTTGGCCGCCTGCAGGTTCTGCTCCACCTCGCCCAGGAGGGACTTCTGTGCCTGGAGCTCCGAAGCCATGGCCTGCCCGACAGACGAGGCGGTAAGATGGCTGTGCTTTGTGGCTAGGGCTCCTAAGGGGCCGGGCGACGCTGCCTGGAGCTCTGGGGTTGTCTGCTTAGGGAGGGGCCCGGGTGGAGGACCAAGAAGAACCGGCTCTGCCTCAGTTTCCCAAAATGCATGGATCACTTGTGCAGTACGCCAGCTCCTCACTGCAAACAAAGCTCTTGCCAAACTAACGTCTCCAGACCTCTGGCCTGCCGGGAGGCCGCTGCCAAGCCCCTCCATCTCCTTGGCTGCTGGGAAGACGGAGATGGAGAAGGGGCTGTGGCTCTGGCTCTTAGCCAGAAAATGCAGGTGGTGAGTGAGTGGCCACCTCGAGAAGAAGCTGTGTTTGTCCTGTCTGCAAACCGGCCCTGGGGATTGAGACCTGGGTTATCATCCCAGCCGCCAGGGGCTGAGATCAGGAAGCTCATGGTACAGGCCGGCCCAGGCAAACAAAAGGCTGAGTGCAGTGGCGCATGCCTGTCCTCCCAGCCACGTGGGAAGTGTCAACAGGAAGATCAAGGTCCAGGCAGGCCTGGACAGAAGGGTGATTTGCAAAAAGAACCATATCATCTGTCTTGAGGTGGGGGGTTGATTTGCCTGAGCCCCTCACCCAGCCCAGAGAAAGGCCTCATGACCCAGGCCCCAGCTTCACCTCCAGCTCCTGCCTCTTGCTGTCCAGGACGTTCTGGCTCTCTGGCACGGTCTCGTTCTGGATCAGCCGGGTCTCGTGTGAGGCCAGCAGCTCCCGGCCCTGCTGCAGGCTCTTCTCCAGGCGGTTGGCCGTATCCACCCTGAGGACACACAGGTCAGGGGTGACCCCCGCTGCTCCCCCCCCACACCGCACAGCCGCCCTTGGCCTGACACCCACTTCTCCTGGGCTGAGTGGAGCAGCTGCAGCAGGCGTTCGTATTTCCGGTGGGTGTTCTCCACCCGGCTCCTCAGCAGGGGCGTCGTGCTGCAGCCGGGCAGCGCCTGGGCGAACGCCTCGCACTCGGCCGTGCTCTGGGCCTTCTCCGCCTCCATCCGCAGCAGCTCGTTGGTGATGTTCTGTGCGGACCAGACCCCCCACCCCCGCCAGGATCAGCCACAGCCCACAGCACCCCCTCCTCAGTACCCCAGACCAGCTGTGTGGTGACAGTGACAGACAGGAAACCGGTGGCCTTGAGAGGCTCTCGGTGGAGCACAGGGAGATTTCCCCGGGCTCTGGGGCATTGCAGCGGGGTAGGAGTCCGTGCTCTCATGGGTGCTTTGGACAGGATACAGAAAGGGTAGGCCCAGGCTCGGGTGCCCCCACTCCTCACCCCTGTACCCTCCAAGAGCTCAGTATAGAATGAGGGGTGACAAGGAGGGACGCCTGCCCTGGGCCCCATCTTCCAGCTGCCCTGTGAGAACAGATCAGCCCATTTATTTTAGAATCTGCGGTGGGGGGCAGGGGTTCTGTGACATGTCTCGGGGCAAAGAGCTACTGACCCGGTTCTGCAATGCCAGGTGGTGGGCCCGCATGCCACCCTGCCACAGCCTACTCAGCAAGGACCCCAGTCACATGCAGGGTCATGTCCAGGAGCATCAGAGCCCGGTCCTTGGCCCTGACCTCTGCCATGCAGACCCCAGGGCCCCACAGGCATGAGACCCTGACCACGGCTCCTGTAGAGCCAGGAGTCCAGTACCTTGAGGTCCTTGGACCGCTCAGCGCTGTCCTGCACAGCCCGTCCCTGCTCCAAGGGTGGCCGCAGGATCCCCGTGATGGCCTTCTCCTGTCTGTCCAGGTCACTAGCCACCTTGTCCAAGCTGGCCAGCAACTGCCTCCCCTGCAGATCAGAGGCATCTGCCCAAGGGGAGGGACGCACGTCAGGGATGATAGTGGGGGCATGAAATCCAGGGGGCACCCAAGAGGCCAGCTGGGACCTAGTCTCCCCAACTCCCAGCCCAAGACCCCTCCAGCGCCATGCACAGCACTGAGCCAGCCCCCCCCCCCCCGGTCCTCCACGCAGCCCCAACACCAACCTCCAGGGTTCTCCGTCCTCAGCACCTCGTGCCGCTGCTGCAGGGTGCGTTTGCTCCCTGCCGCCTTCTGTCGCACGCTCCGGTACTGACTGCCCAGGCTGGAGGGGAGCAAGCGTGCTGTGGGACCCCAGCCACCTGCTGCCCACCCACTACCCACAAAGGGGGGACCCCAGACTCCAGCTGGGCAAGAATCCAGGGTGCCAAGCAGCTCATCAGCACATGTGTGTGTGTGTGTGTGTGTGTGTGTGTGCACACCTGTGCACATGCGCTTGAACTCAGAACCCTGTGTTCTTGCTTGGCTTTTTCTGCTCAAGGCTGGCACTCTCCCTCTTGAGCTACACCTCCACTTCTGGCTTTTTGGTGCTTAACAGGAGAGAAAGTCTGACTTTCTCTGCCTGGACTGGCTTCAGAGCACCATCCTCAGATCTCAGCCTCCTGAGCACTTAGGATTACAGGCAGAGCCACCTGCTCATCCACACTTTGAGAAATGACATCGACTAAGCAAACGGCATTGCTTCCGAAGCCCCTCCCTCCTCGCCTTTGTTTCTCTCCCCCTCCTTTCCGACCGTAGTAAATCTTACGGACTAAAACAAGCCACTCATTCATCATCTCAAGGTATCACCTAGGGAAGCAGCGCACGGTAAATGCTTAATAGATTTGTTGTAGACTGAGTAAATGAAAGCATTCCTTGGGTCCTTGACTCTTTCAGTGGAGTCTTTAGTATCTACTTTGTACCAGGTGCTGAACATACCCTGGAGATACTGACTTCAAAGAGTCTCTGCCTAAGGCTAGTTTACCCCCCCCCCCCCCGCCCCCAACCAGCCCAGAGTCATCTTAGTGGAATGTGGGAGTTACTGCAGGAGACCAAAGATGAGGGTGTGTGAAGACTGAGAGCTGAGCCTACAAAACTTGGACCTAAGCTACACACGTATTAACAGGTGCAGCAGCGGGTACAGCACATGCAAAGGCCCAGAGGCAGGAAGAGAAAGTGCCTGTTGGACCAGGCCCCCAGGTGAACACCCAAGTCAGCAGAACAACAGCTCTGCCCTCCAGCCTCCACGGGGGTGCAGGTCAGGAGGTGTCAGTCCAGATACCCAGGGCGGTGAAAGGAAGGACCCTCGGAGCCCAGGGGTGGGCCAAATCCACCTTGCTCCCTTCCTTTGTCCTCCTACCTGTCGGCCAGAGCCAGGGCCTCTGGGTCAGTGGGAGGGATGATGAAGCAGACGGCGGGGGCAGTCAGCTTGTTTCCAGCGCTATCCGTGAGCTCCCAGCTCTCCCCGTTGTTCTTCTGCAGGGTGTAGCTGTAGCCCCGGGAGATCAGGCCCTGGGGGACGGCGGGGTGGCAGGCCAAACAGCACATGAGGGACCCCCACCTTGGTCCTGACCCCCCCGCCCCTGAGTCTCAGACCCGGGGAGGCTTGGCCCTAGCAACCGGGAAGCAAGTTCCCCCCGAAGGGTCCTTCGTGGGCCTGGGTCGGGCTGTGCTGCCCGGGGACTTGGCAGGGCGGCGGGGCCCAGCCTGCCCAGGGCCCCCAACAGGGGCTCACCTGGTCACCCTCAAAGTCACAGAGCGCCTCCACAGGGATGGGCTTGAGCGGCGTCTCCCGGCGGAACTTGAGCGGCACCACCTGCTGCCCGCGCCTCTGCAGCCCCCGCACCACCTCCTCGTACTTGTCCAAGGCCTTCTCCTGGTCCTGAGAAGAGGGAGCGGACGGGGTGAAGCCCGCGGCCGCTCTGGGTGAAGGCGGGGCCGGAGGCGGGGCCTGGGCGAGACTGACACCGCTCTTGGTGGGCGGGGCCTGCGTGAGACTGAGCCTGCGGGGTGGGGGCTGGAGGCGGGGCCTGAGTGAAACTGGCAGCCTCTCCTGGTGGGCGGGGCCTGGGGAGACTGGCAGCTTCTCCTGGTGGGTGGGACCTGAAACTGGCAGCCTCTCCTGGTGGGCGGGGCCTGGGGAGACTGGCAGCTTCTCCTGGTGGGTGGGACCTGAAACTGGCGGCCTCCTAGTGGGCGGGGCCTGGGGGAGACTGGCAGCCTCTCCTGGTGGGTGGGGCCTGGGGGAGACTGGCAGCCTCTCCTGGTGGGCGGGGCCTAGGGAGACTGGCAGCCTCTCCTGGTGGGCGGGGCCTGAATGAAACTGGCAGCCTCTCCTGGTGGGTGGGACCTGAAACTGGCAGCCTCTCCTGGTGGGCGTGGCCTGGGGGAGACTGGCAGCCTCTCCTGGTGGGCAGGGCTTGGGGAGACTGGCAGCCTCTTAGTGGGCGGGACTAGAGTGAAACTGGCAGTCTCTCAGTGGGCAGGGTCTGGGTGTGAGTGGCAGCCTCTCCTGATGGGCGGGGCCGGGAGGCGGGCCCAGGGCCCGCGCCGGGCCCGGCCTGCTCAGAGCAGGGCAGGGCGGGCAGGGCGGAAAGGCCGCCCCTGGCCGGGTCCGCGCGGTCACTCACGTCCAGCTCACGCAGCAGAAGCTCGATCTGGTATCGGTCCTTGAAGTCGGGGCTGTATTTCTGGTTGAGGTCCGAGTCCACCTTGCGCAGCAGCTCCTGGGCGTCCTTCAAGTCTTTGTGGAACTAGGGGAGACCGGGTGGCCCCATCACGGACGGACCCCGCTGGCCCACCTGGGCTTCTGGCTTCCAGCTAGCGCACCCCATCACCCTCACCCCAGAATGGGACGGGGGCCGGGCCGCTCACCTTGCCAGCTCAGCCCCCCCTGCGCCCCCGGGCCCAGCTCCCTGCAGCTTCCCCCTTTCACCAGTGGGGGGCCTCCCACTCCATCCATACACAAAATGCCGCCTCTGAATCGTCAGTTTTGCCCATACACCAATTGAGTGGGGCGGGGGGCTCTACTCCATCCCTCTCCCTAACCAGGAACTACATGGTGTCCTTCAAGTTTCCACTGAAGACCCCAAGAATCACATCTGCACCTCTGGCTGGAAACACTTATTCCTCTAGAAACAAGTGTCCATCCACAGATGACTGGGTATACCGGGTGTGGTCCATCCGTACAATGAAAAACTAGATAGCCACGTAAAAGATGTCAACACGTGTTGGCAAACTGGATGACCCTCGAGGAGCCAAACACAAAAGGCTGCAGGGTACAAGTCCACGCCCCTTACCACCCCGCAGAACATATTCCAGACAGGAACTCTAGACAAATCCATAGAGATAGCAACAGTTCAGAGGGTACTGTGGGCTGGAGGAAGGGAAGCTGAGTGGCTGCTGGTGTTTCAGGTGCTGTTTGAGTGATTTAAAAAGTCCAGGGAACAGAAGATAAGGTTGGGCAATATTCTGAATGACACCAATTGTCTACTTAAACAGACTATCCTGTGCCTGGCATTGTAGTAGTTCAGAAATTGAAGGGAGGATGTCTTAAGCTCAAGGAGTTCAAGACCAGCCTGGGCTATGGAGCAAGGCGCTTTCCCTCAATCTCACTGTGGGGTCAAAAGTGGTAGAATCTATGTTCTATAAATTTTCTTAAAATTAGAGACCCACACGCTCATTCCTGGACACACACACACACACACACACACACACACACACACACACACCACTTGCTTGGGATGCATTGTAACCCCATCGGCATTGCTGGTGTCTGGGAGGGCAACCCCACAAGGCTGCTTGCTGTGCTGTGTGTGAACCACCAGGGTCAGGGGAGCTGGCGGGTACCTGGTGGTAATCCTCCATGTACTTCAAGTGACTCTCTTCGCAGATGAGCAGGTTCAGGTACTCCTTCCAGTCGGCGTGAACGGCTTCCATGTGTGCCTGCAGCAGGAGGAGGAACAGGCCGTCCCTGTGGGCCAGGTGCCAACGCCTGGCAGAGATTCAGGCTGGGGGTGGGGGGCAGGTGGCATCTGCCTGGGTGTGGCTTCCGCGGAGGTAGCCAGTGCCTGCTCAGGAGTGGCAGGAAGCCAGAACGCAGCATGTCAAAGAGCAAAGGAGGCCCGGCTGCCATGCACAGGTGCACATGTTGTGCAATACACAAGGGCAGAGAAAAAAAATTCTCACAAAGAAGAGATAAAAGGATCTGGAGCTTGAGGTCAGCCAGGGCTGCATGGCGAGACTCTGTCTCCAGAGTTATCACAATGACACCATAGGAGGCTGGGTAGCTCTGCTAAATTCCTCTCCAGCCAGAAAGCGGAATATGCCATTCCTTGGAAGTTAGGCAGAGATCTGGGGGACTAATGATATTAAGGCAAGGGCTGGGAACATGGCTCAAGCTGACAATGTGGCTCAGTGGTACCGTAGCCAGGTACTGGTGGCTCACTCCTGTAATCCTAGCTACTCAGGAGGCTGAGATTTGAGGATTGGGGTTCAAAGCCAGCCTGGGCAGGAAAGTCCGTGAAACTCTTTTTTTTTGTATTTTTTCGAGTCTGGTCGTGGGGCCTGAACTCTGGCCCTGGGCACTGTCCCTCAGCTCTTCGGCTCAAGGCTAGTGCTCTACCACTTGAGCCACAGCGCCATTTCTGGCTTTTTTCTTTTTGCTTATGTGGTGCTGAGGAATAGAACCCAGGGCCTCATGCATGCAAGGCAAGCGCTCTACCACTGAGCCACCTTCCCAGCTCCGTCCGTGAAACTCTTATCTACAATTAACTACCAGAAAACTGGAAATGGCCCTGCATGGTGGCTCACACCTGTCATCCTAGCTACTCAGGAGGCTGAGATCTGAGGATTGTGGTTCAAAAGCCAGCCTGGGCAGGAAAGTCTGTGAGCCTCTAGAACTGCAAGCACCCATATTTCTGTGGTTCAAAGCTACCCAGTTTATGATCTTTGGTGTGGCAGCCTCAGGAAACCAGCACAGGCCACACATACAGGTATCTAGATATCCAGGCATAGCGCATGCCCATAATCCCAGCTACTTGAGAGTAAGAGGATCAGCTCTCAAGGCCAGGCTGGGCAGAACAGTTTGTGAGACACCCCCCCCCCCCATCTTAAGCAATAGATAGACCTGGTAGTAAATGTCTGTTATCCCAGTGGTGGGATAGAAAAGTAGGAGGATCTCAATCCAGGCACTCACAGGGATGGGGGGACATGGGGGGGGAGATCCTATCTCAAATAAGGGCTGGCTGGTAGAGTGACTCAGTGGTAGAGTACTTGCTTAGCAAAGCCTGAGGCCCTGAGTTCAAACCCTACCACAACCACAAAAGAAAAAGGAAGTCCCGCCCCCTCCCTAAGGGCATGCACACCTCGATGGAGTTCCTGCCCGGGTGGTCGGCCAACAGCAGTTGATCTCCCTCACTGTGCAGTTTGTTAATTCTCTCTTCTTTGGCCTCCAGGTTCCGGTTGATGAAATTCTGCAGGGGGGGGAGGGACGGGAGTAGGGCTGGGGCTCCTCCTGGCCGCCCTGGGCCCCTCCCTGACACCGCCCTCCCTCCCCCTGGCAGGCCCAGTGCCCACCTCGTACTGGCGCCGGCGGCTGGGGAAGTCCAGGTTGCGATCGCTCCAGTCGTACTGCACGCGGGCCTTAGCCTGCTGGTCCAGCCAGTACAGCTCGTTCGTGCAGCGCTGCATGTAATCCTGCAGCGAGCTCAGGTGCTGCTGCCGGGCCTCAGACGCAGCCTGGAGGGTGGGACGGGGTGGGGACAATGCTGGGACGGGGCCTGGCCTCACCCCTCCACGTCCTGCCTGGATGGAACACCTGCCAACCCCAGCTAGGGGCTGGGCACTCTCCCCCCAACCTCGACTTAACCCCCTAACATCCTCTGGGGAACATTTACTGTGAGACCCCATCTTGACTATGGAGATGGGTATTGCCATGAATGCCTGTGTTCCCCGGACCCCAAGCTTCCCGTCCGGGGGAGGTGACAGTCTCCCAGAACTTCTCACCAGCAGCTTCTGGTACTTGGCCTGCAGCTCGCTGTTCTGTTCCTGCAGGTGGGAGGGGCAGGAAGGGCTCTGGTTAGACCGGGGAACAGGGGCACCCCTTCCCTGGTCCCCGACATCACCTGCCTGTGCTTTACCTTGTCCCCGTCCTTAGCCAGGTGGGCCCCGATGGCCTTGACCTCGTTGTGGAAGATGTTGTGCTGCTCCACCTGGCTGTCCACCAGCGGCAGCTCCGTCCCGAAGCCCTGGACGCTCAGCTTGTCCTGGAGGGTGGGAAGGGAGGGAGTTGGCTGAGGGCGGCTGGACTGGCCTCTGTGTCCGGAGGGTGGGCAGTGCTGTCTCCCGCAGGGGACGGAGGGAGCAGCTGCGGGCGCCGCTCTGAGCCATGATGTCTCTGTTTTGTGCATGTGTGTGTGTGCATGTGTGCTGGTTCTGGGGCTTGAACTCAGGTGCTGAGCTCTTTTGCTCAAGGCTGGTGCTCTACCACTTGAGCCACAACTCTACTTTCGGCTTTGTGCTGGGTCATTGGAGATAAGAGTCTCACAGAAAGCCGTTACCAGTGGTTCACACCTGCAATCTCAGCTACTCAGGAGGCTAAGATCTGAGGATCTCGGTTCATAGCCAGCCCAAGCAGAAAAGCCCATGAGACTCTTATCTCCAATGAACCAACAGAAAACCAGAAGTGGTGCTGTGGCTCAAGTGGCAGAGCGCTCGCCTTGAGCTGAAGAGCTGAGGGACAGCGCCCGGGTCTGCTGTCTCATTTTACAGATGGAGACACAGGCTAGACTAAGGGAAGTCACCTGCTCGGGGTCTCGGAGCCCTGCCAGGACCCCAAACAACCTGGGAATGTCAGGTACAACTCTATTGTGTGACCCCAGACTTGGCTCTGTCCCTCTCTGAGCCTCGCTTTTCTCACAAGCTCAACATCAAAAGACACAAGAAGGAGGACTCCCCCCCTCCATCCTCCCTGTGCCCCCCCCGCCCCCGTGCAGGCCTCTCGCTGCTCACACGAGGCCCACCCAGGTCCTACCAGCTTCTCATCTACCAGCGCCGCCCAGTTGACCTGGGGGTCCGCCTCCTTCACGGCCAGGCTGTAGATCTGCTTGTGCTTCTTGCGGAGATTGGCCACACGCTCTTTCAGCTGGCGGATGCTGGGGGAGGGGTGGGAGAGGGGGACCTGTGAGTGGGCTCGGCTGGTCTTGAGTTCTAGACCCTCAACTGACTCCTGCCGCCCCTCTGGCCCACTCCCCCCAACCCACCACCTTCAACCTTCTTTCTCTCACCATTTCCCTACAGCCTACACTGTGCCCACAGCCCTAGAAGGCTCTAGAAGAAACAGGACCCAATGTCTCCTGGAGATACTGTCCTGGGGTGATCTGTGCTGTACCAGGGGCAAGTGTAGAGGGTGCTGGGCACCCACAGTGCTCTGCTTCTGCCAGGGGAAGGGGTTCGGGTCCAGGAGGACCCCAGGGTAGACCCCCACAGGGAGCTGGGAGCGTGACAGCCCTGGAGCGCCAGGCATGGGCGACTTCGATGCACAAAGGCTCAGAGGTCAGACCAAAGGGCCTCTCTGCAAGCCCAGGTCACACTCTGATCACAACAAAAATGCCCAGCCTCAGTCTCCCCAGCTGCACACTGGAGTCACCAGGAGGTGCCAGTGGCTCATACCTGTAATCCCACCTCCTCCAGAGGATGGGATCCAAGGTCCAAGACAGCCTGGGCAGGGATGTTCTGTGAGACTCCAGTCTCCACACAGACACCAAAAAGCCAGAAGTGGAATTGTGGCTCAAGGGGTAGAGTGCCAGGCTTAAACACAAAAGCTTAAAAAAAGCAGCACCCTGGCCCTGAGGTCAAGCACCAGGACTGGCATTCACAAAAATCCAAAACATAAAAATGAACATCAAGCTGGGTGCTGGTGGCTCATGCCTGTCATCCTAGCTACTCGGGAGGCTGAGATCTGAGGATCATGGTTCAAAGCCAGCCTGGGCAGGAAAGTCCACGAGACTATCTCTAATAAGCCACTCAGAAAACTGGAAGTGGCATTGGGGCTCAAGTGGTAGAGTGCTCGCCTTGAGCTGGAGAGCTGAGGGACAGCGCCCACCCTGTCAGGGAGTTATCCTCCATAATCCCTGCCTGGCAGCAGGGCCCTCCCCAGGCTCCCGGGCTTGAGCGCACAGGGACCTACTCCTCAGCAATCATGTCCCCCTGCGGGTGCTGCATGTGCTTGGCGATGGCTGAGTCCGCCTCCAGCACGTAGAGCAGCTTCTCCGAGTCCGATGTCTTCTGCAGGGCCACATCCCGGTGCTCCGGCTGCTGTCCCTCCTGCAGCCGGCCCAAGTCCTGCCGATCACAAGAGGGCACAGTGGGGGCACTCAGAACGGGCTCCCAGGCAATGGCAGAGGGCCAACTAGGCCCCCCCCCCCCACCATGTCCGGACCCGCCTCTCTCCAGCTGAAGTAAGGAGGCCCGGTCTGGCTGGCACCATATTGGCCACATGGTGGATGGTAGGGTCTGGCATCTTGTCTTCATGCTGGAGTAAGGAACTCCCCCGCCCCTATCATCTGCCTCCCAGGTAATGGGCATGCCCGGACCCCTGGAGGCAGGGGCGGGCACTTGGCTGATAGGTTACTGAATCTGTCAGTCCAGTGCCTGGGACCGGGACTTTCCTGAGGATCTGCCCCCTGCACCAACTTATTTTTTTTTTTTTTTTTTTTTTTTTTTTTTTTTTTTGGCCTCATGCTCTTGCTCAGTTTTCTTGTTCATAACTAGAGTTCTGCCACTTGAGCCATGCCGCTACAGCAATTTTTTTTTTTTTGGTCTGGTCATGGGCCTGAACTCTGGGCCTGGGCACTGTCCCTTAGCTCAAGGCTAGCACTCTACCACTTGAGCCATAGCGCCACTTCTGGCTTTTTTCTTTTTGCTTATGTGGTGGTGCTGAGGAATCAAACCCAGGACCTCATGCATGCAAGGCAAGCGCTCTACCACTGAGCCACCTTCCCAGCCCCTCTACAGCATTTTTTTTTTTTTTTTATCTACAGCAATTTTTTTTTTAATTTTTTTTATTGTAGAGATACTATACAGAGGGTTACAGTTACATGAGTGAGGTAATGAGTACACTTCCACTTCCTCTTGAACATTGTTACCCCCTCCATTGTTTTCCCCCTACCATCCCCTCCCTCCCTCCCTTCCCCAAGGTTCTTTTTTTTTTTTTTTTTTTTGATCGTGATTAAGTGATTACTTAATTTCCAGAAATTCACAGTATTGTGGAATAATGATGCTCATTTAAAGTCACAAGTTCATTCTAACTTTCCTGGAGCAAATTGTCTATCACAGTCTGTAATATATAACGGTGCTCATATGTTATATACCATATATGTGATCAGCAGCATGGGGATATTTAGTAGTGGTTCAACCAGATGAGTGGGAGTTCTTTGTTTCTTAAGTCCTGTTAGTTTTGTCATATCACCTAACCTTTTGGATTCATCATCCACTTATCAGGGAGACCATGTACTGTTTGTCTCTTCGTTCTTGGCTTACCTCGCTCAACATGATTCCTTCTAGCTCCATCCATTTCCCTGCAAATGCCATTATTTTGTCATTTCTAATGGCTGCATAATATTCCATTGTGTATAGATACCACAATTTTTGGATCCATTCATCTGTGGTGGGGCATCTAGGTTGTTTCCATATCCTAGCTATTGCGAACAGTGCTGCAATAAACATGGAGGCCCTGCACCAACTTATTTAGGCCTGGACCAACTTAGCCGCCGGGCTCCATGCCACGTGTGTTTCTGTGATCTTGTCCTGTGTCCTGTCTCCTGGCTCGTCTCCGGTCATCATGGAGTCCCAATTCAGCTCTCCATTGGAGCGGAATTGGTTTACTGGTGGTGGTTTTGTTATTTCTTTCCTCTTTAGCATGTTTCCTAGTTGTGTGATGTGTATTTGCGTGCCACAGGCCTCTGTAACAACTGGTAGCCTGCAGCCTATTACCTGTATAATAAAGTCTCCAATATTCTATATTTTAAGAAGTGGCTTCTGGGATGATTTACCTTACAACACAGCCACTCAGCAAACACAGCCCAAATATTGCTATGAGCAGAGGAGGCTGTGCACCCCCACCCCCACCTGCCTTGTGCCCCAGTGCAGGCTGGGAGACGACCCACAAAGCCAGGCAACCAGAGGTGGCCAACATGGAGTACCAGGAGCGACTGGGATCGACAACCGCCGTGAAGTTGCTTTACCCAGCAGCGATGCGCAGAAGGGCTGCCTGAGCTCTGTGCGATCTTCATCCCCAGGGGTATCTGAAGGAGCCTAGTCTGCCTACCTGGCCTGTCTCCCGCCCTGGTTGCAGGTCCCCTGTGGGCTCAGACCAACTGGGCGAGAGGAGGGGCACTCACACTCTGCATCTTGGCCTCCGTGTCCACGATGTTCTTTTCCACTTGGTCTGCATTCTTCTGCAGCTGCTCGATCAGCTCCGAGAGCTCCTTGTTGGAGATGCTATGGACAGAGAGAGGGAGGTGGGCGGAGGCCACAGTCCCAGGGCACCCAGCCCCCTTCCCCCAAGCTCTGAGCCTTCACTGCCCACTGAACCTTCTGGATAGTGGCAGGGTAAGGTGGGGGTGGGGGATTGATTCTCACTGTCTCCACAGGGCTGTGTCATTGAAGCCATAGAGATAAGACAGCACCCCAGGGCGCTGTGTCACTGAGACTAATGCTTCCATTCGGCCATGTGGGGAAAGCATAATGAGCTTTTGGTGTTTTTAATTTTTGTTTGCTGGAGATGGCACCTGCACTCTGCTGAGCTGAGCCTGGTGGTTCCCATCTGTAATCCCAGCAAGGCTGATGCAAGAAGATTGGGAATTCCCGCCTACACAGGAAGAGCCGGTCTCAAAACAAAACAAAACATGCCCAGTGCTGTGTCTCAAACCTAGAATCCCAGCGACTTGGTTTTTATTTTTTTATTTTTTGGTCGGTCATGGAGCCTGAACTCTGGGCCTGGGCGCTGTCCCTCAGATCTTCAGCTGAAGGCTAGTACTCTACCACTTGAGCGTCAGCCCCACTTCCAGCTTTTTCTGCTTATGTGGTGCTAAGGAATCGAACCCAGGGCGTCATGCATGCAATGCAAAGCAAGCACTCTACCACTGAGCCACTTTCCCAGCCCCAATCCCAGCGACTTGGGAGGCAGAGAGCAAGAAGATCAGGGGCCATGGTAGACGGCCCCTGCCATCCCAGCTACGCAAGAGACCTTAGTGGAGGAGGAGGGAAACAAGACACTACCTGAAAAATAAGCAAAAGGGAGCTGGGGATGTGGCTCAGGTGGTAGAGTGCCTGCCTAGCGAGATGGTGAGGTCCAGAGTTCAAATCCCAGTACTGCACACGTAATGAATGAATGAAGCCCCGAGAGCCGCCCAGCACCGCTGAGCCTGCGCCCAGAAGCTCGGGGAAGAAGCCAGGCCAAGGAGCAGACAGCAGGTCCTGTGTGCATTCGCTCAAGGCCGGGGAGGCAGGGAAACTGAGGCATACAGCGTGTGTGCCGCCCGCAGAGGCTGCGCGGAGCTGAGATCTAAGTCTGAATCAGTCTCCGTGCTTTTGCCCTGAAGAATCTGGGGCGCATGAAGGAGAGGCCCCGGGGCCCTGCCCGCCGCCCCGCCGTGCGTGCCCCCCCCCCGCCCCCCTGGACCGCACGGTCCACCCCAGGAGCCCAGGAATGCGGTCGGGCGCGGGCGGCAGCGAGGCCGATGCCAGGAGCCGGAACTGCCGGGCGGCGCTGCCTTTTCATCTTGCGGGTGAGCCACGCTGGGCGGCCACCTGTAGCAGCAGGGCCGGGGGCCTCGATGGAGGCGGAGATACAGTCCTTCCCAACAGCCTCCTCCCTCCTGGCCCACCGCCAGCCATCCTCCCAAGATCCCGCCGTGGGGGAAAGCCGAGGGATCCCAGCCACGCCCCCGAGAGGGCGGAGCCAGCGCCACAGGGGAAGCCACGCCCACCGCCCCCTCATCCCAGCCAGCCACATACACACACACAGAGGCCACGCCCACCCCCTCATTCCAGCCACTCCCCCTAGAGGGCGGGGCCCAGCGGCACACACACACACACACACACACACACACACACACACACACACACACACAGAGGCCACCGCCACTACCCCCTCATTCCAGCCACTCCCCCGAGGGCGGGGCCCAGCGGCACACGGAGAGGCCACACCCACCACCCCCTCAGCCCAGCCAGCCAACCCCGAGGGGGCAGGGGGCAGTGACACACGGAGAGGCCACGCCCACCGCCCCTCATCCCAGCCAGCTACTCCAAAAGGGCGGGGCCCAGCGCTACAGAGAGGCCACGCCCACCGCCCGTTCAAAAGTTAGCGAGGAGACAGGCCAGTGTCCAGATCCCACCCGCTCATTACTCATGAGCAATGGGCTGGAGCTTCTCAGTGTGTTTAAGTCTCAGTTTCACTGGCCGTGCAATAAAAGCCACGAACCATTCGGCCCAGTTAAGGAGAGGAGTGTGGGGTCAGGGTTGTTCCTGACACGAAACTTGAGTTTCAAGACCACTAGGGTGGGGGGCAAGTTCAAGAACTGAGCTGGAGGGGAGGTCAGGGCAGCAAAGGGAGGTCAGTTGGGGGGGGGACCCTCCAGGTAGATCTGGGCACCTTAGGTGTCTTTGGTTGCCTGTCTGGTAACACGTGTCCATCAACATTTGTTCTAGAAAGTCCCCGATTGCTTAGTGTAAGATAGGGGGCTCAGCGGTCACAATGACCAAGGTTCACACATGCTTGCTACACGGGGCCTGGGTTCTGTCGGGGGACTGTCTCTCTCCCGGGGACCCCTGCTTGCCTGCCATGCTTGATTCCATAAAATAAGTTCCTTGCACAAAACAAAACAAAAACCACCAAAAACTCACTTAGTAACTATGAGCCTGGTAGCTCATGGCTATAATCCCAACCCACTGGGAAGGTCAAAGTAAGAGCATCAAGGCCCAGGTTGCCCTGACTTAAAGAAAAACACAACAAGGGGCTGGGAAGGTGGCTCAGTGGTAGAGCGCTTGCCTTGCATGCATGAGGCCCTGGGTTCGATTCCTCAGCACCACATAAGCAAAAAGAAAAAAGCCAGAAGTGGTGCTGTGGCTCAAGTGGTAGAACACTAGCCTTGAGCTGAAGAGCTGAGGGACAGCGCCCAGGCCCAGAGTTCAGGCCCCACTACTGGACCCCCCAAAAGAAAAGAAAAGAAAAAAGAAAAAAAACAACAACAAAACCTATGAGACTATGTTTGAAAAGGAATCCAAGCTGGGTGCCAGTAATCCTAGCTACTTAGGAGGCTGAGATCTGGAGAACTGCAATAGGAGGCCATCCTGAGCAGAAAAGTTCATTAGATTTCATCACCAAAATGCCAAGCTGGAGGAGAGCCTCACATGGCAGAGCACCAGCTGAGCAACCATTACAAACCCCAGTACTTCAAAAACAAACAAGCAAGCCAGTAACTCGGCAGTGAAGAAGAGGCAAAGGCTGACGCCCTAGTTGGGAAGATCTCCCGCCCTAGTTGGGAAGATCTCCCGATACCTGTCACCTGATCACCAAACACAACACAACGTCACCTCTGAGACTGACAGAAATCCCTCCACCAGCTGACAAGGACACTGAGGACGTGTCACTAAACACCTGTCCAGGCCACTTCAAGGTCCCTGGGGCTCCTGGGGAAGGCAGGGAGACAGAGATGACAGGAAAACCAGGGACCCAGGAACTCAGAGCCCACAGACTCAAGGGAGAAAACTGAAGCGATCAGAAAGAAGTTAACAGTGTAGTCCCAAACAGAGGAAGGAGGTCCTTCTAGAGTTCTGGGGGTTCACACACCCCGAGAGGAGGTGAATGATTCCTCCAGATTGCTGGGGCAGGGAAGGAAGGGAAGGAGATGAGGCTGATAGACACCCTGCCCTAGCCCGGAGGAAGCTGAGGCTGGGTGGAGAAATAGGGCTGGGTGAGCCCCACAAATGGCTCCTGAGCCCAGACCAGGCTGTGTGGGCCCCAGTGGCTTTGGGACTCTGCAAGAGACAGGGGGGGGTGAATAAGCACCAGGCTTAGCCGGGGAGGCCCCAGAGCGGGGCTTGCGAGGACACAAGGACCAGACAAGAGCTTCTTGGGCACAGAAACAGGACAGGGGTTTCTTTGTGTCAGTGTAAGGATCTGGAGCGGAGCAACGGGCGAAGAGAAAAGGCACCCTAGGTTTAGGTCCCTCCCTCTGTCACACTTAAGAGTCTCAGTATCCACAACCTGACCTGCTTTGGGAGTAAGGACCTGGCAGCTAGAAGCTGCCACAAGCGAGGAGCAGTATTCAAACCCCGTGCAGCACAATGCCCAGGCATGGCCAGGACAGCCCACAGTCACCCAGAAGGCCAGCAGTAAGGGTACCTGTCACAGATCACATGCCAACACAACATGACCCAAAACAGGACACAGGTCCACGGCAGCCTACAAATGGAAATGTCCATCAAACGGATTGACAGAGTTTCGGCTGGGGTGTATGTGGGCCTTGAACTCAGGGCCTGGGCACTGTCCCTGAGCTGCTTTTGCTCAAGGCTAGCACTCCACCACTTGAGCCATGACTCCATTTCCGGGCTTTTTCTGTGTATGTGGCACTGAGGCTTCATGCATGCTAGGCAAGCGCTCTACCATGCAGCCACCTTCCCAACCCCTGGAGAGCATTTTATAGAGTTCTCCTAGCATTTCCGTCCTCAGTCTTCCCAGCCTGGCACCCGGCCCCGGTGTGTTCTCAATGGATCTCACATCACTAGTGGACAGCACCGCTTGGTTGGTGCCAGGTAATTCCAGGGCCCCTGGTGACCGCAGCTTGTGAACGCTCTTGAGAGCCTAGAGCAGCTGTCTGCCTCGCTCTGGCTGGGTACCTGCCTCCGCTACAATCCAGCTCTACCCGGCAGGGCTGTGCGAGGAGGGCTGGGTACAAAGCTACGTTGGAGAGGTCACATCCGGACATCCCCTGTGTCCGCTGCCTTGGTCCACTGGTGAGTCACAGCCCACCCTGTGCTGTCCCTGCAGGGCCGCCTGGCTTTCTGGTGGTCACGCGTGGGCACCTCCCTCTTGGGGAGGTGTCCTGTGTCTGTCTGTGGGGCAAGCGGAGGGGGGTGGGCTGAGCTGGAATGTCTGGAACGTGTGGAGTACACACCCCTCCCCAGGCCTCGCCCTCCCTCCCTGGGGCCTGGCCCTGCCAGCCAGACACCCTTTCGGGGAACGTGGTGTCAGTGATTCCCTGGGGTCGTTGCGGCCTGACCCTCAGCTCCCACACATCCTGCCTGGTCAAGGGAGCGAAGGTTTCCGATTTCCAGACTGTCCATCCTGCTGCGGAACCCAAGGCAGCACGCAGTAGGTGCTCAGGAAACAGGGAAACAATGAGAGCACCTCGAGGTGCCCCTCAGCCTTCTGCGCGTCACCCGTCCATCCACAGCTCATCGCTCTGGACGCCCCTCCCTCTTCCTAACCCCATCTGTGAGGCTACGAATGTGCGGGCCGCAGGAAATGGTCTTCTGGGCACTGTGTGTGTGTGTGGGGGCGTCCATAGCCCTTCATTCCAGTATTTGCATAGACTTGGGGCTCAGTGAACAGGTGTTGAACCGCGCGGGCCTTGAGCTTGCTAGGCAGGTGCTGTAGCACTCAAGCCACACGCCTCCCGTTTGCTTTTAGTTATGATTTCTGTAATAGGGTCTGGGATTTATGCTCAGGCTATCCCGGACTGTGATCCTCCCATTTATATATCCCACACAGCTGGGTGACAAAAGATGCTTGCACCCAGGTTTTTAGTGGGAGCTTAGGGACGTTTTCCTTTCCCATCTCCGCCTCCAAGTCGCTGGGATGGCAAGCGTGTTTCATATCACGTCAGCGACTCCTATGTCCCCACTTCCCAGGTGATGCTAAGGGAGGCTCAGAGGGGCTAAACAATGTGTCAGGATCACTCAGCTGGGACCTGGGGGTTCCCAGGATTCAAACAAGAGGCAACCAGGCTCCAGAGTTATTTCCTCAGGACAAAGGACACATTAGTGCCAATCACCCAATCACCACCGAGTGACCTCTGATGGAGGGGACAAAGCACTCACTATTCATCTCAATGGTTGGGCTACATAGTCAGTGGTGGTAAACTGAGGCTGAGTCATTCCCCTGAGATGTGACCACAAGGGACACCCAGCCTGTCCCTCTGAACAGGCCTTGCAAGTGCAGGGAATCAGCTCTGGGTGGATCCCGGCTACACCCTACCTGGGGCTTGCTGTGGGCTCCATCTCCAGTCTTCCCGGCAACCTGCCAAGGTAGGCACTATTAGTTCCTACTTCAGGGTGGGACCCACTGAGCTTCTGAGCTAGGGCTGCAGCTTGTGCCCAGTGCTAGGTGGCGAGGGGGGGAGAGGTCAGGTGGGTGGTAAACACCGGTGCTAGTGGTGACCAGAGGCCCCAGATGGGATAAGACCTGAATGCTTTTCTCTTCCAACTCTTCCTCATCATCTCCTGCCCCTCCTTCAGACCCTGCGGACAGGACAGTCACCATGAACAGCCCCTAAAGACAGGAACTTCCTGCATGCTAGACTACTCATTTAACACCTTATATCCTGAGCCCCAGGCTTATGCAAGCCTGGAATTAAGGGCTACAGGAGAGAGCCCTCTACCCTATTAAAAAAAAAATGAGTAAGTCCTTATCGTGTAAAAATACATAGGCTAATAGGTAGGATTAAGGAAAGCATCCCAATGATTATAATCTGGAAGATTCTGGATCATCCAGGGCAGGGTATTTTTCAGCCATGTTGTCCCACACAAGCCTTATGGCCTAACTCAATTGTGATTTATAGCTCAGCCCAACAAAAGGCCAGAAAAGAGCAAATGGAGGGGGGGGAGGATAAGAAAATATCATAATACAGTAATGTACAAACATGTACATCATTACAATAAACACAAACGAGTTAAACTTGCTTACTAAAAGGAAAAGACTCTGACAGGAATACAAAGAGTCTCCTTCCTTGGGTATCAGCTATTTGAAGACACACCTGAAACCAAAGTGATACCGGACGGATGAGCATCAAGAAAGTAACATACCAAGAAGGGATCACTGAAGATGAAACACAAGCCACGCACCTCTAAGATATAAAACAAATGTGGCTACACCTGGCTGCAGGTGTAAATGCCTAGGGCAGCTGCTTCTAAAGGTTCTGATTTCACTGGTCCAAGCTAAGGCTCTGACAGTGTGGTAAAGCTCCTTGATTAAGCTCTTATGCAGACAGGGCTGAGACCAAGGAACTGAACCCCCCTCCTCTCCCTACACACACAGCAAGGGGTTAAAGGAAGTGGGAGGAGAAAGAATCTGAGGTATCTACAGGAAGTCATTGAGAAAGCAGTAGACAGGTGGTACTCCATAAATACCAGATTGATTCGTCAATTGACTGACACTCTCCCTACTGGGAACTTCTGTGGTAACTGGACGGCAGATTTCCCCACACCCAGCCATTCCTCCTGCGGGTACAGAACGCCTGCTCTATTGTGAAGCCGGATCTGCTGTTTCTGCTCAGGGAAGGCCCCCCACCCACCCCCAGACCTCAGAACGGGGCTGGGGCTCAGGCTCTGCACACGGCTTCCCCTCATAGACACACAGAACTTTCAGCCAGTCACTCTGGCAACAGCAAAGCAGGTCTTGATGAGTTCTGCGACCTTGGTACCCTGAGCATCTGTGGCAGGCTATTTGCTCTGCCTGGCTCCCTGACCACCATCCTCATCTTCACAGAAACTACCTAGGGGCAGCTGCTCAGACCCTTCCCCACTCTTCTCTCTAGAAAGACCCCCCCCCAGCCACCACCCTCACCTTCCCAGACCACGGCGGGGGGGGGGTGCTCAACATGCACAGGATGGCGAAGGGGGCTCCTCTTAAAGGAGATGCTCCTCAGCCCTTCCAGGCTCTCCTCCACCCACCCATTCATTCAGCTGGCCCCGTCTGGCCGCCACTGAGTCAAATGGCCCTGCGGTAAGAATGACCAAAGGGATAGGTGAGGGGTGGGGAGCAAGCGGGAAAGGACCGCAGACCAGCGGGCAAAGGAGAAGCCCAGGCTGCCTTACACACAGGGACCGAGGGACAGGAGGACAGAGGGACGGGGTGTGGGGGGCAGGGGCTACAGCAGGGAAGGGATGAGGGCCGGAATTCAGGCACAAGTCCCCTCTGGGCTGCGAGTTCCGGAGGCAGCCACACGTGAGATCTATTTGAGTGAACGAGGAGCTGCGGGCAGCGCTCCGGGCTCAGGAGGCCGCTGGAGGAAAACCTGGTGAAACGCAGACAAGGAAGGCTGGAGGCCGTTGCTCTTTTTCTGCCCCCCTGGACAGGCTGGTGTGGGCAGACAGGAGAGGGCATAGATGGAACCAGAGGCCCCAGGGGTGCACCCTGGTGGGGGACAGAGGGGGGTGCCTCCATCTAACCCGCAGGCCCCTGGAAAGAGCTGCTACCAGTACAGAAGGGGATCTGACCTTCCTTCCCACTGCAGTGCAGGCCATCTGCACTGTAGCCCGGCTGGTGAGCGGGTGCCTGTAGTCCAGACTTCAGTGTTGTCCTAGGGAAATGGGACCTAGCCCACCTAGGGTGGGCCAGGATGGAAGCCATCCTGTCTCCGTGGCACACACTGGGGGCTGGGGGGGGTGGCTTGGAGGGGGGTGGGCTTTGCCGACGCCCTCCTCACACCCCCCCACCCCAGTCACTGCCCTTTCCAGCTGTCATTGAGGATGGATGCTGGTGTGATCTGCTTGAGTCCCGGCCAGCTCTGGGCTTTCAGGGTCTGGAGGGGCTGATTCACAGGGCTCGCTGTGAGCCCCGTCCAGAGCTGGGTTCTTCACATGCTCCCTTACTTTCATCCATCCGACAAATCTGTCCCACTTCACAGATCAGAGATGTTAAGGGACCAGCCCCCGGGTCACACAGCTCCATAGAGGCAGGGCTGGGGCTTGAACTTATACCTGGCAGGCAAACTCTGTGCTCTTAGCTGTTAAGGGGCTGATGCCTTCTATGAAGACAGGCCTCTGTTAGCCAGCCCCTGTCCACAAAGCCCTGCAACCCAGGCAGAGTCCCCTTCCCCAAAGGGCTGGGCCAGCCTCAAAAGACCCTGTCTAGGTAGAGTCTGGAGGTGCAGAGGCTGCCTGGTGATTATTAGGTAGAGGGGTGACATTAGCTCCATCTTGTAGATGGGGCTCTATTCTCAAATGAGGCAGCATCAAAATTCGGCCTGTCTACAGAGCAGGGCCACCGACACCTCCTCCAGGAAGTCCTCCCTGAGGTATCTCCCAACAGGCCTCGCTCCAGATAGTTGCAAGGCCGGGTGAGTGGGGTCTGAATGGGGACCCAGTCTGACCAGCGCTGTGTTCTGTCCCCTGGGCCTGGGCCCCATCATCAGAAATCACAAACACACATCTGTGTTTACGCCCAACCCTGTCTCATCTCCCTGACCGGATGGTCAGAGATCAGCCTCAGGCAAGCAGGCGCTGGCTCCCCTGGAGGAATGGAGGAGGCTCAGAGAGGCCAGTGGGCTCCCTCAGGGTAGCACAGCCAGAAAAGCGGAACCAGATCTCCCCCCCCCCCGCCCCCCCACACACAGAGCCTCCCTCCCAGCTGGGCTGGACGCTGTCTTTTGTGACCTGGGCCATCAGGCCTGACCCTGTCATTAGCTCAGGTGTGAACGCCAGCGTCCACACCTGTCATTAGGAACCGGAGTTCACACCCAGGCTCTCCCCAGTTTCAGCTGCTTAGCTGAGAGGCTGGGGCACAGGGAGGGGCGCTCGCTGCCCAGATCAAGCTCTTGGCTGCGCAGAGGCCAACGTCAGGACGGGCACAGGACGGGCTGACAGCCTTCATCCGGGCACTTCCTGTGCATCGGGGCACGGCTCGGCCAGCCCACGTGGGGGCTACTTATCACCCCCTCTTCACGAAGAGGGAAACTGAGGCTCGGGGCCCCTGCAAGGCCAGGGCCAGCCACCAGTGTTGGCCTCCGGCACTGACACTTCACGGCCAACTCTATCCTCTCCTGGGCTAGCAAAGGCGCCCCGGGGGAAAGAAAACTTGGGGACCAACTGCCAAACCCCCCTCCCGATGCCCCTCACATCAGACCCCATGCTGAGGACACCTCCGTGCCCAGGAGCGCGTCCCTCACAGAGGGGACAGGGCGGGCAGAGGGGGCGCTGTGCCCCCTTCCTAAGGGCAGTCGCTCTGGGGTGACGGCCGCCGGACCCCGCGAGATGCTTCCCCATCCTGGAGAGGGAAGCCAGAATCCTTCCTGGAGAGACTTCCAAGCTGAAATGGGGAGCCAAGGGCTAGGCAGGGCCAGAGATGGGCTCCCCTCCCTGTGAGTCCGCCCCCCCCCCAAGTCCCCAAAGCTAGCCAGGATGGGAGACCTCCCTTCCTTCCCTCCAGGCTTGTCTGCTGCACTGGAACCTTCCAGGACTCTCAGCCCAGACCTTGGGCGACGGAAGGCGGAGGCCAGGCGGGGCGGGCCGTGTGGGGGGGACCGGAGGGGCCGGGCTCTGGGTGAGGATGGTGAGGACGCAGGGGCAGTTGTGTGGGGCTGGCCGGGAGCCCCGGATTGTGCAATGTCCGGGAGGACAGCGCCGGGGCTGGAAGGGACCCCAGCGGAGACCGAGCGCCAGCTGGACGGGGCCCCTGAAGAACAGAGCAGGGGGGAGCCCCTGCCCAGTCCCTGGGGCTGGGAAAGATGGAGGGGGGAGGAGAGGGGAGCAAAGCCCTTGGAGTTGGAATGGTGAGGGAGACCCCAGGGCGCAGAACTCCGGGGAGCCTGGGCACCTGCCCGACAGGTGGGCCTGGGCCCAGGGTCCTCCGCTGCCCCTTCTGGGGCCTGGGGAGAAGTGGGGCGGGGGGGCTCCCACAGAGGGCTGTGAGGACCCTGGGAGCAGGAGAGGGTCTCCTTTTTCCCTAGTGGGGGGGGGTTCAGGCAGGGGCTGAGGTCTCCCCCGCCCCAAACCGGTTATTAAGTGAATTCATGACGCTTATCAGCACGGCCGTGGGCCGCGCAGACGCATCGGGACTTGTCACTGCGCCCCGGGCCCCGGGACGGCCAGGCCCGGCCAGACGCCGCCGCCGCCGCCAGTTTCGGGGTTGGGGGCGGGGTGCGCGGAGCCACACCCCTGAGAAGTCGTGTGGGGCCCGAAAGAGGCGGGGAACCCCAGCCTGTCCCCCCCACACACACCGACCCCGCGTCCCCCACGGCCTGGGGCGCGGCTGGGGCGCGGGAGAGGCCGCAGACAGGGGCGCGCGCGCGCGGGCGGGCTCCCCCGCTCCCCAGCACCTGCCCGCGCCCCCCTTCTCCTCCTCCTCCTCCAGCCCCGCACACCTTCCCGAACCCCGGGTCCTCCTGACACCCCCAGTCCGGAAAGTGTCCCCCCCACCCAGCTGTCCACCCGTTCCCGGAAGATCTCCCCAACTCCAGGGCGCCCCGGGAGCGCCGAGCCGCCCTGTACCCCAACTTCCGTCTCCCGCGATCCAGGACCCCCCCCACACACACGCACGCACGAAGGAGCGCTCCGGGGGTTTTAGGGGTGCCCGGTGCCCCCGCTTGGCGGCTCCAGGGCCCCCCGCGTCCCCCGCCCGCCCGGCCGGGCCCCCCTCACCTGCGGGTCTGCACCGCGGGGCTGTATTTGCCTTTGTTTCTCTTCCTGAACAGCGAGTGCATGGCGGCGGCGAGGACGGCGCGCGGGGAGCGGGCGGCGGGGCGCGGGGAGCCCCGAGTGCGGGCGGCCGGGAGCGCGGGGAGCCCCGAGTGCGGGCGGCGGCGCGCGGGGTCACTCCCCGCGGGGCGGGGCGCCCGCCGGACGCGCCCCGAGAAGGTGGCGCCTACCTTCCTGGTGGGGAGGGCGGGGTCCCCTGCGCCCCGGGGGCGGAGCCCGGGAGCCCGGCCCGGCCCCGCAGCGCCGCGGGCCGCGGGGCTCACCTGGCCCGGCGGGGCCCCCACCCGCACCCCGCGGGCACCGCACCCCCAGGCTCGGGCTGACCCTCGCTCCCGCGCTGGCCAGGGCGGTCAAGCTGGTGATCCACTGCCCCCGGCCTCAGTTTCCTTCTCTGTCACAGGGCGCGAATAGCTTTCCGCACTCGCCGGAGGGCTGGAAATGGATTCTTGCGGATAATCCACACCCGGAGCTTGGCCCCGTCCTGGCCCACGTCTGTGTGTTGGGGGGGGGGCCACCACTGCCCCCTCGCGCCAGCTGGGGTGGACGCAATGTCCCCGACCCAAACCTTCACCACCCCAGGCCCTGGCACCACCGAGCCTCCGGGAGCTGCTCCATTCTGGCTCAGAACAGCCACGTTGCACAACCCGGCCAGCACGTCCCCCTAGGGCAGGACGCGTGCCACTGGAGATGGACAGACGGACAGAGCCAGCAGGGAGGGTCCAGTCCCACTCTGGAGGGGCTGGGGGGGGTGGAGCACAGGGGCTCCCGAGAATGTCCCCACAAAGTGGCCATAGGTCAAGAACTTCACACCAGCATCCAAAGTCCATCAGTCTTCAGCTAGAGCCCCTGTGTGTGCCCATGTGTGCGTGCGTGTGCACGCGTGTGTGCTGGTACCTCAAGTTCTTACTTGTTTTTTTTTCTCTACCCCTGTTCCACGTTTATGTTTAATCGTTATGATAAAGGGGATATACAGAGGGGCTTCAGCGGCATCGGTCAGGCAAAGAGTGCCTTTCTTTTTGGACCATGTCACCCCTTCTCTCTGTTCCAAATGTCAATTGGAGACTTGTCTGTCAAGGCTGGGATTTGAACTCAAGACCTCACATTCTCAGTTGGCTTTTCCTGCTCAAGGCTGGTGCTCAACCACTTGAGCCACCTCTCTACTTCCAGCTGGTTTTGCTGGTTGATTGGAGAGAAGAGTCTCTCGGTCTACCTAGCCTGGCTTTGATCACATCTCAGCTTCCTGAGCAGCGAGGACTGCAGGGATGAGCCACCAATACCCGGCTGAGGACTTTATCCTGGACGTGGTATCTAAAGGGTAAGCTGGGGGTGCCATTTCCCTTCCCCTACATCACCTTCAATGTGTGAGTTCAGAAGTGTACCTTCTTTCTTTCTTTGCTCGCTTTTTTTTTTTTTTTTTTTTTTTGTCAGTCATGGAACTTGGGCTCGAGCAATGTCCCTGAGCTCTTTTTGCTCAAGGCTACCACACAACCACTTGAACCACAGCTCCATTTTCAGTTTTTGAGTGGCTCATTGGAGATAAAGTCTCGCAGAGACTTATCTGCCAGAGCTGGCTTTGAATCTTTATCCTCAGATCTCAGCCTTTGGCGTAGCTAGGGTGACAGGCGTGAGCCACGGGGCTCACATCAGAAGTGTATCTTTCGGAGTCAGGTCAATGAGCCTCATTCATTCACTCATTTACGACATTTGCCACCTCCGCCAGCCTGGCTGGCCTGGTTCCCGACTCCACACATGGCTCCTGAGCCAGGGAGGGGCTCAGGGGAACTCGAGGTACCTCTGGCTCTGCCTGTGCCTGGCTCTCCTGCCTGCACCCCACCCCACGGTTCCTCACTCCAACTTCACCCCTCAGGAATCTCTGAGAAGCACCTGGTGCCTGCTGGGAGGAAGCTGACAATAACCCAGATGCCTTTGGGGGGGGGGGTTAGGGGGACGCCAAGCGCCAGGTGTGGTCGCTAGTATGTTATCAAGGAGTGCGGGGGTTTGCTTGTATACAAATGCAGAACACTTCTAGAAGGTCCCATAAGGAATTGCTGGCCGGGAGTCCCCTGGGGAAGAATAAGACCGAGGTCTGCTTTTTCACTGAGGGAAGGAGAGCAGCCTTGATCAGGGTTCAGATTCCCAGCCGTTCTGCTGCTGAGACCCTAAGCAAGTGGTCCAGCCTGCGCAGTGACCAGTACGTCTCATCTGCGAAGGAAGCAGGCACAGGCAGCCGTGCAGGTTGGACGTTTCTCACGACCCTCGGGTCAGAGAGGCCTTCTCCAACCGGAGGGGGTTGTGTCCACACTTCCCGAAGTTTGGAGAGCTTTTGCCACAACTCCTAGGAAGTAGATGGACTCCAGGTCAGCAGGTTTGCCGCTCAGCTGCTGGGTGCCAAAGACTCGACTGAAGGTGGGAATCGATTTCTTTTTTTTTTTTTTTTTTTTTTGGTCCTGTCATGGGACCTGAACTCTGTGCTTGGGCGCTGTCCCTCAGCTCTTTGGCTCAAGGCTAGTGCTCTACCACTTGAGCCACAGCGCCACTTCTGGCTTTTTTCTTATTGCTTATGTGGTGCTGAGGAATCGAACCCAGGGCCTCAGGCATGCAAGGCAAGCGCTCTACCACTGAGCCACCTTCCCAGCCCGGGAATCAATTTCTTGTTCAGTGACAGCTGATTCCAGGTTAGGCCCCAGGACATGCCCCCCCCCTCTGCTGATTGGTCCCTCCAGCCTGGGGGGGGTTAAAGGGGCCTGGGCTCCTGGCCAGGGATGAGTGACCCATCTCAACTCTGCCTCCACAGAAGGGAACCCAGGCCCTGGGCATCTCAGCCCTCCAGTCCCCAGCCCTGTCCACCCTGCCCAGCTTCCACTCCCAGCCCCAGGGGCAGCTGGGCCCCTGCTCCCCACTGACTCAGCTGGGCCTGGCCCAGGAGTGTCACTGAGGATTAGCAGATTTGGGGAATCGTTCCAACTGCACCTCCACATGCTCTCCTCCCCTCTCCATGCCGCTCCCTGTGGGGCTGTGTGTGTGTGTGTGAGCACGCGAGGACACACGTGTACTGGACACAGGAGCGCGGGGAGGCCGGATGGGGCTGCGATCTGCCCACACATGGAGCGCAGGGGTGGGGGGGTGCCTGGCTCTGACTCACCCCTGAGGGAACTGTGGAGGGGAGGGTGGACCCCTGGTTCCTTCAGCACCTGGGTGACCCTTCACCCCTGCAACCTGTCCCCCTTTCCGCAGCTCGACCGGGCCACCTACTCCAAGGAGGCCACCGCCACATTCTGAAGGTCCGTGGTCCCCTCTGTTTTTCCAGCAGCTGGAGAAAACCCCAGCTCGCTCTGAGAACCAGTTTGGAACAAGAAGAGTGGCATTCTCCCAGCCAGCCGCAGAAGGCTGGGGCGGGTGGGGGGGGTGGTAGGGGGCACTGAAGAACATAGCAGGAAGCCAACCTAGCTTCAAACCCCAGCTCTGCCTGGCTGTGTGACCCTGGCAAGTGGCTTGCCCTCTCTGAACTCTGGTTTCCTTTTCAGGGACAGGGGAAGAGCCCGTGGGCAGGAGGCTGGCAGAGGGCCTGGTAAAGAGGCCTCCCTCCTCTCCCCCCTCCCCCCTCCTTCAAAGGGGACAGGAGGGGCTGGCCCAGCTGTACCCCTTGTTGTGTAACATGTATTTACTTTTCTCGCAGGACAATGGGAAGGATGGAAAAATCAAGCTGGCCTTGGGGCCCGGTGTGCTGACTCATTCAGCCCCAGGCTGGGGGGCCGGGAGAGGCCCCCCTAAAAATACAGCCTCCTGGGGCCAAGAGGAGGCCAGGCTCTGGCCGGCACAACAGGAGAGGGTCCATGGTGACTCAGATGCTCTGCCTGTCCCTGAGTCACCCTGAGAATCCACCTCACACACACACACACACCCCGCTGCTCCCACCCCCCCCCCCTTAGCCTGCCCCTGCTGGCTGGACACCCCGTCTGTCTCTGCTCCAATGACCCCCTGCCGGCCCGCCCTAGATACAGGTGTGCACCTGTCCAGTTGTGACTATTGTCACAATATTGAAACGAATCTCTGCCAGGGTGGGGTAGCGGCTGCCAGGAGTCCCTCCCGCCCGCCCGGCCCCTCCTCTAGGACCCGCCACAAAGGGGCGAGGCCCTGGCGCTGCCCGGGCCTCTGCAAGAGCCCCACAAGGCTCGGTGGCTGGCGTCCGTCGCTCCCACCATCTGGATCTCGTCTCCCAGTGCATCTTGTAGACCCAGCCTTCCGGGTTTCAGACACCTCAGCCTGAACCCTGGCTGCTTGTGAGACCACCTGCACCCCGTACATGGCTGTCCCCTGTTCTCTGAAAGGAGGTGGGGAGGAGTCACCCTGTAAGGGAAGAGTGGAGCCAGGAGGAGCTGCCGGGACGGGGAGCCCTGCCGGACAGGCTGCCCAACCAACCTCCTGTCCACGCCCTGCCCGTTTCCTCCCTTCCTCCCTCCCTCCCCTTCCCTCCCGCAGCTCTGCCAGACTCAAGCTGTCCAAACCAGTGGGGCCGCATTCCCGGGGCAGTGTCCATGATGCGACCCACCCTGTGCCCGCCCAGGTCAGGAGGTCAGGACCCCTTTTCCAGAGCCCGGAAACATAAATAAGGGATGGTGTTGGGCCTGAAAGGGCAGAACACAAAAATCAAGCCAGGTTTGAATGGTGGGTTTGGATCCTGGCTCATCCATGATGAGCTGTGTGTGATCCTGGCCCAGTGACTCACCCTCTCTGTGAAACAGGAACTACTTCTCTGTTCCCTAGTTGTGCTTTCCCCTTTCAGAACCTCAGTTTCTCCACCTGAGAAATGGGGACGTTCGGATACCAGCTCCACAGGGTATATTTTCTTTTGGAGTCAATACTTGGGGATTGAACTCAAGGTCTTGGGCTTACCAGGCTGATCATCCTGATCATCTAAACCACTCCTTCAGCATTGATTTTTTTTTTCTTCTTTGGTTCCATTCCTAGGGCTTGAACTCATGGCTTAGGTAGGCATTGTCCCTTAGCTTTTTTTTTTTTTTCTTCTGAATGCTGGTGCTCTACCACTTGAACCATATTTCCACTTCTGGGTTTTTGCTAGTTAATTGGAAATAAAAGTCTCACAAACTTTCATGCCCTCTGTCCTTAGATCTCAGCTTCCTGAGTATCTGGGATTACAGGTGTGAACCACGGGGGCTTGGGAAACACAACCACATCGTAAAAGATGAAATAGTGCTGTGGTATGGTGAAGTGTACCCCTGTCAGCCTAGGCTTCACAGGCAATGCTGGCAGGAGAATGGAGAGTTCAAGACCAGCCTGGGCTGAAAAGAAAAAACAACACACACACACACACACACACAAAGTAAACAAAATAGGTTGGGTGCCTGTAGCTCACACCTGTCATCCTAGCTACTCAGGAGGCTGATATCTGAGGATGGAGAGTCAAAGCCAGCCCAGGCAGGAAAGTCTGTGAGACTCTTATCGCCAATTAACCACCAGAAAACCAGAAGTAGTGCTGTGGCTCAAGTGGTAGAGCACTAGCCTTGAGCTGAAGAGCTGAGGGACAGAGCCCAAGCCCAGAGTTCAAGCCCCACGACTGCCAAAACCAAACAAACAATAAACAAAATAAGCTGGAGCTCAGGGCTCTCACATCTGGGAGGGGGGGGTGTCCATTCCATGTTTCCTGGCTGGCCTGTCCCCTGTCCCCTGTGGATCTGTGTCTGCCCTTTGTTCCCTCTCCTGCTGAGCTCAAACATTCCTGCCTGGGACCCAAACGGCCAAGGCCATTCTCTGGTCACAAATTCAGGCTTAATCTCCTGCCTGGGCCTGGGCAACAGTGATCAACTCACATGGCAAAGCCAGTGAGCTCTGCACAGTCCCTCCCTCCTCCAAGCTAGTGCCTCCTGCCCCACCCCCCATCTCTGCTGCTCTGTGGGATACTGTGGGGGGGGGGGAGGAGGGGCCTCTCCATGGAGCATCTGAAAGACAGATGCTCTGTGTACCTCAGGGCTGCCAGCCACAAGGCCCTGAACTTGTGGCTAGTGCTCAGGCCGGGTGGGTGGGAGGGTGGCAGGGGGAGGGGGAGCTGGGGGGGGTGAGAAGGGGGACAGGGGGCGGGGTCAGCCAGGGATTTTTGTTTTTATTTTCTTTAACTGTTGCTTGTGTGAGTGTCATAGAGATGCTTTTTTATTAAATAGATATCTCTGTTCGTAGCTGCACGTGGTTGGGGGTACATGGGGCTTCAGAGGCCCCAGTGACCCTCAAATCTCAGCCTCTTGAATCGTTAGGATTACAAGGATTAAAAGATTAAAATAGTTTAGAGCTGACTTTCATCTTTGTGCGAGCGGTTCCTAGCCATTCTGTGTAACCCTCACCTCGGTCAGATTCTGAGCAGCTTCCTCCCTCTGGGAGAACTGTTGAGAATTAAATTCCCTGCTGTTTGTACATCTTGAAAGCACTGCCTGGGTGGGGCACCGGAGGCTCACGCCTGTGTCCTGGCAGCTACTCAGCAGGCTGAGATCTGAGGATCACAGTTGGAAGCCAGCCTGGGCAGGAAAGTCGGTGAGACTCTTACCTCCAATCTCAAAAGAGTTGGAAGGGGAGCTGTGGCTCAAGTGGTAGAGCACTGGCCCCAGGAGCAGAGAAACTAAACAAATAGAAGCAAAAACAAAATCAAAATGCAGCAGTGCCTGTGATGGGTGGTGGGATAATCGATAGTAAAACAGGGTTGAGAATAGTGACATTGGTAGGCCGTGGCATTACCTCCTTGGATACAAGAGGGAGCCCTATCCTCTCTCCCCTGGGTGGGGTGGAGGGGCATTTTTCTCTTTGAAAGAAGAGGTGCCGGGGTATCTTTGATACCAGTGATCCCCAAAGGGTCTCGTACTGACCCTCTGCAGCGCTGGGGGTCCAGCCACGAGGCTGGTTAGGAGGGAACTTCCCTTGAGCCTCCGATCATGGCTCTTCCCAGAGCCATGTGCTGTGGTTTGCTGCCTCCCGGTGGCACGGATGAGAACTCTGCACCCGTCTCCATCCTAGCTGTCTGTCTTTCCCCCGGAGCTGCTGCAGCCCTGTCAGGTCCCCCCAGATTCCAACCCTGGGGAGCAGAGAATGAGGCAGCCAAGGCTCTGCCTTCAGAGAAACCCAGAAATAAGTCAAACGAATGCGCTGTTTAAAATTGCACCCTCGCTCTGGTGGCTTCTTGAACCTCTTTTTGTGTGTGGCATTTTTATTGTTATTTGGCACTAGGGTTTGAGCCTTGCCCTGCTTAGACAGGGGCCCTATCCCTTGGCCCACGCCCCCAGACTTTTTTCTGTTTTGCTTTAGACGTTTTTTTTTGTTTTTTTTTTTTTTTCCCTAATAGAGTCTCTTTTTATTTATGCTTGCCTGGTAGCCAGACGTGCACTATCATGCCCAGAACTTATTGGTTGAGATAGGGTTTATTGAACTTTCTTGTCCAGACTGGCCTTAAACCACGATCCTCCGGATCTCTGCTTCCCAAGTAGCTAGAATTACAGTCGTGAGCCACCGCACATCCCACGTGGGATGACCTTGATCCTTTTCCCTCAGGAGGGCAAGGATCTGTTTCTTGGTGAGTGAACCAGCGCTCGGTGATGCGGAGGGAAGGACCCAGGCCGGACAGGGATCCGACGGGCTCCCAGGCGCGGCCAGGGGAAGGAACGGGGCTGGAGCCCAAGGGCAGCGGCTGGACCAAGTCAGTCTGACCCAGGAAGACGAGCATGGTTCGCATTTGCCCGGTAAACCGCACCAGGAGGGGCGGGGCGGGGCAGGAGCGCCCGGGGCGGGGAGAAAGGAGGAGTGGGGAGGAGTCTAGGGGCGGGATCTTCTAGGATTGGGCCATTCTGGAGGCTGGCTTCCTCGGGGGGCGTGGTCACGGCGGGCGTGGTCAGAGGGAGGTGTAGGCGAAAGGCTGGGGCAGGGCGTGGTCAAACACGAGGCCGGCAAGTGAAGGGGCGTGACTAAGGGGAGGTGGAGCCATCCAGGGGAGGAGCCAGGCCGGGAAGGGGACCAGTCAGGAGCGACAAAGGCAGTGTGGGCGTGGTCTCAAGAGGCGGAGCCATCCAGGGGGCGTGGCCAGGCTCCTGGAGCAGTCCCGGCGGGGCGGTCTCGCTCCGGCTCCGGGAGTTTTCCTCCCGCGCGCGCGGACTGGACTGAGCTGTGCGCGGCCGCCGCCCGGCAGCCAGGTCCGGGCTCCGCCTGCGGTGCTCCGCTCGGGGCCAGGCCAGTATTAGGGCACTTCCCCCCCCCCAAGCTGTGTCCCCAGCGGCTCAGGGCAGAGTGCATGGGCGTGCATGCGTGTGTGGGTGCGCGTGGGGTTGGGTAGGTGCTCGCCCTGGGTGGCTGAGGGCGCGTGGGGTTGGGTAGGTGGGTGTGCAAGGGCGGTCTGGCGTGGGAGAGGTTGTGCATTGGTGCACGCGTGGCAGGCAGGGCAGGGGAAATCTGGGGAGTGGTTGTGTGTGTGTGTGTTGGGGTGTCTTGGAGAAAATCTATCCCAGTCCCCTCACCAGTCACCCCTCACTCCAGGCTCTGTGGGTGCTCTCCCCCCCACCCTCCGTCTTCCGGGGTCTTCGAAGGCCATCATGGTGCAGAGATACCAGTCTCCTGTCCGTGTCTACAAGTACCCCTTTGAGCTGGTCATGGTGGTGAGTGACCCCGATTCTCCTGCCTCTCACGTGATGGTTGGAGGGGCCCAGGAGGTCAGCCAGGGTGGGAAGGAGAGGGAGATCCCAAGACCCCCAGACGTGGAGCTGTTCAGATACTCTGCTCCTAGGGTCAGGCTGTAACCCGTGACCCCTCTTTCTAGCCACCCACTAACACCGGTCACCCAACTTCTGAATCCCTGCCAGTGGCAGAACACAAAGCTTGCCCTTGGTCTCCCTTTGGTGAAGATCACCTCTCCCTCGCTTCACACCCTCCTGCCAGGAAACAAGGTGGTCACCGAGCCACAGGGTCCTTTTATGCCTTGCTGGCAATGGGAACAATCATGGAAGCCACCCTGCTGATGGAGTTGGCCCATGGTTTGTTACACATGTCCAGGGTTGAGTCTGCACATACCTGTTGTCTGTGAGCCATTCATTGGTCCCACTTCACCTGGGTAAACTGAGGCTTGAACAGGTAGCAGGGTAGCCTCCTAGGAGAGATTGGGTTAGATGAGCCCAGATCCAGGAATTCCAGAGCCTCTATGTGAGACAGGGCAGCACCGGAGTCTTGCTTTCTCCCTCAGATTTTCCCCCCTCAGTTTCTTCACCCCGTACAGGCTCTCTACTGCTTGAGCCACACCTCTGCTTCTAGCTTTTTGTTGAGATCTCACCCTCCCGAATAGCTTGGATTATAGGCATGAGCCACCAGTGCCCGGCTTATGCTTGGCCTTTCTTGCAGTAAGTTCAACTTGGCTCCAAAAGTGTGTTCTCTTAAGTGAAGGGTGGGCTCCGTTCCCTCCCTCTTCACGTGTAGCCTCTAGGTGTTGTTGTACCAGGTGGGGATGCCATTTAAAGACAGAAACACAACAAAGTCTCTGGCTCAGGTGTGGCAAGTGTGCGGCATGAGTTCAATCGCCAGGAACACATGCCAGAGATTTCTAGGCATTTATTTTCTGTGTCTGCACAAATGTAAGGCGTCATCTGTCATTTCCAGAGGCTTGGCACAGCCCTGTGCTCTTATGTTCCGCGCTGTCTCTCTGCCTGGATCGCAGAGAGGACAAAGCCATTTTACCACGGTTGTACAAAACGCCATTGTCCCCCACATAGCTTCATAACTCTGCATTCCTCGTGCCCTGGGGAGCACAAAGGGGTTTTCTGCCCTGATCCTGCCTCTTCTGTCCTCATGCTCCGCGTGGCGTGGGTCGGAGCCTGGAGCCCGGGAGGTTTCGAACAGACTCAGCTGTTTCCACGGGCTCTGTCCGAGCTCTGTCTGGGCAGAGCTGGCCTTTTGTTTCTGTTTAACAAATCTGACTTGAGCCACCAAGCTGGGCCTTTAAAAACCACTTTATTGAGGTACAATGGATGTAGGAAGCTGAGGTGTTTTGTTTGGGGTTTTGGGGTACTGGGGTTTGAACTCAGAGCCTCACTTTGGTTAGGCTAGCAGGATACCACGGAGTTATAACCACAGCCCTGTTTTTCACTGTTATTTATTCATGTATGTACTGTGTGTGTGTGTGTGTGTGTGTGTGTGTGTGTGTGTGTGTGTGTGTGTGTGTGCCAGTCCTGGGGCTTGAACTCACTGCCTGGGTGCTGTCCTTGAACTTTTTTGCTCAAGATTAGTGCTCTACCACTTTGAGCCACAGCACCACTTCCAGTTTTCTGGTAGTTAATTGGAGATGAGTCTCACAGACTCTCGGGCTGACTTTAAACCATGATCCTCAGATCTTGGCTTCCTGAGTAACTAAGATTACAGATGTGAGCCACCGATGCCTGGCAGCATCGGTTATGGGGCCTGAACTCTAGGCCTGGGTGCTGTCCCTCAGCTCTTTAGCTCAAGACTGGACCTCTACCATTTGAGCCACTTCTGGCTTTTTCTGCTTATGTGGTGCTAAGGAATCGAACCCAGGGCCTCTTTCATGCAAGGCAAGCACTCTACCACTGAGCCATCTTCCCAGCCCAGCAAACAGTTTTTAAGAGGGAGTAGAAATGAGGCTTTACAGTCCAGGCCAGGATGCAGGTACAGGGAGAATGGTTGCTGTGGACATCGTTCAAACAACACAGCAGGGACCTTATTTAAAGGAGTTGAAATTAGTTCCCTGGGGTTGTCAGCAGATCCATTGCTAGCAGATGAAGCAAAGCTACTCGAGTTTAGGCTGGGAGAACCAAGGTGATCACTGCCCTGCAAAGGGACTTTTCTGATTTCAGAGGACTTGAAAGGAAGCCAAAGGCCCTCGGGCAGCATTTCCTGTGTGCATTAACTCATGCACCTATGCATTCCAGAGATGTGTGCTGAGTCTCAGCCCTGTGCCAAGTGGCATAACAGGTGCTGGGGTTTCCATATCACTGACTGATAGCATTGTCTTGAAATGCATTGTTGTGGGCCCAGGGTGGTAGTGCACACCTATAATGCCAGCTCCTTGGGAGGCAGAGGTAGGAGGATGGATGGTCTAAAGCTGGGCCGCTGGTCCAGGGAAAAGCAAACTAAAAGCCAGTGGGCTGGAGGCATGGCTCAAGTAATATATAGTGCTTACAAGTGAGGTCCTGAGTTCACTCTCCAGTACCATCAGAAGAAGAAAGGGAAAGGAACGAGAGGAAAAGCAATGCATCTTACAGCAGCTTCCTGGTCAACTGGTTTGCAAAGGTCTTTATGAAGGAAAACTCCAGAAGGTGGAAATGTGTCTATCCTGGCCTCTCCTCAGGACACAGGAGAGGACAAGGAGAAAGGCCGCTGGTGGCCTTGGAGGGACATTAAGGCAGCCAGGCTGAGTGTGAAGTGCGTGCAAAGTCCCAGGGGGCAGGACAGGTCACAGAAATGGAAGAGGTTGGGCATGAGGGCCCCACAGGAGCTAGAAGGTGAGGCAGGCGTTGGCTCGGGGCTTTATCCACCTCATCTAGGACTTTGGGAACGTTGAAAGGCTTTGAACTGTGGGTGCAGGGGCTGCTCTGGGGTTTAGGAGGCGGCCTTGCACACTGTGGGTGGAAGGGAGTCTCCACAGAGGAGGCCTGGCCATGGAGCAAGCAGAGAGGCCGGGACACTGTGGCGACTCCGAGCCACACTGCTGCCCAGCTGCACTGGGCTGGCCTAACTAGCTCCCCTCCCAGCCATCCCTCCCCCCTTCCATCTTCTCTCCCTCCCTCCTTCCTTCTTTTCTTCCTCCCCCTTCCCTCCTTCTTTTCCTTCTCCTTTCCACTCTCCCCCTTTATCCTCCCCCTATCTCCCTCCTTCCTTCTCTTCCTCCCTCATTCTTTCCCTTCCTCCCTTCCCCTTCTCTGCCTTCTTCCCTCCTTCCCTCCCTACCTCCTCCTTCCTTCCTCCCTGCTTCCTCTTGGATCCCTTCCTCCCTCCCTTCTTCCTTCTTTCTTCCACTCCCTTCCCCCCACTTCCCATGGTGTAGCAATCTCGGGGACTGGGCTGGTGTGGGTTCAAGTCCTAGAGATGGGGCGTCCATTGCTGAGTCTGTAAACAAACACGCATTTCCCTGCGCCTCTCCGCACCCGCGTGTCTCCCCACTCCGTGTCTCCCCCAGGCCTACGAGAAGCGCTTCCCCACCTGCCCGCAGATCCCCGCCTTCCTGGGCAGCGAGGTCCTGAGCGAGTCCCGCAGCGCCGACGGGGCGGTGCGCGTGGTGGAGCGGAGCTGCCGGCTGCGCGTGGAGGCGCCCCGGCTGCTGCGGAAGGTGCGGCGGTGACTGGGAGCCAGAGTGGAAGGGGAAATTGGGGGTCACAATGGAAGGGGGGGATTGGAGGTGAGGATGGCGGGGCCCAGTCAGATGGAGGGGCAGGGTTAGGACGGAGGGGCGGAGTCAGCAGGAGGGCGGGGCCTGCTGGAGGGGCGGGGTCAGATGAAGGGGCGTAGTCAGACAGAGGGGCATAGTCAGGCAGAGGGGCGGAGTCAGCGGGGGCGGGGTCTGTTGGGGGCGGAGTCAGCTGGCAGGGCGGGGTCAGTGGAGGGGTGGAGTCAGGTGGAGGGCGGGGTCGTGTTGAGGGCGGGCGCTGTTGGGGGCGGGGCAAGTGAGGGGCGGAGTCATGCTGGAGGGCCGGTCTGTTGGAGCGGAGTCAGTGGAGGGGCGGAGTCAGTGGGGGGCGGGGTCTTTGGGGGGCGGGACCCGCTGACAGGGCGGGGTCTGTGGAGGGGCGGAGTCAGTGGAGGGCCCGCCCCCGTGCCCCCTCTCATGCGCCCGGCCCGCGGGCAGCTGGCGGGCGCGGAGCAGGCCGTGTTCCTGCAGAGAAACGCGCTGGACCTGCGGGAGAGGACGCTGCTCATCGAGGCCCGCAACGACACCTTTGCCAACCGCGTGCTGGTCACCGAGACCTGCCGCTACTCGGTGAGCCCCGGCTGGGCCCTGGGCCTGCTGGGCGGAGCCCCCCCCCCCCCGCACCCCCCTTCCCAGGCGCGCGGGGCCGGGCCCAGGTCAGCGGGGCCGCGCGGCGGTGGCCGCGGGTAGGTGTGCGGGCCCAGCGCTGAGGCCCCGCGCTCGGCCCCTGCCTGGTGTCAGGTCCACCCTGAGAACGAAAACTGGACGTGCTTCGAGCAGTCGGCCTCGCTGGACGTGCGGTCTTTCTTTGGCTTCGAGCATGTGCTGGAGAAGATCGCCATGAAGCAGTACACGGCCAACGTGAAGAGGGTGAGGGGGGGGTGGGGGGTAGGGGGTGGGGGGTGGGAGGGGGGGAGGGAGGGGGGGAGGAGGGGTGGGAGGGGGCACCCCTCCACCGTGCCCAGCCCCGCCCAGGCCTCAGCCTTCCGGCCTGCGAACAGGTGCCAGGGTCAGCCCCGCCTCAGGAGAAACTGGGTGGGACACCTGGCCTGTGGTGGGGGGCGCCTCACCAGGGCCCCAGGACCCCGGGATGGAGGCCGGTGCAGCGAGCTCCGTGGACAGAGGAGGGACATTCTAAGGGCCTTTTTCTGGGTTAAAGTCGTCACTGCAAGCAAGGCACCTGTGGCTCACGCCTGTCATCCTACCCACTGCTGAGATCTGAGGGTCGAGGTTCAAAGCCAGCCTGGGCAGGAAAGTCCCTGTGAGACTCTGATCTCCAATGAACCGCCAGAAAACTGGAAGTGGCGCTGTGGTTCAAGTGGTAGAGCGCTCGCCTTGAGAAAGAAAAAAAGAAGCCCAGGGATAGAGCCCAGGACTAGTGTACACGCACGCACACGCGCGCACACACACACCACACACACACACACCACATGGTCACTGCAGCTACACAGGTGGTTTAGTGGTAGGGAGCTTGCTTGGTGTGCCTGAGGTTGGCCTTGAGCTCAAGACCCCAGCTCAAAAGAAGTACATAAAGAAGTAAATCTAGGGGATGGGAAGGTGGCTCAGTGGTAGAGCGCTTGCCTTGCATGCCTAAGGCCCTGGGTTCGATTCCTCAGCACCACATAAGCAAAAAGAAAAAAGCTGGAAGTGGCGCTGTGGCTCAAGTGGTAGAGCGCTAGCCTTGAGCTGAAGAGCTGAGGGACAGCGCCCAAGCCCAGAGTTCAGGCCCCATGACCGGACCCCCCCCCCAAAAAAAAGTAAATCAATTTGAAGGCCTCCAATCTATCCACCATTGGGTAGAAGGTTATTCACATACTGAATAGGGGAAAGTGTGCTTTTGTGAGATCTCTCTCCCTCCTTCCCTCCCTCCCTCCCTTTCTCTCCTTCCCTCCATCTCCCCTCCCTCCCTCTCTCTCTCTCTCTCTCTCTCTCTCTCTCTCTCTCTCTCTCTCTCTCTCTCTCTCTCTCTCTCTGTCTCTCTCTCTCTCTCTGTCTCAGTGGTACTGGTGTTATACTGAGGTTTGAACTCAGGACCTTGTGCTGGAGAAACAGGCATCCTACCCGCCCAAGTCATGCCATTAACCCCTTTTCGCACTGGGTATTTTCAAGATGAGGTCTCACTTGATGCCCAGGTCTGCCTGGGTCTCCATCTTTCTATTTGTGCTTCCCCTCTGTGGCTGAGATGACAGGGGTGAGCCACCACACTTAGCCGTTGATTGAGATGGAGTCTTGGGAACGCATATGCCTGGGCTGGTCTCAAAATTTGGTCCCTGACCCCTGCCTCTCAAGTAGCTAGGATTACAGATGTAAGCTATCGCACTCGGTGGGGAATTGGTTCTGGCGAGTGTCTGTGTGAATGGCGATGCCTGCATTCTTCCTTCCATGCTAAATCTCCTGCAGGCCTGACTCTGTAACATGCCATCTTCCTCACCGGCCACATGCCACCGGCCAGATCTGGCCACGTTGTCCCTGCGGAGATGGTGATGGGTCTCTGTCTCTCTCTCTCCCCCAGGGGAAAGAGGTGATGGAGTATTACCTGAGCGAGCTCATCTCCCAGGGCATCTCCCACATCCCCCGCTGGACACCTGCCCCTGTCCGGGAGGAAGATGCCCGCAGCCAGCCTGCGCCGTGGGGTCAGAGCTGCCTGGAGGGCAGCGGGAGCAGCGGAGCACCAGGCCCCACTCCGGATGATGGTAGGTGCCTGCAAGCGCCAGGTCTGAGCCTGCACCACATCCTGGGAGTCCCGTGTTCCACTTTCCCGTGGGAAGGATGGGGACTGACTCCAGGCCCTGCACGCAGCCTGTCCCTCTGCTGGCTGCTGCACCCTTGCTGCTTTAACCCCCTCCCCCAGCCCACAGCTGGTTTATTTCATGTGTCTGTGCATGGCATTTCCACTTGACTTTATCCCCTTTTAATCATAAGAGCCACGACACATGCCCACGGTGGCACTCAGCTGCGACCGAAGGGTGTAAAATCCCTCACCTCTCCTCCTCCCCCCAGGGAAGAACAGTGGGGTGTTGCCATTTCCTAAAGCCGCCTATGTATTGATAGCATGCCACATGTCTGAAATTGCACACGTGTGTGCACACATGCATTCACAGAAACTTACGTTGAACATTTCGGGGTGTAGCCTATGTTCAACTTGGTGTTTGCTTTTACTCACAAATGTCTCGCAAATAATCTCCCGTGTCAGTGCACACGTGATTCTTTCTCTCTTTTTTGTTTTTGGTCTTGTTTTCTTGGTGGTGCTGGGGATTGCACTCACGGGGACTTGTGCTTGCTAGGCAAGCCTGCTGTGCAACTTGAGCCACACCCCCTTAGTCCCTGTGCCTTTAATTTCCTTTTCAAGTAGGGCCTCAAGCCTTGCAGAGGCCTGGGTTGCCTTCTGGATGTGCTTCTCCTACCTTCATCTACGGAGTAGCTGGGGTTATGGGTGTGAGCTGCTTCACTCTTCCTGTATCATCTTCTCCTTCTCCTTCTCCTTCTCCTTCTTCTTTTGGTCAGTTGTGGGGCCTGAACTCTGGGCCTGGGCGCTGTCCCTCAGCTCTTCAGCTCAAGGCTAGCGCTCTACCACTTGAGCCACAGCGCCACTTCCGGCTTTTTTCTGCTTATGTGGTGCTGAGGCATCTAATCCAGGGTCTCAGGCATGCAAGACAAGCATTCTACCACTGAGCCACCTTCCTAGCCCTTCTTTTAATACTTCATAGCATGATGTGGATACCGTATAACTTATTCAGTAATAAACACTTTTTAATTCTAAATTAGTCTATTTGGATAGTTCCTGTGGATGACATTTGTTTTAGATTTCTAGATTCTAAGTAATGTGGTTTGTCTTTGTACTTAAGGATTAAAAAATTGTATGATAGGGCTGGGAAGGTGGCTCAGTGGTAGAGCGCTTGCCTTGCTTGCATGAGGCCCTGGGTTCGATTCCTCAGCACCACATAAGCAAAAAGAAAAAAGCCAGAAGTGGTGCTGTGGCTCAAGTGGTAGAGTGCTAGCCTTGAGCTGAAGAGCTGAGGGACAGCGCCCAGGCCCAGAGTTCAGGCCCCATGACCGGAC
The DNA here is from genome assembly GCF_024711535.1 of Dipodomys merriami. NCBI lineage: Eukaryota > Metazoa > Chordata > Mammalia > Rodentia > Heteromyidae > Dipodomys > Dipodomys merriami. Next base: position 184,966 of record NW_027206269.1, on the reverse strand, counting down.
CCCCCCCAAAAAAAATTGTATGATATATACACAGCATGCCAGTTTTAGTGTGTGTGTATGTGTGTGTGTGTGTGTGTGCGCGCGCGCTCATGCGTGCGTGCACAGGCCCGTGCCAGTTCTGGGGCTTCAGCTCAGCTTTTCATACTTTCACTTGGCTTTTTCACTCAAGGCAGGTGCTCTACCACTTGAGCCACACCTCCTCTTCCAAATTTTTTTCTGGTTAGTGATAAGTCACAGACTTTTCTGCTTCAAACTGTGAGCCTTAGCACTCAGCTTTCTGGAAGGGGTGAGCCACTAGCTCCTGGCTTGTCCTTCGTCCCCCCCCCCCATTTCCCCATTGATTTCTTATTGGTGTGTGAGAGCTCTTTATGTAGTAAGGCAATCAGCTTTGTTTCCCAGCCTTTTATTTTTATTTTTTTATTTTTTGGTCGGCCGTGGGGCTTGAACTCTGGGCCTGGGCGCTGTCCCTCAGTTCTTCAGTTCAAGGTGAGTGCTCTACCACTTGAGCTACAGCGCCACTTCCAGTTTTCTGGTGGTTTATTGGAGATAGGAGTCTCACGGTCTCTCCTGCCCGGGCTGGCTTTGAACCAGGATCCTCAGATCTCAGCCTCCTGAGTAGCTAGGATTACAGGCGTGAGCCACCGGCACCCGGCTCCCAGCCTTTTATTAACATGGAAAAGGCTCGTCACATAATGTCAGAGGCAAAAACTGTTGATTCATTTTTCCTTTTGGGTCACTGATCGGTAGAGACCTGCCTGATATTTGAGTAGCTACACTGTAATTAATCCCTCAGGGGCTGCATCTACAGACAGCAGAATTCATCCATGCAGCAAGTCTTCTGCTCTTACTGTGTACAATGGCGGCCTGCTGCTATGCTATATTGTACTTTAAAATAATAATAATAGCTGTGTCCTCAGTGGCCCCTCCCGTGTGGCTCCAGGGCTTCCTGCCCTGGTCTCTGCTCCGTGCTGCCCGCACCAGTGCTGCTAGCAGGGTGGCTGGTGGAAGGCGCAGCCAGGCCCCTCCACCAGGCGGGAATCACTGGGCCTTTGTGCTGGGAGGTGGAGCAGGGCTTTCATAGCTGTCAGGGCGGGCGGGCAGGGCTGGAAGGCTGCGGGGACCCTAGCCTCCCTCCTCCTCTCCGTTTCTGGCCATGGGGCTTCAGGCCAGAAACAGCCCTCAGTTTACCCAGAGGTCTCCTGGCATGGTGGAGGGAACCTCAGTGCTGGGCTGGGACTTCTGCCGGGGGGGATCCCGGGGGCTCGGTATGCATGCAGCACCCCTGCCCTGGATCTGTAACATTTGCCCAGAATACACCACGCTGGCTGTGGTGCGTGTCCCTCCAGCCCCCACGGGGATGGCGGAAGGCGTGGAGACATACCTGTCACCCCGCGATGGCCAAGTCTGGGTGACAGAGCCACGTCAGGCCCAGCTCTGAGGGCTGGCAAAACGCTGGGCCCACACAACCCGCTTGTGAGCCGGGCTGTGCTGTGGGATCGAGGCTCTGGGTGCCACGTGGCCATTGAGTACCCTTGTATCCCCCCCCCCCCCGAGAGGGCTGGGGAAGCTGGAGAGCAAAGGGAACTTAGGAACCCCTTCCTTTTTAAAAATTTTACTCCATAGCTCAGGCTGGTCTCAAACTTCACAATTCTCCCGCCTCCACCTCCTGTGTGTGGGGCTTACAGGTGTGTAACACCGCACCCGGCTGAATCGGCCCCCGTGTGCGTTTTCTCATTTGTGACACTGCACCCCCAGAGGTCTGCTCTGAAGTGGGGACGGGAGTGACCGGCTATCCCAGCCTGACGGTGGCAAAACCAGACACCAGGCCTGGCCCACGCACGCAGCCAGTGAACGGAGCTCATCGGTGCCTGGCGCTCGGGTTGTGGGTTTCCGAAGCGCTTTGGAAATGGCTGTGAGAGGGTGAAGCATCTGGAGGCCTCGTGGATGCTGTGTGGGGCGGGGCCCCAGCTCCACGTGGGTGGAGGCACACTCCAGAGAGTGCAGATCAGGCGGCGAGGAGACCGCGTCTCCCCCTAAACCCCTTTCTCCTCTCCCCAAGGGGACAAGCTGGACGCAGACTACATCGAGAGGTGCCTGGGCTATCTCACGCCCATGCAGGCGAGCTGCCTGGTCCAGCTTCGGCACTGGCTGCAGGAGACCCACAAAGGCAAGGTGAGCGCAGAGCTCCGGTGATGGGACATCGGCCCGAGACACCGCCAAGGGAGATACGCGAGTTTGTGCAGTTAGCAATACGCAAAATTCATATCTGCTTTAACAGAAGTAGGAATTGAACCCAGGCCCTCACGCCTGCCTGGGCAAACACTCCACCCCTTTAGCTCTGCCCACCTGCCTTTTGTTTTTGAAACAGGGTCTTGCCCCCTTTGCCTGGGTGAGCCTTGAACCCAGATCCTTCCAGCTGGGATCGTAGGTGTGTGCCGTCCTGCCCAGCTGTGTTTTATTTATTCTTACATGCTCTCCTCTGTATCTGTTCAACACATGCTGACGACACTGCAAGAGGCCCTGTCCCCGCTGGGTGGGCTCTTCTTTTCTCAGACCTGTGTTTTGCAGGTGAGCGAGGATGCTGCTTCCTGAAGTTGTTGTTGTTTTGGTCAGTCGTAGGGCTTCAACTCTGGGCCTGGGCGCTGTCCCTCAGCTCTTCAGCCCAAGGCTAGCTGCTCTACCACTTGAGCCACAGCCCCACTTCCGGTTTTCTGGCAGTTCATTAGAGGATAAGAGTCTCATGGCCTTTCCTGCCCAGGCTGGCTTTGAACCGCGATCCTCAGATCTCAGCCTCCTGAGCAGCTGACAGGCGTGAGCCATCCCAGCCATGCTTCCTGCAGTTTTAACCTGCCAGGTGGAGATGACCATTCTGGGGGCGTTTCCCTCCTCTGCCTCTCAGATCCCCAAAGATGAGCACATCCTCCGCTTCCTGCGGGCCCGGGACTTCCACCTGGACAAGGCGCGGGAGATGCTGTGCCAGTCTCTGAGCTGGCGGAAGCAGCACCAGGTGGACCTGCTGCTGCAGACCTGGCGGCCGCCGGGCCCCCTGCGGGAGTTCTACGCCGGCGGCTGGCACTACCAGGACATAGGTGCGTACAGCACGGGGCACAGGGTCACTGCCCAGTGTGCCCTGAGCAAGACCTTCTGTGCCCATGGGTCTGCTTTCCTTTCGGCTCTCCTGGGCATCTCACAGCCGGCTGTGAGGAAGGTAGAACGGGAGTAGACTTGGTGCTGCGTAGAGACATGTCTGCCCGGAGGCTGGCTTAGCGCACTGTTAACTTCATTCTGTATTGTGGGTATGCAGTTTGCCGCGGCCCAGCGAGGCTGCCATGGCTAGTTACCACAAAGTGGGCCGCTTAAAGCAGCAAGACTGATTGTCTCCAGCTCTGGAGGCCTGAGATCAAGGTATCCTTGAGCCGTGCCCCCTCTGTGGGCCTTTTGCAGGGAGACTTCCTGCCTCCTTCATGCTCCGGTGGCCCAGTGGGGCCCACAGTGGTGTCCTTGGCTTGTGGTCTCATCTCTCCAATTTTATTTTATTTTTGGTTGGTGATGGGGCTTGAACTCTGGACCTGGACTCTGTCCCTCAGCTCTTCAGCTCAAGGCAAGCGCTCTACCACTTGAGGCACAGCGCCACTTCCGGTTTTCTAATGGTTTACTGGAGATAAGAGTCTCACAGACATTCCTACCTGGGCTGGCTTTGAACCCTGATCCTTAGATCTCAGCCTCCTGAGTAGCTAGGATGACAGGTGTGAGCCACTAGTGCCCGGCCTCCAATTTTTTTCTTCTCTCTCTTTTTCCCCAGTACTGAGGTTTGAACCCAGAGCCTTATGCCTGCTGAATAAGTCCTCTGCCTCTTGGGCTTTCCCTTTCCACTTTATTTTTCACATGGGTTCCTCCGTTAGTGTCCTCTCCTTATGGAGCACTGCTTCCGTGTCTATCTTTTCCTGGACACCCCCCCTTGAAGCAGGAGGGGTGTGGCGCAATGCATGCACCCCAGGACCTTGGCACCGCACCCAGGTCTCGCTCAGGAGAGTAGGAGCCGCAGTCTTGGGGTGGCTAGTCCTGCCCCTGACCTCAGCCCCCCCGTCCCCCTTCTCTTGCAGACGGCCGCCCCCTGTACATCCTGCGCCTGGGCCACATGGACACCAAAGGCCTGATGAAGGCCGTGGGGGAGGAGGCGCTGCTGCGGCACGTGAGTGCGCCTGCGCCGTGGGGCCTCCCAGGCGTCCGGGCGGCGGCACGTGAGTGCGCCTGCGCCGTGGGGCCTCGCGGGCGCCCGGCCGGGCCTGGGCTGCGGCAGGCACGTGAGTGCGCCTGCGCCGTGGGGCCTCCCGGGCGCCCGGGCTGCAGCACGTGAGTGCGCCTGCGCCGTGGGGCCTCCCGGGCGCCCGGGCTGCAGCACGTGAGTGCGCCTGCGCCGTGGGGCCTCCCGGGTGCCCGGCCGGGCCCCGGGCTGCGGGCCGGGCGGTGACAGCACCGGCGTTTTCTTCCAGGTGCTTTCGGTGAACGAGGAAGGACAGAAGAGGTGCGAAGGCATCACCAGGCAGCTCGGCCGACCCGTTAGGCAAGTGAGGCGGGCTGCCCCGGGGCTCAGTGCGCGTGCGCACTGCTGCTCCCTACCCCCCCCAGCCCACCACTCGTGCTCATTGCGCATGCGCCTCTTGCCCGGTGCCCAGCCCCAGTGCCCTTCCCTAGCTGGGGGAGGGGGAGGTCTGGAGAGGCAAGGACCCTGTCTGTCCTGCTCTTGATAGTCGAGGAAACTGAGGCCCAGGGTAGTGATGTCTTTCCGGGGATGCTGAGCGCTCAGGGCCTCTGAACTTGAGCCTTTCTCGCTGGCTCCATCCCCGGCTCCAAGGCTCCTCCCTTTTCCTTTCCGAGAACAACTCCCCACGGGGCTCTACCTTGCCCCCGCTCCTGGGTACCAACCTCCCAGGGGTCCTGGTCCAGCCAGGGAATCGGTGTCCCCCTGGGATGCTCCCAAATGAAGGGGAGACAAAATGACACTTAGGGCTGGGAAGGGGGCTCAGTGGTAGAGCGCTTGCCTAGCATGCATGCAGCCCTGGGTTCGATTCCTCAGCACCACATACACAGAAAAAGCCGGAGGTGGAGCTGTGGCTCAAGTGGTAGAGCGCTAGCCCTGAGCAAACGCAGCTCAGGGACAGCGCCCAGGCGCGGAGTTCAAGCCCCAGGACTGGCAAAAATAAAAAGACACCTATCCAGACAGGTGTGGTCGTACACAGCCAGGATCCCAGCACTTGGATGGTGGAGGCAGGAGGACCTTGAGTTCAAAGCCAGCTTGGGCTACAAACAGTTTTCAGGCTAGCCTTGGCTGTAGGGAGATTTCCCAAAGGACACCCTAAGGTGTTGGGGCCCGCCTAGCGCCCTTGTTGTCTTCCTGGCAATGGGCGTGGAGTACAGGACAGGCAGGATCTGAGCACAGCTGTGGACCCCTGGAGCCTCTGATCTCGGTGAGGACTGAGCTCCTCTGGGGTCTGGAGCCAGAGAAGAGGAGCATGAGATGGGGGGGTGGGGAAGTCCGTCAGTGAAGGCCCTGACCAGAGGCAGGAGGGGCGTCCTGAAGAGGTCGCTTGCAGAAAGGCCAGCCACTGCAGCAAGAAGGTCATCTTCTTAATGAGTTGGTGCTGGTAGGATGGAGGCCCAGAGAGGTTGAGCACTTGGTCCAAGGCTCCACAGCATGAAGGCTGAACGGGGCCTTGCCCTGGGCCTTCTATCTGTGGGAGCAGGTTCTTGTTCGGGTCCCCTTTACTTAGCAGCAAAAGTCTTTTCAACAGCTCGTGACGAGCGCCTGCCTGGCAGAGAGCGAGACACCTGCTCAGTAAATTCACTGCTCAGCAAATGCTGCCTGAGGCGGGAACTGGGACCACGCTGGCCCCTGACCTCAGGAGAGCTTAGGCTCCCAGGCCCTTGCCACACAGCGCCCAGGGGTGGTGGTGACACCTGGAATTCAGGAGCTTGGCCTGTCTGGAACTTCTTCCTGGCGTGGCTGGCTCCTCTGCCCCCAGCCCCGCCTCCCCGAGCCTCCTGGGCCATCTCCAGGTCCCCCCGGGGTGAGGATGTCGGGCTGCCCCGGGAGAGCCGGATGGCACATGAGGCCCCATGTCTGCCACAGCTCCTGGACCTGCCTGCTGGACCTGGAGGGCCTCAACATGCGGCACCTGTGGCGGCCGGGGGTGAAGGCCCTGCTCCGCATGATCGAGGTGGTGGAAGACAACTACCCGGAGACGCTGGGCCGGCTGCTCATCGTGCGCGCCCCCCGCGTCTTCCCGGTGCTCTGGACGCTGGTGAGAGCCCGAGCCAACACGAGCCACAGAGCAAAATCTTAGGGCCAATCAGGGGCGGATCCGCAGGGGCGTGGTAATGGGGGCGGGGCATCGGGGAGGCTGGAGGCAGGCATTAGAGCATGATAATAAGGGGCGTGGTATCTGGCAGGGATCGGGGGCGTGGTCATTGGGGCAGGGTGGAGGGATAATGGGGAGGGACCACGAGTGGATGTGGGGTCTCCTTTTGGGGCCATGTGTCTTGGAAGTGGGTTGAGATTATGGTTGCCTTGTGAATATGCCCAAAGCGACTGAATTTCGTATTTTAAAATGTGTTTTCTTTTGATGTGCCCGTCCTGGGGCTTGAACTCTGGGTTTGGGCACTGTCTCTGAGCTTTTACACTCAAGGCTAGCTCTCTACCACTTGAGCCATGGCTCCAATTCTGGCTTTGGGTGGGGATAGAGATAAGACTTTCCTGCCCAGGCTGGCTTAGAACTGTAATCTTCCCATCATCTCTGTCTGCCTCCTGAATAGCGGAGGGAGGGTGGGGACTCTGCTATAGGAAACACAGCCCAGTAATGTCTCGCCTCACCCACCCCCATTCTAGATCAGCCCCTTCATCAACGAGAACACCCGGCGGAAGTTCCTCATCTACAGTGGCAGCAATTACCAGGGCCCTGGCGGCTTGGTGGATTACCTGGACAAGGATGTGATCCCGGACTTCCTGGGGGGAGACAGTGTGGTGAGTCTGGGCTCCAGATCAGGCAGGCAGGGACCAGCTGGGAGCCAGGGCTGCCGGGGCTGAGGAAGCTGCCCAGGACTTCTTGTGTGATGGGCCAGGCTGGCTCCAAGTGGGGACAAGGGTTTGTTATCCCAAGAGCGGTGGCATATTTGACATGGAGCCTTCCCCCTCCTCCCCAAACATCGTGAATGAGCTGGGTGTGGTGAGACACACCTGTAATCCCAGCACCTGGGAGGCTGAGGAAGGAGGATCCCGAGTTCCAGGCCAGGCTGAGCAGGCTCAGATTTTGCATCCCCTACCCTGTTACCCTGATGCACACACTGGGGTTTCAGCCTTGTGGTGGCTGAGGAGCCGTAGGCCCATGGGCCCAGTGCAGAAGCAGGACACCCCTCAGTGGAAGTCCTTTCCGTGTCTGACCCCCCAGTGCAATGTCCCTGAGGGAGGCCTGGTCCCCAAGTCTCTCTACCTGACGGAGGAAGAGCAGGAGCAAGCAGATCAGCTGCGGCGGTGGAGTGAGACCTACCACTCGGCCAGCGTGCTCCGCGGGGCCCCGCATGAGGTGACCCCCAGCCTGGGGCGGGGGGAGGGAGGCTGAGCAAGAGCCCAAGCCCAGCGGGGCCTCTTCTGGCCCTGCCCAGGTGCCCTCACATTTTGGGCACTCACTGATCACTCCGGGGTGATTCTGGGGGAGAAGGGGATCCCCCCCCCCGCATGGGCACGTGCAATCTTTCCCTCGAAGCCCCGGTCTGCTGGGACTCCACCTGGCCTGTCCCCGTGCAGGTGGCGGTGGAGATTCAGGAGGGTGAGTCAGTCATCACCTGGGACTTCGACATTCTGCGAGGGGACGTGGTGTTCAGCCTGTACCACGCCAAGCAGGCGCCGGGGACCAGGGCCGCCGGGCAGCTGATAGACAAAGCCTGGGTCCTAGGCACGGATTACAGCCGCGTGGAGGCGCCCCTTGTCTGCCGGGAAGGGGAGAGCATCCAGGTGTGTGCTCTGCTCCTTCACTACTTCATCCCCTGCCCCCCAACCCCCCCCCCCGCTAGTGTGGGGACAGTGGGGGACAAACGCAGCCCCAGGGGCTCTGTGGGACACAGGAGGACAAAGACACACAGGAGGGTTTGGTGGCACTGAGGAAGGGAGGGGAAGGCTCAGTCCCAGCCCTGTGTTCCAGGGCTCACACGTGACGCGGTGGCCCGGCGTGTACCTGCTCCAGTGGCAGATGCATGGCGCCCCCAGCGGCGTGGCCTGCAGCCTGCCCGGCGTGGATGACGTGCTGGCCGCACTGCACAGCCCCGGGCCCAAGTGTAAACTGCTCTACTACTGGGAGGTGCTGGCCTCCAAGGACTTCAGGTAGGCCCCCCACCCCCACCCCGCGAGCCCCCAGGGCCTTGCTAACTGCTGCCATGGTGAATTGACTGGACCCGCCGGCCAGGGGGAAGGGGAGGATTTGGACCTAGAATCTCACAGGGTGTGCAGCTCTTCTAGAACAGTCTCCCAAGAATGGTGACTTAGCAGGTACAGGATCCCGGGTATCAACTCTTAGGATCTCCACCTTCCCGCCCGAAAAAGAGAGTGTTCTAAGACAGTGCCTACAGGTTGCATTCGGAGAAACAGGTGTCTGAGACCTCCAGCACTTCCGGGTGTGACCTTGGGCAAAGCATTTCTCCTCTCTCAGCCTCAGGCACCCCAGGAGCTAAATGGGACCCCCCCCTGAGTTCTCCCTTTGCATTAAGAGGCTGTCATGGGGGTAGAGTGGAGCAAGGGCAGCCTGCCACCTGCCTGTCACCCCTGCGTCCTCACCCCGGTGTACCCAGTTAGGGGAGGGACCGCAAGAGGCCCAGCAATGTTTTCAAGGCCTTCCCCTTCGTTTACTTAGTTTTTGTTGTTGCTGTTTTTTAAAAAGAGAAGGTTAGCAATGTAGCATCGTCTGGCCTTGACCTCCTCACCTTTCTACCTCAGCCTGCTGAATCCTGCTGGGATGATAGGCAGGAGCCACCATGCCTGGTCTGGGAGCCAGGTCTGAGTGCAGAGATGGAGGGAAAGGCTGGGGTTGGGCCTCCGGGGCCTCGGGGAGGGCTGCCCGAGGGGACCGGATGGCTGGGCTCCGTCCCGGGGGACACAGCGCTTGGCGTCACTGGCTTCTCCCTGGGGCGGTTAGCAGCCTGTGCAGCTGCCCCGGGGCCTCGTTTGTGGTGTGGATGGGGCGCTGGCAGGAGGAGGTAAGTTTGTGGTGCCCTGCTCCCCAGGGGCTCCATGTCCAGCCTGGAATCCTGCAGCAGCCGCTTCTCCCAGCTCAGCGCCGCCACCTCCTCCTCCAGCCGCTCCCACAGCAGCTCCCTGCTCTCCAGATAGGCGGGTGGCGCCCTGGCCCGGACCTTCACAGGGAGGACCAGCGTGGGAGCCCGCGGCCCGAGTGGGAGCCCGCGGCCCGAGCCCCGCGCGGTTGAGGCTCTACACACAACCCTGCGTTTTGACTAAGTGGCCTCGTGCATCCTTCCAGGGGTGGCCCCGGGGCTCAGCTCCCACCCTGTGTTCCACCTTCTGGGTCAATTTCCTCCTCAGGCTGGCCTTGCTCACCCCCAAGGGAACCCCTCATCCTCGGAGACCCCCTCCGTGATGACAGCCCCCCTCTTCCACAGTTGCAGAACAAAACCTCTGTCCCCAAAGTTCCAACCCATCGGCCAGCATCTCCTCCTGGCCTGCTCCCCGCCTCACGCCTGGGCCAACTGGCTGCCAGGGACGGTACAACAGTGGCCTCTCCCCAACTAGGGTCACGTGTCTAGTCTGGACCAATCACTGTGACTCGGGGTGGATGCAATGCAGTTTTCTCAGGGGAGCAGCCCACCCACAACTGGAAACGCAGTGTTCAGTGTCTGGCTCCTCAGGTGGGCTCCTGCCCACCTCTGGGCAGCAGTGGGGTGACTGCGGCGGTTCCTCTAACCCTTTATAGGCCTCTTTCCCTCCCAGGGAACTGCTGATTGTAAGCTACAAGCCTCCCTCCCCCATAGCTTAAAGACAAAGGGGGGCATCCTCCGGGCGCCTGCCTCAGTGGTCCAGGAGGGCTTGCTTCAGGGGAGTGATAGATGGCTACTGCTGCGCCATGCTGTGCCTCAAAGTCCTCTGCTCACGGGGCACGCTCAATGTCTGCCGTATGTGCGTCCATCCGTCCAAAGACACCAGGCCCCTCTTCCTCAGGACATGGCGGCCCCCAGAGAAAGGTGAGGTCAGGAGACTGGACCCCTCTCCCTTCCAGAAGCTTCTATGTGTTCTGGACAGATCCTGTCCTTTGATACCCAGGGAGGAGGGGCGTTTGACATGATGGTTGCTGTCATTTTCCTCCCTTCCGCTCTGCCCCTGCCCCGCCCCTCTGTGAAAGAAGGCCTTTTCTACTTCTCAACAAAGTCTGTGTGCGCGGGTCCTTTGCTCCATCCAACCAGAGGCATTAAACACTGTAGATGCGGATTGTCTTCTCTTCCTGAGCTTGTTTGAGAATGTCTCTGCGGTTGTTTCTGAGGTTCTATAACATTCTCAGGTGGGTTTGCCCTGGAGGAGTGGCAAATTGGGGTGTATTGGGGGGAAGCAGGCATCATATATATATATATATATATATATATATATATATTTTTTTTTTATGTCTGAAGCTCAGGTATACAGTATTTGTTTTGTGGGCATGCAGTTACAAATAACCAATGGGGTTCAAGTGACAGGAATGATTTCTCCCCGGCTCTGGAGGCTGGGGGGTCACATCAAGGGTTCTGCAGGGCCTCCTCCAGCCTCTGGTGGCTCCCAGCAGGCGTTGGCTTGGGGTCCCATCACCCCACAGTCTCCGGCCTCTGTCTTCACAGGACCTCCCCTGCACATCCCCTCTTCTTTTACGGTCTATGTAGCCCAGGCTGACCTTGAACTCCAGACCCTCCTGTCTCAGTCTCCTGAGTCCTAGGATTATAGCTGGGCACTACCACACCCAGCCTAGGTCTCCTTTTCTAAAGGACATCGGTCATTGGGTTCAGGGCCCATTGTTTTGTGATCTATGGCTAAGGATGTCTGTGGGGACATTTGCCGCCACACAGGCCCCATGCTGAGGTCCTGGAGGACGTGCATCTTGTGGATGCACAGGTGCATCTTGGATCCCACCTGCTAGGATTCAGGAACCCGAGGGAAGCAAGGGCCCTCCTTAGGCACGCTCTTTCCTGGGCTGCTCACTCTGCCCAGCTCTCTGTGGTCCAGGCCAGCCACAGTCCTGCTACCACAGGGTATGAGGGCCTGTCCAAGGCGCCGCTTGTCTTCTGGTGGTGCGGAGCCGGGCACAGGACGGGAGCACTGGCTGTCCTCCCACTCGCTCTGACTCCATAGGTTTCCCTTGGGTCACGGTGGCAGGTCAAGGCTCAGCCAGTGGCTCCGTGGGTGCCCTGAGTGTGGAGAGATCAGTAGTGCCTGGAGGTGGCTGCACGCTGCAGGGCCTGGCTGACGTCTGATCCACCTTGCTGTTCCCCTGAGGCCTCACGGGCCAAGCCCAAGCAGAGCGAGGTGGGGGGGGACTCAGGTGTGCCCTCAGGATCCTAGGACAGCCTTGGCCCAAGCTGCCACCCTGGGGGCTGGTGGGACCAGAGTCCCCAGGGAGGCTCTGAGACCTTCCCTATCTCGTGTCTCCCATCTGCTCTGCACCCAGCCCCCCAAGGCAGCTGTAAGGAGGCAGTCTGAAACCCAGTCGGTTCTCTGGGGAAGATTTTTCTGAAACAGACTCCTTTGAGAACCTGACAGAGGTTGTGAACACACTTGATGCCTGAATGGCCTCAGACAGGCTGCCCCGGTCCCCAGAACGTTTCAGAGGTCCCCCGAAGCTCGCTCTAAGAGGGCGGCTAGGGGTGACCCATGTTACTGTGGGTGGCTTCTCTCCTCAGTGACTCATGAGTTCCTTACTCTCTGGGCTGTCCGAGATGCCAAAACTGAACACAAATGGCTTCAAACAAAAAATAAAGATTTATTGGCTTCAGGTACAGCTGGCTCCAGGGGCTGGGACGTGTGTGTCGCCCCTCTCCCTCTGTGGCTCTTGTGCGCATCAGCTGGCCTCTCCCTCTGTTCAAGTATTCACCACACGGAAGAGCTTCTCTCCCTCTCCTGTGTGTGGCTCAGGCCTGAAAGCCGGACCGTCCCAGCACAAGGTCCAAGATGGGCCTTGGCTGCCCGGCCTGGGGCAGATGCTTATCTCTGAATCGGTCCCTGAAGCCCCCCTGGACTTGGGCCAGTACCTTCTGGACTGGGAGGTAGGTGGCCTGGGTACCCTCCCACAATGCTGGCATTTCAGGCATGACTACCACGCCCGGCCTCCAGAGGGCGTCTTGATGTTCACCACTGGTCGCCTGTGGTGGCTGAGCCCCTGTGGAGGGGACGTCGGCAGCAGCCACAACCAGCAGTGTACGGGCACTGGCCGCCTGCGCCCAGCTCGCCCCGTCTCACGTGGCACAGGAGGACAGCATCGAGGTGTGGTGGCCCGATGCTCAGCACACACCCGGCACGGGCTGCCCTCCCGCCCAGTCCCCGGCTTCCTGGGGCCACCTCCCAAACGCACCATGTGCTCGGAGTGGGCTCTGGGAGGCCCAGCTGATGACTGCCTGTAATCCCAGCGCCTGGGAGGCTAAGGCAGGAGGATCGGGAGGTTGAAGCCAGACTGGTGAGGTCTTGCCAGAACAAATAAATACCAAGAAGAGGGAGCAGCAGGTGCTGGGCAGGCAAAGACAGCAGAGAACTGTGGTGCCGGTGTCCAGTCCCTGCCAGCACAGCAGAGGACAGGGACGCGGGGAAGGCTCAGGGGCGGCGTGGGCACAGCAGGTCTGAGAGCACAGGTGAGCTGGTCACCTGCCAAAGCCTGGCGTCCTCCCAGCCAGGCCTCACCGACGCCCCCTGGTGGTTCCTTCAGTGCAGCTCTAGGCAGAGGGCTGCGGACCACGGAATCCACCTGTAAACACGACCCCAGCTCTTCCCGTGCCTTCTTCTAGGAGCTTGTGACGAGACACCAGGTCCTGGCCAAGCGAGCCCACAGTGAGCAATGTGGACAGGTGTTCTGGCCTGGCCTGGTCACTGGTGGCCTCTGGGGATTCTTTGGCAATGGCGCAGGCCCTCCTGGGGCCAGGCCCTGGGCAGCTCAGGCGGTCAGGCACGAAGCAGGCGTGGTCTCAGGCTCTGCATTGCTGGGGTCAGGTGAGGGGCCGAGGCTGCCCGGCGTCTCGCCAGGCAGACGGGGCCGTCAGTCCTTGAAGGGGTCGTGGCTGTCGCCAGGCTGCTCCTTCTCGGGTGCCAGGGACTCCCCGCCCACCTCTTGCAGTGGGTGGTACACGTAGTCCCCGTCCACGTGCCGGGTCCTCTTGGATCTGGAGCCCAGGAGCAGGGACACGTTGGCCGACACGCTGACCAGCAGCAGGAAAACCAGGCCCAGGGTGAGGGCCAGCCACGTGGTCCTGGGGCAGAAGACAGAGCGGATGGAGGCTGCTGGGAGCTTGGCCCCGCGCCTGTCCTGTGCTGGGGATGGGGTCCCGTGCCACACCCCATGGGCGGGGGCTGGGCCCCCACTGGAACACCTACCTGCTGAAGAACGAGAGCTCTGCTGCCCGTGGGGTGGCCTCGGAGGGCTGGAGACACTGCTTCACTGTAATGAGCAAAGAGCCGCTGCAGGCCTGGCGGGGGAGGGGGAGGGTGGGGGGGAGAAGGGGGGCTGCCCATCCCTAGCCCAGGGGCTCTACCTTGGGAAGTGCTGCAGTTGCCAGTCTGGGGGTCGCAGGGGCACTGGTGCTCACACTGGCAAGGCCTCTGGCAGCCAGGCCCGTACCAGCCCAGGGGACACTCTGCGGAGAGGAGGAGGCAGGTCAGGGGTAGAGGCCTGGCCTTTGGGGGTGGGTGAGCTGCGTCCCTGAAGGAGACCTTGCGGGAAACCGTGTCTCTGCAGGTGCCACCCGAGATTTCAGGGGGGCACAGGGGGGGTGTCCCTCCGCTCCTTAGGAGGACGGGGTAGCACAAGCAGAGGCTTGGGGAGGCTGAGCGGGGACAGCAGACACTCGCCGCCCGGGGCTGGCAGGGCCAGGGGCCCCAGGAGCCACTTCAAAGGGTCAGGGAGGACCCTGGGGACCCCTGCTGCTGTCTGGCTGCCCACATCCACGCGTGCGATTTGTCACAGGGGCACTGGAAACCTGGATGGAACTCAGATTCCCCCTGAACCAGTAGGCAGACGGGGGGTGCGAGGCTGGGGTTGGGGTGCGTGGCTCTCACCTTCGCTGCAGCTGGGCCCTGTCCAGCCTGCGTCACAGCGGCAGCCGGCTGCCAAGACAAGAGCAGGGGGCTGGGTAAGAGGCCGGGCGGGGCTGGGCGGGGTGGGTGGGACACCAGACCCCCACTCACTGTCGGTGCACAGCCCGTGGCCGCTGCAGTTGGAGGGGCCACAGTCCAGCTCGCTGCAGGCCGCGCCGCGCCAGAACTTCCCGGTGCACTGGCAGTGGCCGTCCACGCAGGTCCCGTGGCCGCTGCAGTTGGGCGGCTGGCAGCGGGGCTCGTGCACGCAGATCACGGTGGACACGCGGCGGGGACAGCGCCACCTGCTGTCCTGGCTGCTGGGGGGAAGGGTGTAAGGAGGCAGGGATGCTGCCCCTTCTGCGCCCCCCCCCCCCCATCCCTCCACCCCAGGGCCCTGGCTGATATGGATAGCGCCCTCTACCCCCTCCCCAGCCAGCCTGTCCTTCCCCACAAATGTCTTTCCTGACAGACTGGCCCTGTCTGCGAGGGGAGGGGGCTAGTCCTGGTGACCGCTGGCTCAGGCCTTAGTGCTTGGTGTGTTTGACTGACAGAGTCTAACTGTATAACCCAGGCAGTCCTCACAATTGCCATGCAGGCCTTGGTGATTCACGCTTCTAATCCTAGTACTCAGGAGGCTGAGATCTGGAGGGTCACAGTTTGAAGATAGCCTGGTAAGCAAAGTCCAAGAGACCTATGTCCAATTAACCAGCAGAAAGCTGGGCTGGAGGTGTGGCTCAAGTAGCAGAGGACCAGCCCAGCAAGGAAGCTGAATGAGAGCAAGCATGAGTCCTCAGTTCAAGCCCTAGTACCAGCTCAAAAAAAAAATGCTATGTAGCTCAGAGCATCCTTAAACTCACAATCTTCTTGCTTTAGTCTCTCAAACTGCTGGGATTACAGGTATGTACCACCACATCAGGCTTTTGTGTTCACTGTTGAACCCCCGGGGCTGAGGTGGGCTGACAGTTGCTTACCAGTGATCTGACGGGTAGCTGGCCAGGGTCCCATTGAGCACGAAGGTGGCGGAGCCACCGCCATCCAGGTTGATGGCGTTGACCACGTCCTGCTGCAGCAGGAACTCTGCCACCTCCCACAGGCTGAGGCCACGCTGCTCCGTCTGTCCATCCACGTGAAAGAGCACCAGCTGTCCCTGGCGGTCGTGGCCTATGGCTGTCCTGGCCGACATCACATTC
Organism: Dipodomys merriami; assembly: GCF_024711535.1. Lineage (NCBI taxonomy): Eukaryota > Metazoa > Chordata > Mammalia > Rodentia > Heteromyidae > Dipodomys > Dipodomys merriami. Next base: position 169,471 of record NW_027206269.1, on the reverse strand, counting down.
ACAAATTTGCTAAAGGAACCTGTAAGAGAAGCAGTCAGCTGATCACCAGCTCTCCCGCCTGGAACCTCTTGCCAAGGACCAACTGTCCACCTCCGGGCTCAGGGCACCCTGAGCACACACCACCCTTGCTGGGTCCCTGAGCAGAACAGCTAATGGCTTCCACCGGGATTTCTTTGGTTTTGGTGCTGGAATCCAGGATCTCATGAATATGAGAGGAATTCCACTTGGGCCGTGTCTCACAGCCATTTTGTTTTTGAGACAGAGTCTTGCCAACTTTACCTGGGCTGGTTAGAACTTAAGATCTTCCTAGTCTGGGAAGGTGGCTTAGTGGTAGAGTGCTTGCCTAGCATGCAGAAGCCCTGGGTTTGATTCCACACTACCACATGCACACAGAAACAGCCGGAAGTGGCGCTGTGGCTCAAGTGGTAGAGCGCTAGCCTTGAGCAAAAGAAGCTTAGGGATAGTGCCCAGGCTCTGAGTTCAAGCCCTAGGACTGGCAAGAAAAAAAAAAAAAAAAGATCTTCCTGCTTTCCATCTCCCGAGTGGCTGGAATTACAAGTAGATGCTGACGTGCCCAGCTTCGAAGTTTTTCTTCCTTCGCGTTTATGACTTTATTTTTTCCAGCTTATTATATAACCATTTCCTTTGTTATACATTCCATACAAGACTGCCTAGATCTCCTCACCTACCAGGAGTGCTAAGCACAACTTTGTTGCTCCCAGAGGCTTATGGGAAGGCTTAAGAACAGCCCACCCCACATTGCTCCTGGTTCTCTATTTTTTTTTTTTTTTTTTGTAATACTGGGTTTGAACTCAGGGCCTTGTACTTGCTAGACAGGTACTCCAGCACTTGAATCATGACCCCAGCCCTTTTTAAGTCTTCAGTTGTTTTTGAGCTAGGGTGTCCAGTTTATGCTTAGAACGGCCCAGACCAACGCTACTAATGCTTCCTGGATAGGTGGGATGGCATCTGGTTGAGATGGAGTCTCAGTGAACTTTTTGCCTGGGCTGGCCTGAAATTGGCAATCTTCCTGAGGGCTACCTCCCAAGCAGCTAAGGCTACAGGTGTGTGCCACAGCGCCCAGCTGTTGTACGGCGACGACGGCCTCTCCTCGCACCTGTCTCCTGTGTCTCGTCGCACTCGGCGGCCTGGCTCTCGTTGATGTAGATGCTTCCATTTCGAATCAGCCACACGACCCCGCTGAGCAGCTGCTCGAATGGATTGTTGGTGTCTAGTGCCTCCTCTTCAGACAGGTACCTGCACCCGGGGAGGGCGGGAGGCTCACTCAAGGGCAGTAGCGTAGGCGCAGGGGGAAGGTGAGCTTCCTCTTACCCCTTATCAAACTTCCTCTTCCTCCCCCTACCCCAGGAATATGCCTGGCCAGGGTGCAACTGTGGCTTCCTGCAGTCCTTTGCTGTCTCCCCGTTGTTGGGGCCCAAAAGGCTGAAGCCAGGCAGGGGCTCCACAGTACCCTTCCCCCCCGCCCCTCACCCCCTCTGCAAACCCTCTACTACACTTTATTTCATTAAAAACCCCACCAGATCTCAAATCCATGTGTGACCCTCAATTTCTGGCAAAACGATCCTGTTACAGTCCCTCCACCCTCCCTGTCCACTTCTCCAACCTAGCATCTCTCCTCACCCCAGGCATGAGCCAGGTGGTACGCAGTCATCCCTGCCACCTTCAGATAACAGGTTTCATTTGTCTGTTTATTTTTAGATCCTAGACTGGGCCTCAAACTCCTTAGCTCACGGGCAGGCACTGTACCAACAGAGTCACACCTCCAATCCCTATAACTGTTTCTTCTGTGGCTCCTCTCCCTATCCCCCTAAGTCTTCTTGAACTCTGTGTGTGTGTGTGTTACTGAGGCTTGAAGTCAAGGCATGGTGTCCTTCAGCTTTTGCACACCAGGCTGGCACTCTACCACTGGAGCCACAGTTCCGTCTCTAGATTTTTTTAGTGGCTCAATGGAGATAAGAGTCCCATGGACTTTTCTGCCTGGGTTGGCTTCAAATCTTGATCCTCAGATCTCAGTCTCCTGCACAGCTAGGACCACAGGTGCGAGCCACCGCTTCCTGGCCTTGCTGCATCTGTGAGCCTTCGCCTGTTAGCTGTTCCTTTTGCCCCAAATTCTGTTCCTCCACTTCGCCCCTGGGTCGTAACTCTTCAGAGGTCAACTCACCGGTCACTTTCTCAGATCCCATTACAGCCAGCCCTGGCTCGCACCTGTGCACCCTGACAACCTCCTCTCGTAGCACCGTCTGAACTGATCACTGTTTCCTGACTTTTCCTACTACCGGGGCCGGTCCCTTCACGAAGGGCGCTCCCCGGGGCTCCGCACACCGCCTGGCACCGCAGGAGGGGGGTCGGCACCCGCGTGCAGCAGGCGAGGTGACCGGTGGCCGCCACCCCATCTCCGGTCCGCGGGCGGGAAGGAGGGGAGGGGGGCGCGGCGCTCCCGGCGTCCTCACCCGGTGACCAGGGTCCCGTCGCGGCGGATGCCGAACTGCGCGTTCTGCAGCCCCCCGGAGCCGCTCGCGCGCCGCCCGTCGCTCACCACGTTCCCCAGGCACTCGCCCGAAGCCAGGCGGAAGAAGCCGCCGTTCTGGGCCACCCGGCAGCCGGCCGCCCGCGCCGTCTCCTCCACGGTGGCGCGCCGCCGCTGCGCGCAGCCCCCGGGCCCGCCGGGCTCCAGCACGGACACGGCGCGCCGGGGCGCGGGGACCCGCGTCAGGTGTCCGGCCACCGCGCGGCCCCCGAAGTGCGACACGAAGGCGCGCACGGCGGCGCCGGGGGCGCCGGGGGCCGCGGGGGCCGGCGCCCAGCTCTCGTGCGCGCGGTGGCCGGCGCGCACCCGTGCGCAGTCCCGGGGCGGGCGCGCGCGCGCGCGGGGATAGGGCGACAGCAGGTCGTCGTCGCGGGAGGCCCTGCGGGGACGGGGCGCGCGTGAGCTCGTGGGGGGGACACAGGAGGAGGGGGGATCCGGACCCGCTCCCCCCCCCCCCCGCCGCGGGCGCCACTCACCCCGAGCCCACGCCGCCCCACGCCGCCCGGACCAGGCCGAGCAGCACGAGCAGGAAGCGAAGCCCGCGACTCGTGGGGGCCGCCATGTTGGGACCCCGGCTCCGATCACGTGGGCCCGGCCCACGTGACTGACCGGAGCGGCTCCGCGGGGGGAGGGCCGCGGCGTCCAAGCCTGGTCCGGGTTATCGCGAGATCTCAGCAGGTACCTGCCCGGGGATGGGCGGGGGGGGGGGGGGAGCCTGTTATCTGGGTGAAATGTCAGATCTGTGGGAAGTTTCGAGAACGAGCTGTTGAAGTCGTTGCCAGAGGCGGTGGGGAGGGGAGCGAGTCGGGGGGGAGGGGACTGAGCCGTGGGAGGCCCATGGCCTGCAGAGCTCTGGCCACTCATAGTTGATACTAATTACATATTCATCCTGTGTGTGTGTGTGTGATTCTTCTGCTTCAACCTCCCTGCAGGCATGCACCACCTCACCCACACCCACCACCGAAGGACTCACCCAAGGACTCTTGGCCTAATCCTTTTATGTGTCCCAAGACGGAACAAGAAGGCTCGACCCCCTGGCCTAGTATATCCCAGGTGCATACAGGTGCCAGGCATGACCCCGGGAATGCACCGACCGTGCACAGGTAAGGCAATCCGACCTAAGCCAGCCTGTAAACGTTCTGTTGTGTGGGCCTAACCTGTAGGGAACTCTTGAGGCTGAGCTGTGAGACCAGAAAAGTGTAAGGTCCATTCCTGGACGGCGAACAGACCTCGCCCAGTACCTGCGTTACCTAGGCAACTGGGACACCTTGAAGAGGTCACCTCTGCATCTGCTGAGGTCACATCTTAATCTGATGTGGCCACACCTTTCTCCTACCTGATCCCACTTGCCTTTACCTGGACACACCTTTCTCCCCGCCCCTACCCTATATAAGGCCTAACCTGGGGCCAGACCCTCTCTTTTGCCAGCCACGTGGTGTGCCAACCTTGCCCGTCCCAGCAGGTCTACTGAATAAACCTATCCCTTACCTGAATACCACGTGCGTGGTGCTGTTCTTACTCAGCTACCTCTTTTTAAAAACCTAACAGAAAGGATTAAGAAATCAGACGGAAGGCTGAGAACTGGATTCTGAAAAGGTCAAACCATCAAGGCCAGACAGATGTAGAGCCGTTTGGACCTTGAAAAGCTTGAGGCCTTGGAAAAGGGAGTCAGTTGTCACTATACTTAGCCAGTTCTCTGCCCACACCTGCAGTAACCTCCCCGTACTGAACTCAAGTTACCTCTGTCTCCTTGCTCAGACCCCACAAAAGCCTAACTCCAACCCCACCTCCTTGCACAATTTCTGATCCCTCAGGAAGACTGTCCCTCACTGTGCCTCAATAAACAGCCCTAGCCTGTTGATAATTGAGTCTGGCCTTTGCCTTTATCCTCCATTTTCCTAAAATGAGAAGCCAGCTGCACACAAGCAGCTTTTCCCTCCGCTTCATTGTTCTGTAATGCTACCTTTTCGTGAATCCAAGTCAGAAAAGGATATACTTAACCTTTAGATTCCTGGCCAATGCGTCGAATGCATTACCAGACATTTAGGGTAGCTAAGGTGACCTCAGGTGCCTGTGTCTGTCAAGAGACAAATTCAGGCAAGATGTGAACTGTAGTAAAAGTGACACAAAAGTGTATTAGGACAGAAATCTGGCAAGGAAGGTTGTGGCATCGCTCATCTCAGCTACTTTGGTCTTCTTCCTCCTTATAGAGCTTGGCCTTGGACTGAATGGTGAAACGAGGGGACTTTAAAGATGGCTTTCTGACTGGCAGGTCTCCTTTCTGTTTCCTGTAAGATTGTGACCTCAGAGATGTGGTGTCCCATCTTTATTTCCTCATTCTTCCGTTCCTCTTACTTTCTCCTTTTGTGGTCACCAGCCCCCATTTTGTTGTGTGGAAGGTTTCAGTTGATCAGTTTTCTCCTGTCATCTGTGAGTTCTGTAGACCACAATTTCCTGATGGGCTGATTTTCTATGAGGTCCTATTTCAAGGACAGGACAGGATGTTTTCTTAAGTAACCACTGGACCACTAAAATGAGGACATTGGACATAGGCAAGGTTTTTATCTAATCATGTGGAGAGTGCTCTGGTTGCCAGTGGGAGCCTGGAGTAGGTGGACCACTCAAGACTTGACGGCTGGCTCCGGAGGGTCTGGAGTCATGGAGTGAGTGACTAGTGCCCAGTTTAGATTTTGTCAGTTGTCCCTTTCATGTCATTTCTGACCTCCCCCCTCCAGGAGCCCCTGCTAATGTAGGGGATTACGCAGCCTGGTGCCAAGCTGTTGGCATGGAGGGATTTGCCTCCTTCTGGTCTGCATCCAGGGTGCTAACACTACTTAAGCCAGCTGAGGTCTGAAATCAACCCCTATGTTCCCGACAGTCCTTCCTCTTCTCTGTCTATTCTACTAGGAGTGTAGGGGGCTGGTGACCTCTGACCAATTCTCACCTTGGAATCCTGTGAATTATTTTTTGCCCAGAGGGTCTTGAACCATGATTGTCCCATCTCTACGTCCCAAGGAGCTAGGATTATAGGGTGGAGCTGCTGTGCCTGGCTTTTTTTTCTTTTTCTTTTTCTTTCATGACGTGGGGCCTTGATATGTTCCCCAGGCTGTGCCTCAGCCTCAGAAATTGTTTTAGTAAAATATAATTTACATACGAAAATTTCCTGGGTCTTAAGTGTACAGTTCAATGATTTTTTTTTTTTTTTTTGCCAGTCCTGGGGCTTGAACTCAGGGCCTGGGCACTGTCCCTGAGCTTCTTTTTGCTCAAGGTTAGCACTCTACCTCTTGTGTCACAGTGCCACTTCTGGCTTTTTCTGTGTATATGGTGCTGAGGAATCCAACCCAGAACTTCATGCATGCTAGGAAAGCACTCTACCACTGAGCCACCTTCCCAGGCCCTAGTGCAATGATTTTTAGTAAGTATGAGATATTCTATTTTTTAAACATTTTGGGTGGTTTGAACTCAAGGTCTTGAATTTGCTAGGCAGGAACTTTATCACTTGAGTAACACCTCCAGCCACTTTTTCTTGAGTTATGGTCTGCATTGGGGCTCTCTCTCTCTCTCTCTCTCTCTCTCTTTCTCTCTCTCTCTCTCTTTTTGCCTAGGCCAGCCTCAGACCTCCACCTCCCGAGTAGATAGGATTACAGATGTGAGTCCCCAGACCTGGCCTTCTAGAAGATTTTTATGACCCCTTACAATTCTGTTGTATGATTCTGTTTTAAGGCCAAGCTGGGTTGACAGCAAGCAGCTTAGTGGTTTCTTGGAGCTGTGGGCTGAGGGGGAACAGTATGATGATTAGAGGTTTGCTTCGTCACCTCATGGGTAAACCTGAGAGTCTCCCTGTCGGGCCCCACATATTTACCAGACAGACCAAGAGCTCTAAGCTCCAGGATGTGGCAGGGATTCTTACACAACTTAAGCTGATTGAGTACATGAATCCCCATGCTGGGGTGGGAGTGGACCACGTGAGAGGGAGGGGGTTGGTTCCCCTGCTGTTGGGTATAAAAGGGGCGTTAATGGCTCTCTGCTGAGAAACACGGCCTCCTCACCAGGGCCCATGAATTAACTGGGAAGAGGATAGAAGTTAGGTACCCTTTCTGTTTCTTTGTACCAGTACTCAGGGCCTGGTCACTGTCCCTGCCCCCACCCCCTCTTTTTCCTCACTTGAACCACAACTCCACTTCCACTTTCTTGGCAGTTAATTGGAGATTAGAGTCTCACGGACTTTCCTGCCTGGGCTGGCAGGCTTTGAACCATGATCCTCAGATCTCTGTCTCCTGAGTAGCTAGGATTACAGGATTGTTGGCCTCCATGATTTTTACCTGCATTTTCCTGTGACGTTAGTAATGGCAAAGGTGCTGGAGGCCATGGTACGCTGGGACAGTGGGAAGGGAGAGGGAGAGGGCGGCTTTGTGAGTCAGGAAAGAGGCTGGTACGGACTCAGGGCTTGTGGGGAGGAGTGGGAGGGGGGAGAAGGGCACCCCTGAGCAGCTTCTCTAGTGGGGTGCAGAGAGAATAGTCACACATGGCAGAGACTAAGAATGATGGTCTCTAGAAAGACTGAGTATCCATGTTGTGACCTACAATTCTAGGGAATTTAAATCTGTCCTGTAATTCCCTGTTTCTTAACATGACATTACTTGGAGTAGAAAAAAAAGGATGTTTTTTTTTGGTCGGTTGTGGGGCTTGAACTCTGGGCCTGGGCGCTGTCCCTCAGCTCTTAAGTTCAAGGCTATTGCTCCACCACTTGAGCCACAGCGCCACTTCCAGTTTTCTGGTGGCTCATTGGAGATAAGAGTCTCACAGGGACTTTCCTGCTCCGGATGGCTTTGAACTGTGATCCTCAGATCTCAGCCTCCTGAGTAGCTAGGATGACAGGCATGACCCACACAACGAAAAAGATCTTTTCTCCTCTCTCTCCCCTCCCTCCCTCCCTCCCTTCTTTCTTTTTCTTCTTGAAACAGGATTAGGAAACCCTGACTCCGAAAGAAAGAAAGATAAAGAAAGAAAACAAAAAGACTCGTTTCGTGATAGATTGCGCTGTGAATGTATTCACCTGCTCCCTGCTCAGTCTGGGTTTCAAACCAGCCCAGAAGTTTTCCACAGGGCTGTGTGCTATGCGGCTCCTCTTCAGCCGCTGCCCCCTCCAGAGATGCCAGTGGAGCCCCGGCTCAGCGGCCGCTGGGGGGTGGCAGTGTGGCTGGATGAGGCCCGTCATTTGCCAGTGGGTGTGCTGCCAGGAAGTACAGGAACCCACCCAGAGCCCCCACGGCGGTGGCTGTGCTGTGACAGGAGCAGCCGTCTGGGGGGGGGATGGGGAGAAAGAGAGGGAGAGAGGGAGACCGCCGGTCACAGGGCTTCTTCCCCTGCCCTCAACTACCTTGCCATGTGTCCCATGGGTGCCCTGGGACTTTGTGTAGACCCCACTTTGCTGGGGCTGTTCCCCAGCACCTGGGGGGGGGGACACCCACTCTGTGAGAAGTCATGCCAACCCCTTCCTGCTCTGCCTTGTGGGACATCTGTTTATCTGGGTCGCTGTCCCAGAGCTTTTTGTTGTTGTTTTTGTTCAAGGCTGGCATTGTCCCCCTGGAGCCACGGCTCCATTTCTGGCTTTCTGGTGGTCAATCAGAGATGAGAGTCTCATGGTCTTTTCTGCCCAGGTTGGCTTTGAACATGGGATCCTTATATCTCAGCCTCCTGAGTAGCTAGGATTACAGATGTGAGCCACTGGCATCCAGCCATTTAAAAAAAGAATGTTTTGGGGGCTGGGAAGGTGGCTCAGTGGTAGAGCGCTTGCCTTGCATGCAAGAGGCCCTGGGTTCGAGTCCTCAGCACCACATAAGCAAAAAAGAAAAAAGCTGGAAGTGGTGCTGTGGCTCAAGTGGTAGAGCACTAGCCTTGAGCTAAAGAGCTGAGGGACAGTGTCCAGGCCCAGAGTTCAGGCCCCACAACCGGACCCAAAAAAAAAAAAAAAAGACAAAAAAAAAAGAATGTTTTTGAGACAGCATCTCCCTGTGTATTCCAGGCTGAGCCCCAACTCCAGATCCTTCTGCTTGAGCCACGTGGGGGCTGGGATGGCAGGCACCCACCATCCCGCTTCCTAAGAGGAGACTCTCAGAGCCGCCTACCCTTCCTTCCACTCAAACTTCAAGGCCCTGGCCCCCCGGGATGTCAGGGGGCACTGCAGGCCTCACTTTCCTAGCCAAGGGGTGCCTGGGGCCTGGGGTCACCTGTGAATAGCTTTTCCCGCCTCCTCACTCTTCTCAGAGCGTGCTGTGGGGGAGGGGACGCACTGGGGGCTTCTTGGTCCTTGGTATCTGAAGGGGAGGAGAGAGGGGAGGGAAGGGGGAAGAAGGGAAGAGGGGGAAAGGGGAGCGTCAGGTCGTGCTGGATTTGAGCTGATTTACAACCAGTCTCCATATTCCGGCCAGGCTGGTTGGAAGATCCTCCTACCTCAGCCTCCTGCGTGCAGAGATGGCAGGTGTGAGCTACCTGATCTGTTTCTCAGTGTGACCTATAAACCTTTCTCCATAACCCTCTTCTCCTCCTCAAGCCCCTCAGGTCTTCCCTCCAACACAGGCTATTCCAGAAGCTTCCTCCGTTACCTGTCTACAGGTCCTTCCACATGGCCTCCACTGTCCTCTCCCGATGGTTTCTCAAACTGTGGCTCCCAAACCACACGGTTCAGCCCCCGGTGCCCTCCCTTGCCAGCCTCATTTCTTTGTTTAGGGGCTTTCTGCCCCTCTGCCTTTCCCAGAGCCTTGTCATCCCGGCTACTCAGGAGGCTGAGATTTGAGGATCCACGCTCAAAGCCAGCCCAGACAGGAAAGTCTGTGAGACTCTTATCTCCAATTAACCACCAGAAAACCAGAAGTGGAGCTGTAGCTCAAGTGGTAGAGCATTCACCTTGAGTGAAAAAACTAAGGGGTAGTGCCCAGGCCTCCTGAGTTCAAGCCCCAGCGTCGGCAAGGTGCACACTACAGGAAGTCCACCTCCTTTCCCATCTCATCCCAATGCACCAAGCCCATTTCTACCTATGTGTGTGCTGTGTACACATGTACACAGCACACACATGCACACACGTGCACAGCATATGCACAGCACACATGCATAGTACACACATGTACAGCATACACAATACACACATGCACACACGCACATGCACACGTATTACCAGCCTCTCTCAGTGTCCCCACACCAGTGCACCCCCCTCCTGCCCTGGGGCTCCTCATCGGGCCAGGAGTGCAGCTCACCGGGGTTCCCGAAGCAGCCTTCCTGTTGCTTCTGCCAGCTGAGGATGGCCTCCAGCCACCGGAGCTTGTAGAAGTCGGAGAAGCCGGCGATGCCACAGAACATGACTGGAAGCAGGCACAGGGGCCCCTCTGAGGGTCTCCCCCTCCTCCCCCCGCGGCCACCTCCTCCCCCCTCCAGGGCCACTGTATTGCTGCCTGTCTCCTGCCTGGTGAGGCAGCGGCAGGAAGGTGTGGGCAGGGGGATGTTCCACGCAGGCTGGAAGGAGGCAGTGCTCCATGCTCTTCCTCAGCAACCCAGGGCCCGCAGGTCTGTGCCCCGCCTCCCCGTCCTCCCAGGGCTTCCGGCCAGCACTGGATTGCTTAAATGCTAGAGCTGGAGCCAGGCCTGGTGGTACATGCCTGTCACTTCCAGTTATTCAGGAGGATGCTGGAGAATCCTGAGTTTGAGGCTAGCCTGGATGAAGTTAGTGAGACCCTATCTTAAGAACAAAATACATGGTAGACCTGGTGGCTTAGGCCTGCGATCCTTGTTTCTTAGGAGATGGAGTTTGGGGGACTGAAGTTCCTGAGCTAAACACACACAAACAACAACAACAAAAGTTCTTGAGATATCATCTCAGTCAGTGGCTGGGCATAGTAGTGACCACCTGTCCCTTCAGTGATTTAGGAGGACACGAAGAGGAATATCATGGCCATCCTGAGCGCCAAGCAAAAATAACTAAATCACAAACACTGCAGGGGATATACATTGCTAGGACAAGGCTATCCCAAGGCAATATTTGGGATATGCTAACATTCTGCATTTCTCCATTGTTTATCTTTAGTTCCGACTGGATGGCTCATCCTGTAGGTTTTACTGGTTTCATCTGACACTGTGAGTGCGCATGTGTGCCCCGTGCTCTTGCACACCCATTCCCATTCCCCCCTCCCCCAGTTCCCCGTCCTGAGAGCAGAAGGCGCGGAAGGCTCACTGTTCTCCATGAAGAGGTCTTGGGTGCGGTAGGTGTAGCCGGCGGCCTGGGCTCTCTGGTTCAGGGCCATCATGTTAGCACAGAAGATGCCGATGTACAGCTGGCTCTGGCGGAACAGGCTGTGTGTGCAGCCTTTCTGGAGACAGCATGCAGGAGACACGGAGGTTGGGTTACAGGAGGACCTGCAGATCGCGGAAGCTCTTGGGGATGAGTTTTTCTCCTTCCCCCCACCTCCCCAATCTGTGTTCCCAGAGGGCTTGTCAGTAGGGGTCAGGAAGACTTGAGTTCGAGTGAGTTAGGGCTCTGCTACCCAGAGGTTATGTGGCTTTGGCTGGATAAATTAGCCTTTTGGAACGTCAGCATCTTCTGGAAAGGGTGAGGACGCTAGGGTGTACGCTAGGTGGCACTCTGCAGCCCCTTCTCCCTTAGGCAGTGTCAGTGCCTGGCTGGTTCCGGCCCCACTCTGGGAGGACAGGGTTCAGAACAGCCAGGGTTTGAACCCTGGGCATGGCATATGCTAGGCACTCTTCTTCAGAGTTTTGCCTTCAGAGTAACTTTTGCCTTGTTGAATCTACCGAGCAAAACAATGTAGTTCACTGGGTGCTGGTGGCTCACACCTGAGCATGCCTCTGAGGTTTTTTTTTTGGTTGTTGTTCGAGGCTGGCGTTCTACCACTTGAGCCATCCAGCTTTTTGGTGGCTACTTGGAGATAAGAGTCTCATGGATTTCCCTGCCTGAGCTGGCTTTGGATCTTAATCCTCAGAGCTCAGCCTCCTGTGTAGCTAGGATGAGAGGGGTGAGCCGCCAGTGCCGGGCCCCACTTTGGTTTGGAGACAGGGTCGCCTCTAAACTGAATCCAGGAGCCCCTTGGTTCCCTCTGCCTGCCCGTGGTGTCCATCATGCTGTCCCCTCCCCTCCGCCCGGCCCTCACTCACCATTCGGGCCCACAGGAAGAAGAGCAGCTGATGAGACAGGCTGTAGCCGGAGCAGCCGGCCTTGGTCATGAGCGCCCTGCAGAAGTCTGAGAGCACGCAGGGCTGGCTCTGGTCCGTCCTGGGGAGGCCGTCCTGGGCTGTCACACGCTGCCCCTCCCCCCAGGCTGTGACTCCCCCACAGGCTCCAGGCTAGACAAAGGGGTTGCTAAGAAGAAGGCTGGTGTCTGGTGCTGGTGTGGCTGAGATGCACCCCTAACTCTGGGGAGATGAAGCTGGAGGTGTCCGGGCTCATCTCCCCATAGGCTGAGACTTCTCTCGTTGCCCCGTACTATTCCCATCTTTCCCATCCCAGGCCTAAACAAGGGACTTGGATCCACACAGCTTGGAGGTCTGGGCCTAATATAATATACTTCCAGAGTCCAGTCACCTGCAGACTGAGCTCTGGTGTAGCCCGGACTCCTATAAAGGATGCTGAGAGGATTACAGTGGGGTACCCAATGCCCATTCTGCCCTGGCCCCCTGAGCTTGGGGCTTGCTTCAAGCCCAGCTGCTGAATAAACCAGGGAGACCCACGGCCCCTGGACTTTGGAAGAGGAATGAACTGCATTTGCATACAAGAGATGGGGACTTCATTTGCATAAAAGGGATGTGGCTTCATTTGCATAGATGGAATGTGGACTTCATTTGCATAAAAGGGATGTGGACTTCATTTGCATAAAAGGGATGTGGGCTGGGCCTGGCTATAGGTGCAGGCAGAGCCCTCCTCAGAGAGCTGCCTGGTGCCAGGATTGGTCTAGAGGTGAGTTGGTCTTGGGGAGTTGGGGGTGGATGGCTTGGGGCAGGGTGGGCCTGAAAGGAGAAGCAAAGGTCTTAAAGGGGGCGGTGCCGTGGGAGTATGCCCAGAGGCCCCTGGGAGGGCATGGGGCAGCAGAATCTGAGGTTTCCACTGCTGGGTAGGAGTTCACATCTCCTGCCCGTCACACTGTCACACTGCCCCGGCATGCACACATGAGGCATGGAGAGGGAGCCCCACCCCCTCCCCCTCAGTCTTCAGCCAGCGGGGGCAGTGGGGACCCACCCGGTTCCCAGTAGCTGCACCAGACACAAGTCACTGCTGTCCTCGGAGAACGAGTCATGGGGGTCGAGCCAGGCGTAGACCAGGGAGGCGTTGGTGCGGGTCCACGAGAGAGGCAGCTTCCAAAACCCAGGCTGGAGGCTTGGCTGGAACTCTGCAGGGGAGAGGCGGGAGGGGCAGGGCGTGGCGGGGGCCTCTCAGTTAAACACCCGGATACGGCCTTCCCAGAGCCCCCCGCCCCCCATACCTCTTAGGTAAGTGGGGTCGGTCTGCTGGAGGTAGGTGACAGCCTGGCGGAGGAGGGCGGTCAGCTTGGCGGCCAGCTGCCCGGCGCGCAGGCCAAGTGGCCGCAGCAGGGGGTCAGGCGCCCACTTGTCCTGGACGCCCCGGAGCTGCTCTGGGGGATGAGGGGACAGAGGTCATTCATTCTGCCAGCTGATCAGCCACCCGGGCTGAAAACCAAGGCTTCACCGCTCCCCCCAGAGCCTTTGTGGGGTTGAGCAGGACCACCAGCTGGGGCCAGAGGGCTGGACAGGGGCAGCTGAGGGCTTGTTCTCTGGAGGCGGTCTTGGGTTCGAGTCCTGACTGATACTTTTTTCACAGGGTGGGTGGTGAAGAAAGCCATTTCATCTCTCTTCCTCCGGGAAAGGGGAACGTGGACAATGGTCAATTCTGGGAGCTGGTGGCTAAGGATGGAACAGGCGAATAGGCACATGCTGCAGCCCAAGCAAAGAAGAGGGAGATGGGGAGCAGAGGGACAGGATGAGAGCGGGTGGACCTGGTACACCCCCACCTGTTTGCCTCCTGAAGCATCTTCAGGGTTCTGGAATGTTCTATAATGCCCCCCCCCCACTCGCCTACCCTGGGCACTTTGTTTTTTGGAGAGCCCTGCCCTAGGGGGATTAATTCTTCACACTTCCTTTTGCCTTTCCCCAGAGGTGAGGCTGGCGGATAGATGACCCTGCTCAGGTCCAGGTAAGTTCAGGGAGGGAGGTGGGGGGGGGCACGCATGTGTGTGTCTCCCTGCCCCTGCTTGTCTTGGCTTCTTTCCAGTCCATTCTCCAAGGATCTTTTACTTTCAAAACTAAATAAACACTTGATTGTTTTCTCCGGCCCTGCAGGTGGCTTTGGCTGGAAGTGCAGGAAGTGGAAAGGAGCCTGGTTTTGGGGACCCTGTGGTGCCTCACCATCCTCTTGCAGGGGGAGCCCCCAAATTGTAAATGTCCATTAAAAGGGACCCCCTCAACCCCTCCCCTCCCCTTAATCAGAGCATGAAGAGAAGGCCATCTGGTGGACCTTTGCCTTTTCAGAAGATGATTTCCAAATCTCTCCTCACGTTACCTTTAACTCCTTTCTCCCGAGAAGCTTGAGAACCGCCTGTTGAGCCCCGGCCCCAGACCAGCACCCCTCCCGTCCTCCCCCCACCCCACAGCAGGTTATACTGGAAGCCGGGAGGTGTCCAGGGGTCCAGGGACAGAGCAGACCAGGTGGCCTTCCCAGGGGTCAGCCTGGGGTTCCGGGGATCATCTCGGCCTGCTCACCTTCCAGCACCTGGAATCCCACCACTGCATCCAGGTTAACCCCAGGCAGCCTCTCCTGCAGGAACAAGGTGGCTCTCTCCAGCGCAGACAGGATCAGATCTGCCATGGTGGCCTTGCCCTGGGAGGTGTCCGGCTGTGGCAGGGAGGATGGCTGCCGTGGCAGGGCCAGGAGCAAGAGAAGTGCCAGCAGCCCGGGCCTGGCCATGTCTGGTGTTCTGACTGTAGCTGGAGCGCCAGGCATGCACCCTGGGCGCCTCTATTCACCCTCCTCCCGCCTCTTCCTCCTCCCCCTTTCCCCTGAAGATCTGCAGACAAGTGGCCTGACAGGGCCACAGGGGATAGCCAGGGAGGCCAAGGCTAGGGTCAGGCTAGGCCTGAAGTGCAGCCCGCTGGATGGCTGCCCGCGGGGGAGAGGAACCCGCCCTGGCCTTCCAGCCCCTGACTTCCCATGATGGACCAAGAGTATGAGCTGCAGCTCAGAAATCCAAAGACCTGGGAAAGCCCGGCTGGATCCAAGTCTGGAGTAAACTCCCTGGAGGGCCGCCCTGTCTTCAAGAGCTTTTTTTTTCGGGGGGGGGGGGGGGACTGTCCACTGGAATCAGAATTCAAGCTACAAAGGCAAGCATGTTGCACTTTCCATTTTTCTAGTACTGGGCTGGAGAGTGTAGCAGTGGTACAGCAGCTTGAGCTGAGGCCCTGGGTTCAATTCCCTGTGCCATACTTTTTTTTTTTTTTTTCTTTTTAAAGCACTGAGAAGGCACTGAAATAGATTTCATTGACCTTTCTTATTTCCATCAAACACATTATCATTTCAAATGTACTCACTATAGAGTGGTTTAGCTTTCTCCCTCTTTCTCAAACTTAGGTTTGAGCTTGCCAGGCAAGTACACCCCCCCTCCCCCCAATCCAACCCTTCCTTCCGTCCATCTTTCCTTTTTTATTGTGCGGGTACTGGGGTTGAACTCAGGCCTGACACAGTCCCTGAGTTTTTATTGTGCTGGTACTGGGGTTGAACTCAGGCCTGACACTGTCCCTGAGTTTTTTTTGCTCAAGGCTAGTGCTCTACTACCTGAGCCATACCTCCACTTCTGGCTTTTTGCTGGCTAACTGGAGATGAGTCTCTTGGTCTTTCCTGTCCTGGCTGGCTTCCAATTGTGATCCTCAGATCTCAGTCACTGGAGTAGCTGGGATTATACCCATGAGCCATCAGTGCCTGGCACCCCCCCCTCCTGGCATGCACGAAGCCATGGGTTCGGTTCCTCAGTACCCCATACACAGAAAAAGCCAGAAGTGGCGTTGTGGCTCGAGTGGTAGAGTGCTAGCCTTGAGCAAAAGAAGCCCAGGGACAGTGCCCAGGCCCTGAGTTCAAGCCCCAGGACTGGGACCCTCCCCCCCCCCAAAAAAAGGTATAGGTCTCTCTAAAGAAACATTTCTTTAATAAATGAAATTCCGTTCACACCGATTTGTGGCCGCCCCGAACTGTGTGGTTCCGCGGAGCCCAGTTAGGGAACGGCTCCTCGCCCCGCCCCCTTCTCCCGCCCCGCCCCCTCTCCCGCCCCGCCCCCTTCTCCCGCCCCGCCCCCTTCTCCCGCCCCGCCCCCAGCTGAAGAGTGGTTCTGCGGCTGCGCACTGCACGCCGTGGGGGCTGGGGCCACGGCGCCAGACCACGTGACTGCGACCGGCCGGCCAAGATGGCGGCGTCCTGCGTGGCGCTGCTGGCCCTGTGTCTGCTGTTGCCGCTGCTGCTGCTGGGCGCGTGGAGGCGCTGGCCGCGGGGGCGCGCGGCCCGGCACGTGCTGGTCGTGGTGCTGGGCGACGTGGGCCGCAGCCCCCGCATGCAGTACCACGCGCTGTCGCTGGCGGGGTGCGGCTTCTCCGTGACGTTGCTGGGCTTCTGCAGTGAGTGCGGGAGGGGGCGGGGCACGTCAGCACGATTGCGTCATCGCGCAGCCACGCCCCCACGTCCCCCCACCCCCGCGTGTCACTCCCGCCCGGGCCCCTCGAGGGACCCGCGGGGGGCAAAGACCACGGCCCGGGCTGAACCACTCCCTGCGGGGGGGTCCATTGAGTCCTCGGGTTCGAATCCCGGCGCGCGGGGCCGCGGGCGTGCAGCCCCTCCGCAGAGCTGACGGGAGCCGGCCGGGCCCCTCCCGGCCCTCGCCCCTCGGCGCTGAGCCCCGCAGGCCCCGGGGGTTCACTCCACGCCAAGGCCAGCTTTCCCGCCCGTGCGGTGCGGGCCGGAGCGGGTCCCCGTGGACCAGATCCTCGTGCATGGCTGGAGAGGGGGGCTCCGCCTCAGCCTCTTGTGTACTGTCTGCTCCTGCCGAGGCCAGGCTGCAGCGCGGCCGATCTAGTCTGCCGTGCAGGAGTCTTGGTCGGCTTGAGCTCCTACGCTGCAGCTGGGCCTGGTGTTCGGTAAACGTGGTACGATTTTGGGCCCCCTCTCGCTGGGCATTCTGGTAGAATCTGGACAGGAATTGGCCTTGTTCTCTGTTCTCCTTGGGGGAGGAACAGAGAGGTTTTGGAAACTCGAGTAGTGATGTGTGATTGTAATCCAGGCTACTCATGAGGCAGAGGCAGGAGGCTGCCACGTTCAAAACCAACCAGGGCAGAATTACTGAGGGAACCTCAAGATATCCACAAAAGGGTGTGGGGCATGGCTCAAGAGGTACAGTGCTTTCTTGCCCAGCATGCAGGAGTCCTGAGTTCAAATTTTAGTATGTCAGGGGAAAAAAGAAAGGTTTCATTTTATGAAACACTCACTTTTCATCTCAAGCTGAACAGTGGAGATATCTGACTTTAAGACTGGTGGCCACATCTGATTCATTCAAAGTGATGTTCTCATTTTCAGACTCCAAACCCCGTGATGAGCTCTTGC
The DNA here is from genome assembly GCF_024711535.1 of Dipodomys merriami. Classification (NCBI taxonomy): domain Eukaryota; kingdom Metazoa; phylum Chordata; class Mammalia; order Rodentia; family Heteromyidae; genus Dipodomys; species Dipodomys merriami. The sequence goes on along the minus strand of NW_027206269.1, from coordinate 152,270 downwards.
AGAATGACAGAATTCACATTGTGAAGTTGACAGAACTTCAGCATCTTGCAGGTAGGATGGTCAGTTCCAGGTTCCTCTGACTGGAGGGTGTGTGTGTGTGTGTGTGTGTGTGTGTGTGTGTGTTGTATATATGTATGCATTTGCATGTTGTGTGCATGTAAACCTGTAGATTGCCAAAAGCTCCTTTGGTGGTGTTAAGTATGTTTTGATTTGCAGTTGGGCCCCGAATTGTCCAGTATGGAGTCAAAGTTGTGTTTCAGACAGTGCACTTGCTGTGGAAATTGATGTGGACTGAACCAGCAGCCTACATCTTTCTCCAGGTGAGAGCCACTTTAAAAAAATGCACAAATTGGGCTGGGTGTGAACTCAGAAAGGCCCTGGGTTTGATTCCCACCATCTCACACAGAAATATGGACAAATTGACCAAGTACACATTCATTTATGTATATAAACTTTAAACCACGTGCTGGTGGCTCATGCCTGTAATCCTAGGTACTCAGGAGGCTGAGATCTACAGTTCAAAGCCAGCCAGGGCAAGAGAGTCCTTGAGACTCTTACCTCCAATAAACTACACAGAAAAGGCTGGAAGTGGCTGTCTGGTTCAAGTGGTAGAGTGCTAGCCTTGAGCACAAAGAAGCTCAGGAACAGTGCCCAAGCCCTGAGTTCAAGCCCCAAGACCAGCAAAAAGAAAAGAAAATGTGGTTTATAATCCCTTTTTAATTCCCCCTTAGTTTCCCTCACTTATCTCTAGACCATCACTAGCTGCTGACAGGGGAGAGTGGAATCTTTTCATTCTACTTTTCATGTCCTTGTTAAAATTTTTAAAGTTTATCTTATTGTAAAGATGCTGTACAGAGGGGGTACAGTTACATGAGTAAGGCAGTGAGTACATTATTTGTCGATCATTGTTACCCCTTGTAGTCCCACTATCCCTTCCCTCCCCCAGTTCTTCTTCTTTTTTTTTTTTTTTGGGTCCAGTCATGGGGCCTGAACTCTGGGCCTGGGTGCTGTCCCTCAGCTCTTCAGCTCAAGGCCAGTGCTCTACCACTTGAGACACAGCGCCACTTCTGGCTTTTTTGTTTTTGCTTATGTGGTGCTGAGGAATCGAACCCAGGACCTCAGGCATGCAAGGCAAGCGCTCTACCACTGAGCCACCTTCCCAGCCCCTTCTTTTTTTTTTTTTAATAAGGAATTTGTTTCTTCCTTGCACAGGGGCCGTGCTTCATTCCAATTGTAATTTATATCTGCCAAAGCAGGCAATTCTGTTTCTTGATTATAAGAAATTTGTTAGCAGTTCTGTTTCGTTTATGATCTGGCACTTCTGGTGGTGGAGAGGGTCTTTATTCTACTCATTGGTTACCCAGAGGTCAGTAACGCTTCCCGTCTCCCCGTCATGGCGGCACACTGCTGTAATTCAGCACTCGGGAGGCTGAGGCAGGGAGACTGAGAATTGGAGGCCTGCCTGGGCTACGCAGAACGAAACAGCTCTAGTCCTTCACGTCTGTGTGCCGTGGGCACGGCGGCTTTTCCCTGGGATCATGCAGCATGTGGTTGGGCTTCCTCCTCAGTGTCCACATTGCTTTCTTTCCTAGAACCCCCCGGGCCTGCCTGGCATCGCCGTCTGCTGGTTTGTGTGCTGCCTTTGCAGGAGCAAACTGGTCACCGATTGGCACAATTACGGCTACTCCATCCTGGGGCTGGCGCACGGCCCGCAGCACCCGCTCGTCCTGTTGGCTAAGGGGTGAGAGCTGGGGGCTGCAGGTGCCATGCTAGAACACCTCGGGGGGCCGTGGGAACTCCTTCCCACGGGGAAGTGCCGGCTCTGGAGCTGCTCCCAGCCTGGTGTCACCTCCTCTGTCTGTGCACGGCTGGCCTCAGGCCGCCCACCCCGGGGCCTTGCTCACTGTGGGTGGGAACAGCAGCAGCACCTGGCCGCCTGGGCCCCTGCTCTGCACACCCACCCTGTGCTGGGCCTCAGGGGTGCCCTCCGTCTCACCCCGGTGAGGGGGTGCTGCGTTCTTGTTTGTGTGTTTAACAGAAGAGTGACGGGACCGAGGGAGGGTGGGGGAGAAGGCTGGCGCAGGGGCTGCTTGGTTGGCACCAACTTCGGCAGATCTGGGAGATGGCAGCTCTGTAGCCTGGTGGAGGTTTTGGTGGCCTCTGGGCCAGCCCCACCCCAGCTCCGCGCTCACCTGAGACACCTTTGCAGGTATGAGAGGCTCTTTGGGCGTCTGTCCCACCTGAACCTGTGTGTGACCAACGCCATGCGGGAAGACCTGGCAGAGAACTGGGGCATCAGGTACCTCAGCCAGCCCAGGGGTCCCGGGAGTGTCCAGAGGCAGCTGCCACCTGCTACATCTGTTGGTGGTTTTCCGGCATCCACCAGATGCTATGGTTTTGGGGGAGCGGGGTGGGGGGAATGTTGGGCAGCTTCTTTTCCCACCTCGCTGGGCAGTCCTGGAAGTTTGCTGCTTAAATGTCGTGCGCTTCCCAAGGGATCCGGACTCCTGGGATTCCCCAAGAGCTCTTACTTGCTTGGGTCCGTCTGTCTCCTCCTTCCCTCAGTCCTTTGTGCCCTGACTGGCCTCTCCTTTTAGGGCTCTGACTGTCTATGACAGGCCGGCGTCTTTCTTTAAGGAGATGCCCCTCGAGCTGCAGCACGAGCTCTTCATGAAGCTGGGCCGCACCCACTGTCCTTTCCAGGCACGGTTCGTCTTGTCTTCCTGTGCTGGCTGCCCACCTGGGTCTCCCTGCCCCTCCTACACACCTGCTATTTCCCATACTCACGGGTGGGTTGACGGTGTCTGCTCACAGGCCGCAGCTGCAGAGCTGGGTTTGGAAGAGCTAGGGCGGCCTGAGTATTTGTATTCCCATTCAGGAGCGGGGTGACAGGCGGGGAAAGGGGTGAGCCTGGAGGTCAGTGTAACTTGAGTGTGTGGGATGGTCGTTGGGGCCAAATAGCCCAGAGCCCGTGGCCACCTGGCTCTGAGGGTTTTGCTGCATCCCCTGGGCTTTCCTTGCTCCTTCAGTTCTGAGCCCTCGGACCCCGCCACAGAGAGGTCGGCCTTCACCGAGAAGGATGCCGGGAGCGGGCTGGTGACGCACCTTCCTGAGCGGCCAGTGCTGCTGGTGAGCAGCACCAGCTGGACAGGTGTGCCCGCGCCCCTCCCCACACTGGTGTGTCCACCCCCCTACACGTGGGGGCTCCTGCCAAGTCACAAGCCCCTGTCCCCACCCCAGGGAAGAGGGGGTCGTGTCGGGGAGGTGACCCATGACCCTCCCTTCTCTCTCACAGAGGATGAGGACTTCTCCATCCTGCTGGCCGCATTAGAAAGTAGGTGTGTGGTGGGGTCCTTTGTTCTGGGCTGGGCAGGGGTCACTGATCCGTGAGACACTTGCTGAGCCTTTGTGGAGGGTCTTCCTGTGCCCCCCCCCCCCCGGGGTCATGGGGCTGGTCAGCCTAGCGGGGAGGGAGGTGGTGTGCAGCTCTGTGTCCCATCTTGAGGCTCTGGGGCTGAAGAACATCTCAAGGCCAGGGTCTCCCTAGGGGAAGCCCCCCCCTCCCCCAGTTGGTTGTCCTTTGTCATCTTTGTCTCGTTGTATGCATGTACGTATGTTGAGTGTGTTTTTGAGGTGCTGGGGACCCAACCCAAGGCCTCAGAAGCACTTCTCCCGTGTGAGCCTCATCCCAAGCCTGTGTTTCTTGATTTTTCTAACAGAGTTTGAACAGCTGACTCTCAGCGGGGCTGGCCTGCCTTCCCTCGTGTGTGTGATAACAGGTACCCGGGCTTCCCTGGGGCCTGCTCCCCCGCTCACTGCCGTCTCAGTCGGATGCCCACATACATACAGCGCACCCAAGACCCTGGTGGGCAGGGTGGGCCCTGTGCCCCACCTCCCGGCATTTGGCCTCTCAGCGTGTACCTGGCCCCGGGTGGCGGCTGCAGGCTGCAGGGCTGCGCTCTGAGGTGGGCTCTGAAGGTAGCTGGGAGAGAGGCTTCTGGGAAATGGCCTCCCAGCCTGAGCGGGGTCCGCTGAGGCCTGGGTGTGGGGACACACGGTCCAGGGCAGCGACTACTCTTCCTGCGCAGGCAAAGGGCCGCTGAAGGAGTACTACGGCCGCCTCATCCGTCGCAAGAGCTTCCGGCATGTCCAGATCTGCACGCCCTGGCTGGAGGCCGAGGACTACCCGCTGCTGCTAGGTGAGGGGCCAGGGAGGGCGGGTGTTAAAGGGGGTGCACGCAAGAGCCAGCCGGGACAGTGCTGCTGGCTTCTGTAGCATAGTCTTAAAAAAAAAAGAAAAAGAAAAAAAAAGAAAGCTGGGTGGTGGTGGCTCACGCCTGTCATCCTAGCTACTCAGGAGGCTGAGATCTAAGGATTGTGATTTGAAGCTAGCCTGGGCAAGGAAGTCCATGAGACTCTTTTCTCTAAATATCTTCCTCTCTCCACCCCCCAAAGAATGACAGACATGAAATTGTGACTCAAGTGGGTAGAGCACTAGCCCGGAGCAAAAAAGCTCAGGGTCAGCACCCAGACCCTGAGTTCAAGTCCAGTACTGACGTACATACACAGAAAAATTATGTAGGCAAAATACCTTCAGAAAAGCTGCCACTGGCACCACTGTGAGTACATGCCACATATACGTCAGTGTTATTCGAGACATCCACCAAGCTGTGTAGGATCTTCATCACCTTCAGTAGAAGCTGGGTTGTTGTGCAGTAACTGCTGGGAAGTTCCTTTTTCCATTTATTTATTTATTTATTTGGGTCTGGTTGTGGGGCCTGAACTCTGGGCCTGGGTGCTGTCCCTCAGCTCTTCAGCTCAAGGCGAGCGCTCTACCACTTGAGCCATAGTGCCACTTCTGGGTTTTTTTTTTCTTTTTGCTTATGTGGTGCTGGGGAATCGAACCCAGGGCCTCATGCATGCAAGGCAAGCGCTCTACCACTGAGCCACCTTCCCAGCCCCTCCTTTTATTTTTATAAAGGTAATGCACAGAGGGGTTACGTTTTCATGACAGGTAAAGAGTACATTTCTTTTTGGACAATGTCGCCCCTTCCCTTGGTCTCTCAAGGCTGGGCAGGTCTTTGAGAATAAACTGTGGCTACCTAGGAAGCATGTGTTCAGCTCTGGGCAGCCTCTGATAGGCCTGATGGCCAGTGGCAGAGGGCAGGGCTGCCCGGCCAGCGTCAGTGGGGACACTTGTTGAGAACATTGCCTGTTTCTGGGTGTGGGAAGGGCCACACAGTCCCAGGCAGCTGTTCCCCAGCGCCCTGACTACCCGTCTGCCTCCCCAGGGTCGGCGGACCTGGGCGTGTGTCTGCACAGGTCGTCCAGCGGGCTGGACCTGCCCATGAAGGTGGTGGACATGTTTGGGTGCTGCCTGCCTGTGTGCGCCGTGAACTTCAAGTGGTAGGCGTGGAACCCGAGCCCTCCTGGGTGGGGTACAGATGAGCTATCGGGGTGCCATGTGTGACCTGCAGGGCGCTGCCTCCCCGCACCTCGGGGGGGGCAGAGGACCCCACTTCTGTGGTGTCCACGCGCATGGCTTCAGCGTCATCGCACCGGCGGGGGAGCTGCCTTCGCAGCATTCACTCTGGGTGATGTACGTCATCTGGAGAGGATTTGGGGCCCAGGTCACCCACAGACCCCACCCCTCTGCTGAGGGGCCTGGTCCGCAGCACAGGCCGGCCCAGTGGTGGGTGGTGGCTTCCCGCAACGCTCACTGGAGCACAGTGGCCGTGCGAGCCAGTGGCCTGCTTTCTTCTCCTCCACCCGCCTCTCCTGGATGAACAGTTAAACAGCCGCAGCTCTGAGACTTCCCTCCCCTGGCAGCATGGACCGTGGGAAGGCCAGGATAGAGAAGGTTCTGGAAGCAGTGGTCCTGGCATAGGCCCCGGGTGGGCAGTTAGGGTGTTGACCGTGGTGTGAGCCGAGTTCAGGGTCCTTGGGGATGGAACAGCTATCTTTAAGCCGTACTTTGGCTTCTTCCCTTGGTTCGCACACAGGACCAAAGCTCCCTGCCACACATGTGCTGCCACGTGCGTCCAACGCTCAGGTCAGAGCGGCTGCCCCAGCCTGCTCCCCGCCTCTGCCTGAGTGTGGGCTCTGGGCACCCGGCGGGCTCAGGCTCCCCCTGCTCTCCCTGCAGTTTGCCCGAGCTCGTGAGGCACGGAGAAAACGGCCTGGTGTTCAAGGATGCGGAGGAACTGGCGGCTCAGCTGCAGGTAGCCGTGCCGGGGCCAGGGCTTGAGGGGTTTGGAGGAGGCCCAGCAGGGGCAGCTGTGGGGGGCTGTGGATGGCTAGTGCCGGGGCCACAGAGGTGATAGGTCATGCCGCCAGCCAGCCCCTGGAACACCGCTTTCCCCACCTACCCCGAGTTTGCGGCTTACCACCCACAAAAGATGGGGTGCTGCGCTTCCCTCCAGGGAGCAGGGAGAGGCAGTGAGGCTCAACTAGGATATAAAATTCAGTCCTTTTTTTCCTTTCATTTTTGGAAGAGGTTTGCTTATTGCAGTACTAGAGATGGCATGTGCCTTGCCTTGCAATCTCTAGGCAGGTGCTGTAGCACCTGCACCAGCCCCAGCCCCATGGTTCCTGAGTTGAATAGACAGCTGGGTCTGTAAAGGCTTCACCCTTCTGCTGTAACTTGAAAGCAGCCACTGACCCGTCTGTGCATGCATGGGATTGTAAATAAAACTATTTCTCAAAGCAGGTGGGCTGGACTTGTTCCACAGACCCCCACTCCTTCCTCCTGTACAGATGGCTGGCTGGGCCTGCGGGCCAGGATGAGGGGCTCCTCCCCAGCACCCCGTGACTGAGTGGGATCCAGTTAGGGGATAGACTGGGGAACAGTGGTTTGAGGGCCTGAGATACGGATCTGTGCTCTGTGCTTTTCCTGCAGAGGCTTTTCTCCAAGTTTCCTGACCCCACTGGTGAACTGCAGCAGTTCCGCGAGAACCTCAGGAGTGCAGAGCAGCTCCGGTGGGACGAGAGCTGGAGGCGGACCGTTCTCCCCTTGGTGGACGGACTGACCCTGGGGCCTGGGGCCACTGTCCTTGAGTGCCCCCCAGTGGCCAGAGGCCGGAAGGACAGCAGCAGGCACTCTGCGGCTCTGACCTAGGGGCTGCTCGGCCCAGATCCCAGACCTGAGACTGGGTTTGTCTCCTGCAGTGGGACCAAGAATTGTGAGTTGGGGACACACTTGGCAAATACATATTTATTTCCACAAAGGACCTGGCCTGAGAGCCCCTGGGGAAGCAGCACCCACTCATGCCCGCTGCCTTTTCTCAGGACCGTTTGTGGTTCTGACTCAGAATTTAACTCCGCACATGGTGAAGGCAGTGCGGTTCACGGGTTCTACACAGAGCCCCTGTCTGATGGAGATCAAGCCTCCCGGTGCTGGTGCACCTTCAACGTGAGCCTCAGGATGGAAGTCTCTGAGCATCCGTCGTAGGGGAACAGCTTCCGGGGGTGAGGCGGCACTGTCTCCCAGCCGATCTCAGCGCCGTCTGAAATGGATGGCAGGACAGGGGCAGGCGTGTCCAGCCTGGCTCGAGCTGATCACAGCTTTCCAGGCTCTGTAGCTGTCTATAGTCTACCTCTGGGGTGGGACCAGGAACCTGTGGTCTTAAGGCAGGAATGACAGGCTGGGCATGGTAGAACACGCCTGTAATCCTAGCTACTTGGGAGGCCAAGATCACCTAGGCCAAAAAAGTTTGGGAGACTCCATCTCTGCCATTACATGCAAAATAGCACGGAGGCCCATCTCTCATCCCAGTGGTGTGGGGAAGTACAAATAGGAGGATTGCAGTCCAGGCCAGCTAGCCTGAGAATACAGGGAGACTTTACTGAAGGAAAATAAAACAACAACCAGAAACAAACAAAGAAAGGGCAGGAGGTATGACTCAGCACCCACCTGGCAAGTGTGAGCCCCCAGGTCGAAACCCCAGCATCACACACACACACAACCCAACCCTTCTCCAACCCTGCAGTGACAGCCACAGGAGCCCTCAGGTCCCCGTCACTCTGCACCCGTCCAACCTGCCAGTCAGCCCAGGGGGTGAGGAGCTGCGATCGGAACCTGCATTGGCCGGGCTGCTGGACCAGCGGACTGCACAAGGCCAGGACCGGGGCGTGTGCGGGCGCAGATGGCCGGGCTCCCTGGCCATGGAGTCCCAGTTAAGGTTATTATAAAACCAGTTAGAATAGACAAAAAGATGTGGAAGGCTCTAGACTCTTGCTACTAACTGGAGTGTTCTAGAAATTCCCCATAGTTACAGAGACATGGAGATAGTTATCTTGAGGGGTGCTGGGGGTGAAGCCTGGGGCCTGTGCAAACGAGGCTAGGCTGTGTCCCTGAGCCACACCCCCGCTGCACCTGGGATGGGGGCTGCAAGCACCAACTGCCCGCATCCAGCCTGAGATTGCATCTGAGGCCCGTGGTGGGGCTCCTCCCTCCTCCCGCCGCGCCCCCCCCCCCCCCCCCCGTCAACCTCCCAGGCCCATCTCCACCTCATGGGAGGCGCGTGGGGGACACCACGGTGGCCTGAGGGCCCAGGGCTCACCCAGCTCGGTGGTGAACAGCCGGTACGTGTCTGGGTTACGCATGGTGAAGGCCACGTAGACTTCGGGTGTGCGGCCCCCTAGGCAGGCAGAGAGCCTGCGCAGGACCTCAACCAGCGAGCGGGTCACGTCTGGGCAGTACAGCACGTCTGCCGTGAAAACCCACGTCACCACGGGCTCGGGCCCGCTGACCGCAGGGCAGGAGGTGGCCGGGCACGTCAGAGCTGTGCCACGCACTGCCTGGGGAGGGGACGCCGGGGGCGGGAGGTGCTGGGGATGGGTGTGCCCCACGTCTGAAGCTCTGGGGGTGCGCAGGCCACTAGCCGCCTGGCACTGATGTAGGGGTGGGGTGGGATGTCCTCAGGGTGTTCACCACCCTGGAGTCCCCAGGGTGACTTTGGGGTGCCCTGTGGGCCCCTGCCCGCCACCCCCGAGACACGACCAGGAGCCCAGGGTCACCGGCTGCGATGATGACGTCCGGCTGGAAGGCAGCGAGCTCAGGGGCGGTGGCCGCGTCCCAGTCCAGGTGGGCCACGGTCACCAGGGGCGTGTGCGTGTCCGCGGCGGGCTCTGGCTGCAGCGAGAAGCCGTTGAGGCCCACGTTCTCCCGGAGCTGCCGGAGCACGCGGCTGTGGCAGTCGCTGAAGATGTAGGCTCGGGGGCGGCACGACTTGCAGATGGCCAGGCCCGTGAGGCCGGCCCCGCTGCCAAGCTCCAGGACCGTCCTGGGTGGGGAAGGGGGCCCCCGTGTCTGTGACTGCCCAGCCCCACTGCCACGCTCGACGGCCCAGGGTGGGGGACGGGACCCAGGTCACCTGTGAGCAAAGGTGGCTGGGTTCTTGATGGCCCACTCTGCGAGGTAGAGGGCGGCGTCCCATGTGACCAGGCCGGTGGTGCCGTGGGACACGATGGCTGTGCTCTCAGAGAGCGTGACCACCTCCCCTGATGGCTGCAGGGAGACAGGGCGGGAGAATTAGCCCAGGCACGCACAGTACAGGCCGCCACGTTAGATCACAGCGGGCAGTGGCTAAGAGATGGTGGGTGTCCACTGTGGGGGAACACTGCTCAGTAATGAGGAAGAGCACACTGTGGGCACGCCACCACCAGGACACCGCAAGGGCCCTGTGCAGGGTGAGAAGCCAAGCTAGAGCCCCATGTCCCATGGCCGGCGGGAGGAGGGCGCATGTGTCATACCAAGATGTAGCTCCGGTGGCACCGGGTGGACTCCTTGGCTGTGAGGACCTCTGCCAGCGCTTCGTACAGCTCATCCGAAGGCTCAGTGTGGACAGCTTCGTGCTGGGGACAGACAGGGCCATGGGACAGCTGGGGTGGCACCCAGCTGCTGCCTGTTGGCTTTGGCTGTGATCCAAAAGGGAGGCTGGAATGGGACCTTGTCATCACGCCCTTCCTCTGGCCTGATTCTCACCATGGTGACAGAGATTTGGGGTGTAAGGTGGAGAGAGGAAGGGACGACAGGTGGATCCCACCAGGGCCTCCAGGGACTGAGGGAAAAGCTCCGCCAGTCTTAGACCAGAGAATGGTCCGGTGAGTCACCAGGGTGGCACCCCTGAGATTCACCAGGCGGGACTAAGCTCATCTGAGGGCCAGCTGGGCTTCTGGGGACCCAGGAAGGCCCCAGAGGGGCCTTGGGCAGGGGTGATGGAGGGACACAGGTCATTAGTGTGTGGGCTGGCTGACAGGATTTGCTATGGCCCGGCCTGTGAATGTAATCCTTCCAGCCAACTGCGTGTGGAGAATGTCACTGGCTAGCTGCGAAGGAACGTATGCTACTGCTCGAATTTCCAGCGGCAGCCATTGTGCCATTGCCCAGGCTGGCAGGTACCAGGCGGGATTCGAGTGAGTGGGCCTGTGGGGCAGGGAGGGAGTGCCCCCAGTTCTCTGCAGGACCAGAACCTGTGTGGTGGGAGGTGACCAGAACAGACATGGCTGGTGTTGAGAGCTCTGGATATGAGTGGGGAGAAAAGCCTTGCTGTCCCCTATCCCTGCCCTCCCTTCTCACTCTGCCCTGTCCCTGGTGGTCCAGCCCACTGCCCTCTGGAGGCCCCTGGCACAGGGCTGGCAGAGGAGGCATGGGGCAGGGGGGAGGGGTCGTAGGCCTGGCAGTCCCTGACTGTCACTAACCTTTTTGATGAGCTCCAAGACGAAGCTCTGGGTGTAATTCTTGGACGGTGGGTGCCTTGCACACACGGGGTGTCGCACTGTCTACCGGAAGAACCCAGTGGTTAGATCTTAGCTTCTGACAACTTCATCTAGGAACACTGAATCCTGGCGTTCTTACCTTCTGTAAAATATCCAGCAGCAGCTGCTCAGACTCTGGTGAACATCTCAATTTCTCTTCTAGGCTCTACTGGGAGGAAAAAGAAAGATAGATGGAGCATGAATGAGATATTAAGCCATTTTTTCCCTCAGCAACATGAAACATGCACAACTGTGCAGGGGTCAGGCCTGCTCATTCGGTGCTCTTTTGGGGGACTGGAGCCCATTAGTGAGCTCGGGATCCAGGCAGATCAGGCCCTGTTACCACCCTGTCCCATACACTCCCCTCTGGCCACACTGACCCCCTGAAATATACCAGCTGTGTTCCCACTATAGAACCTTTGCATTTCTTGTTCTTCAAGGCAGTCTAGGACCTTTGCATTTCTTGTTCTTCAAGGCAATCCAGCTGCTGGCTGCTTTGCTATGTTAAGTCCCAGTTCACAGACTGCCCGGTGCCTGGCCACTAAATCAGGGAGACGCTGACTAACTTAAGGACGGTGACACAAACAGCTCCAGGAAGTCAGTATCACTGATTAAAAGCGATGGCAGAGAGATGCTGTCATGGGGTCATGGCAGCATCTAGGGGTGTGGGTCAGGGACAAGGCATGGGTCCTCGCTCTGCTTCTCTCCTCATTGAACACCTCCTCTGATCGGCCTTTGAACACGTCCTCGGGTCGGGCTGTCAGCGGTAGGCCGCAGCTCACGGGTGCTGGCTGTATTCACGAACCAATACAGTGGGCCCTGAATGGGGGCCTACAGCTGCTGTTATCTTCCGTGTCGGAGGCTGACAAGGAGGCCTGGGTATCCGAGGGGCTCACGCATGAACTCATCACCGCACGTGCATCGCCAAGCAGGGTGCGGTGGGGTCCACGGAGCCCCCGCCGCTGCGGGGACCGCGCGCCAGCCCGGGTCCCCAGGCCCCGTCAGGCCTCGGCTGCTCCGGGGCGGCTTTGAGGTCCGATCCCCGGGGGGGCCGGGCTGGTCACCGTCCCGGTCCTCGAGCGCGATCGCGCGCGGGCCGCGACCCTGCGGAGCCCCACGCGGCGGGGGCCCCGCGCTCCCGCACCGCGCAGGCCGCAGGCCCGGGGGGAACCGCCACCCGCCGGGGCTCCAGTCCCGATGCCTGCCCCCCCACCCTCCCTTCCCGAGCCCACCGGGCCCCGGGCCTCGCCGCCCACCTGCCAGGGGAAAGAGCGCAGCGCGCGCGCCGCCAGGAAGCGGCGCTCGAAGCTCCGCAGCAGGCCGGCTATCTCCGCGCGCTCCTCCCGCGCCATGGCAGGCGGGGCCGGCGTTGCTAGGAGACGGGCGGAAGTGAGTCGGAGCCTACAAAGGGGGCGTGGCCGAGGGCCTGACGTCCCTACAGTCACGGGGCGGGGCCAAAGAAGCCTGGGCGGGGCTTGTAGGCGGGGCCAGGCGGGATCCGGCCCCCATGGGGCGTGGCTAGGCGATCCCTGGGTGGTGGGGGCCGGTACCCCTCGCCTGGCCCGGGTCAGGCCCTGGCTGCGGGTGTCCTCCAGGGCCTCAGGGCTCGCTAGGAGGACATTAAATAAATAAGCATTCAGGAGGCCCGGGGAGCACACAGGATCGCCTGGGCTTCCAGGAGTTTGCTTTGATCTTGCAGGAAGAGGAAAAAAGCCACCCAGACCCCAACACACCCAAGCGCACGCGCACACACAAGCAGACAACAGTGAATTCATTTTTAGTTACAAGGCAGGACGGCTTGCAACCTATTCGGGCTCGGACGCTGACTTTGTGTGTGCCAGTGTTGGAGCTTGAAGCCAGGGCCTGTGCACTCTCCCTGCCACTGGAGACACAGCTCCACTTCTGGCTTTTTGGGGTCGTTTTAAATAGAGTCTCGCTGGGCTGGCTTTGAACTGTGATCCAGTCTCCGTGTCAACAAGTGGAGGTGAGGTTCAGTGAAGTTTCCCTTTAAATGTAGGAACTCTTCACTTAGGGTACTTGACTTTGATTGCAGAATAAGAATTACAATGGGAAGGAAACTTGAGCTTTAAGAAGTAAACAGACAAAGGGACAGACAAACACACTGAAGAGCAGGTCACAGCCTAACAGGGTGTGGGAGCTCTCCTGGGGAGATAGAGACACGCACAGCCCCTTGGGCTATTGGAGGTATTTATATGGTAGGAGGGGGGTCTGGCTTCAAAGTTATGCAAAGATAGGAGCTTTGTCTTTGCTCTAATCAGACCTGGTGTTAACGTTCTGAGTTTCTAGGTAAGAATGCATCCAGCCTAGAAACCGATCCTTATCCTTGAGATAAGGAGTCAGGCTGCTATTTGCATTCTGGGGCACGTGGCTTAAGTTTGGAGAAACTTTTTTCTCAGGAGGGCATGCATCTTATCAGACAAGTATTAATTCCTGGGGTGAGGAATGCATCCCATTGTCTTTCTTTGAAGCAAAGATAGTACTTACATGTTTCTAAATACCCTGTTTCTGTGGCCTTCAACAGGCCTCAGTTTCTTTAAATTAGCCTTTTTCATTTTCCCTTAAATGACTTTGGTCCCTTAATCTCAAGGGAAGCACATGAAGGAATATCTCCTATATTTGCTGTAAGCTGACCACACCTCATCTTTGCTTCAGCTATCCTGCCGGGGTTACAGGCGTGAGTCACCAGCCTTCGGCAGCTCTGACATTCTGACGCTGGCAGATCTTTCCATCTGGGGGAATCTCAAGCTAATTTGTTAAATATGCTCACAGCCGATAGAAGGGTAGAGAAAAGGACAGATTAAGTCTTATTACCTCTTTCAGTTGAAAAACTCGTGAGTCCTGCTCAGCTCAGAGGAGGAGAGGGATTAATTCTAATTGAATGCAAGTGTTCTCTCTAATCTGCGGATCCTCCACTTCACCGAGCCAGTGAGCACAGATTGGGTGGAGAAGATTCATCATTTATTTCCAGAACCTTTGGTTTTACATGAAGGCAGCGGGCCAGGGAGTGATCAGCTCCCTACCTGCTGTAGACCACGCAGATCTGTGGGGATGGCTCGGGGACCCTTGGAGATCCCAGGCTTACACATGGCGCCGGTGCCTCCTGCCTGCCATCTCAACCACTCAGGAGGCAGAGATCTGAGCATCCAGTTTCAGGAGAAGGCATGCTGACTAGAAGTGGCAGGACTTCCCTGAGCAGTCTAGCCCAGGAGGGAGTGGGTGTATAAACCAACTCTAATCCTCCAGCTTGGAGACTTTCTATGAGAACATAATAACTGAATGCATGTAAGCAGGGTGGAACGATTCTCTTTTAGAAGGGAAGGTGTGGGCAAAGGCAGTCAGTCAGCACGTAGGAGTTTTTCCTTTCTCTCTCTCACAGCTAATAGTTTTGTTGAGAAAGGACCAATTGATTTCTTTCTAAAACATTGCTTCAGGGTCTCGAGACCTCTATGGGTCATGTTTCAACTTCTGGACACATTTTTGTCTTTAAATTGCATTAAATATGGAGTCTGTAATGGAACCGAAGGTTAAAAGTAAAGCCCTTAGGCTGGCGCCGGTGGCTCACGCCTGAAATCCTAGCTGCTAAGGAGGCTGAGATCTGAGGATTGCAGTTCCAAGCCAGCCAGGGCAGGAAAGTCCATGAGACACTTATCACCAGTGAACCACCAGAACACCAGAAGTGGCGCTGTGGCTGAAGTGGTAGAGCGCTAGTCTTGAGCTGAAGAGCTGAGGGACAGCGCCTCCAGGCCCAGAGTTCAAGCCCCAGGACCGACAAAAAAAAAAAAAAAAAAGTAAAGCCTTGACTTACCTGAAGCTGTTTCTAGAACTCAGACTACTGAGACAGATGCGTGGTCAACCAGTTGTCATACAGGGCTCAGGCGACTTGGAGGCCAGAATACATCTATTTTGGTTGGTGGCAGGACCAGTGTTGAGAGTTGAATCGCAACCCCTAGAAAGATCAGCTGAGTGGGGCCTGATGGGAAGCTGAGGAGGGATGGTGGTGAGTTTGAGACCAGCCCATGGAAGTTACTGAGAACTTATCTGAAAAATACAAACAGCAGAAGGGCTGAGCAAAAGGGTGGTTAAGACAGTGAGTTTTGAGGTGCTTTACTCTGCCTATTGTGAGGGGCTTTGTTAGGAATGAATTCCTAGGAAACGGCAGCCACAAAAGTTTGGGAACCCAATGCAGGGTCCCCCCAAAGGGCAAAGAATTGGGTATTTCAGAATAGTGCTGGGTGTGGTGGTGCATGCTTGTAATCTCAGCACTCTGGAGTTGGCTGAGACAGGAGGATCTCGAGTTCTAGGCCAGCCTGGAACCCAAGCTCAACACCGCACAACAGCCACAAAGCCAACACAAATGCATGAATTTCAAAATAGTGTTGGTGATTGGGCTGTTCTGAAGGACAGTGGGTGACAATCCCAGGGGGTGGGGTGCTGGCCTGGGATACTGAGTTCTGAAAGTGCTCCAGCCCCCTCCCCCAGAGGCAGTGTGCATGGGGTGAGCTATTGCAATGCATGATGGTCTCTCACAGGAGACCCAGGGCCAGCCACTTCTTTCTCTGGTGAGTGACTGTGACGAACAGAACCACAAGGCCTCCTGCAATGCTGCTTGGACATGAGTGATTGCTGTGTGGTGGAGCCCTGGGCCCTCTGTCTCTCTGATCCTGTCCAACACAAAATCAGAGCGTGTTTAATCATTTGATTATAAGGAGGTTGTTCCAGCTGCCCTAGAGCTCCAGGAGCTCCAGTGAATATTAATTATGGAAATGGAATGTCCATTAGCCCAAGAAAGTGTTCACTGCCTACAGCATTCCTAAGGCAAGTCATTGGAAACCCATTTACTAAATGACCTTTTTACCAAATGACCCATTTGCCTAATGGCCACTGCAAACGACTGATCCGCTCAAAGCCAACTTGCTGAAAATTAGTTGGTGGGTTGCCCTGCTTCTCAGTGGCCTCCAGAGATGGGTGCTCAGTGAGAGGTATTGCTGTGGTTAAGATCCTGAATGGCCCCCAAAGGCCGGTGTGTTAAAGGCTGGTTTCCCAACCTATGGCTCTTTAAAGGGTGGAGCCTAGAGGGAGGAAGTGAGGTCATGGGGAGGTGTGTCCTGGGAGGGAGTGGCGAGACCCTGCCCCTTCTTGTCTGCTTCCTGGCCACCATGAGGTGGGCAGTTTGCTGCACATTTGGGATCCCACTGACAGAGCCAGAAGCCCCTGCAATGGTGTTTGACTGCCAGCTATTCTGATGGCGGAGGCAAGAGGTTCACAAGTTCGAGGCCAGCCTGGGCTACATAACAATAACAACAACAAACAAATCACCCCAGAATGAAACCGCTCCGGGTGCACTTCTATCATCGTGCTGGGCACTGGTGAACGAGGCGGTGGGACTTAGCTTTGAGTGAGGCTCCTAGCAGACGGCGTTGGTTGGCTGAGATGTGGGGCAGAAATGGAGTGCCTGGGAACGAGTTCCAGCTCATAGTATGCCTTCAGGTGTTATTCTTATTTTTTCTAGTCTTTTCCTCCCGGATGCAAGATAGGTGCCTTTATTTTAAATTTTTATTTTTATTTGTTTTTGTCTGGTATTGGGGCCTGAAGTCAGAGCCTCAGACTCTTGCCTAGCTTTTTTGCCCCCTCATCCTCCATTGGTTATTTTCAACATAGGGTCTGACTTTATGCATGGGTAGGCTGGGGCTATGATCCTCCTGTTCAGGCTGCCTCGTGTGGGCAGGGTGCACGGCAGACTTGAATCACTGTGCCCAGCCATTGTGCTTCTCCATAGCGCAGACTCAGGTACACACAACCACACGCAGCCATTGGTTTAAGATGGGGAGGGTGGTCTTGCAAACTTTACTACCTGGGCTGGCCTCAAACCATGATCCTTCGATCTCTGCCTTCCAAGTAGCTGAGAGTATAGGCGTGAGCTGCTGTGCTCAGCCGGGAAATGATGATTTTTGTTGTTTGGTCTTGTAGGCATTTGAGGTGCTATGAAGTGAGTTTCAGAGATAAGCCCTTGGACACAAGCCTGCACAGGCAAACACCACGTTTGACTTTCTAGCTGGGGGCCATGGCACTCAGAAGTGCAATTTCCAACAAATGCTTAGGAGAAATCATCTGAGCACTTAATTGGATGCAAAGAGTGGGTATTTACTATTCTCCCTTTAATTAGCAGCACTCAGGATGGGAAAATCGTGCCTTTATTGGTTCTATTATTCTCTCTTGGTGCAATGTTCTGTCAGCTTGGCCATTACTCTCGAGTTGCCGCTGTAGAATGGCTTGGGGTGCTTCCTCCAGGAAAATCCTCTCTTTTTTTATTTTTGGTGGTCCCCGGGTTTGAACTCAGGGCTTTGTGTGTGCATTCAGACTCTTAAGCTACCCACCCCACCCCCCTGCAGCCCTTACTGCTTTAGTTATTTTGTAGATAGAGTCTCACATTTGTGCCAAGGCTGGGCTGGGCTGTGTTCCTTCAACCTATGCCTCTCATGCAGCTGGGATTACAACAGATTCCATCACATCCTGCCTGTTGGTTGAGATGGGGGTCTAGCTAACTTTTTGCCCAGGTTGTGGCCACAGACGGTGATCTTCCTGATCTCAGTCTTCCAAGTAGCTGGGGGTGTGCTTTCCAGTCCGGCCCCCATCCGCCGAGTCCACCCAGCTCGTTAGAAGCAGTGATCTGAGAGGTTTGGGTGCAGCATTTGATTACTCCTGTCTCTTCTCGTGGGTAACCGTTCTATTGTGGCTATGCATGTGGCTAAAGGTAGTCAGTCAAGACCCATGGATTTTAACACCTGGCTGCAGCTATTGCGTTTAGGAGCTGTGAGCTGTGCCTCAGGGTTTAGGGATATAGGGGGAGGGGCAGAGCCCAGTTTCCACGGAGGTTCCTTGTCCAGCCATGGCCTCCATCCCCTGGGCCTGGCCCCTCTGGCTGTTTGGCCCAGACTTGAATTTGTATGTTTTTTGATGAGGTTAACCAGGTCCAATGAGAGCTGGGCGTCCTTTGAACTCAAGTGTGTATATCTGAGGAGAGGTGACTATATTTGAGGCAGAACATTTTCTTTGTCTCCAAGTAACCAATGTAGCCCAGAAGCGGAGGATAACAAAACACAATTCAGCCTTCTATTTGTGAGAATCTGGATTTTATGTTCTTCTTGGCGATGAAGCAAAGGGAACATAATTCTCTTTTCTTGGAGAAACCTCGTTCTAGCTGGTGAGCAACAGCTCTTACAGTCAAGGGAACCAGGGATGTATTTTTCCCAGCACAGAGTCTCTCAGAGAGAGTGGGATTGTTTCGGGAAGATAAACTGTCCAACTTCCTTATAATTCAGGAGTGTCTTTGGGTTAAGTTTGAGAGTCTGTGACAAGGGCGAGAAAAATACACCAGGTGCGATGTCTGGCTTTTGGAATGACGGCTGCTTGATGTGAGATGAAGAAAAAGCTGCCTTTGCGTTTGTCATGGGTCTGAATGTTGAGAGTGAATTCTAACCAGGGGGATTTTATGGTTTTATTTTATGTTTTCAGTCTGGCAACTTCTCCAGAGATCCTGGAGCTTGCATCTCTGTTTCCTAACTCAAAACGCACAAGCAAGCAGCTCGCCCAGTGGATTTTTGGGGCCTTGGAAATAGTGCATCCACCCTGGGCAGAGCAAGGCTAAGGAGAGGGAGCCCCCAAATCACCAAAGCATCCCCTTCCTTGCTTGGGAGTTTTGGGGTCCTGATACTCCAGTGTTTGCCACCTTCTTGAGATGCTTTCTCATCACCCGGGTTCTTTGGAGGTTGTGTGTTGACCAACGAAACTTGCATCTCTTCTCTCAGGAAACCAGTTTCAGGCTGGTTCTCCTGGCTTTTAAAAGGGCCAGAGTGGTCACATGAATAGGGCTTGTCCAATCAGAAGACTCTATTCTGGCTGACCCCGTTAATGGGTTCAGAAATGTATGGGTCTTAGTAACCAGCCAGTCAGCTTTTTCCCTAAGTCTTTCCAGAGCTTTTGGGTAGATGCCTTTTCTGCATTGAGTGCTCTGCAGGGTTGGGGTAGTGAGTTGCCATCTTGTTTCTACTTGGAAGCTGCCTGTGGGATCAGCAAAGCAAACTGGAGTAGAGATAAGGGATGAGAGTGGAGAAGCGCAGGGCATTCCGGTAGTATTTTGTGAACCCAGATCCAGCTAGGCCTGAAGTTAGGACCAGACCCTCAAGCTCCCTGTGTTGAACTGGGTGCTACTTGGAGTTGTGTTTCTACTAAAGTCACAGGCTTAGCGAATATATCGGTTAGGACTAGACAACTTTAAATATATCATTCCACCTAGAAAAAGAGAGTGGTTTCAACACATAAAGAAAAAAATATGGTACTGAATTTTTTCCTCTTTATTAAAATAATAACTGGTAGCACTCGTTAACTTACCTTCAAGAGGTTGGGAAAAAGGAGAGGGGTGAAAAAAATGTCAAAGATCTTTTTGCCTTGTGGGCAAGGACAGGCAGAGAAGGGATGGGAACCTTTTGCTGAGGACTAGAGCTTTAATCTTGTTTCCACAGAACAATAAACATGTTTATGAGCTCTTACAAAGAGGTAGTTAGTTCCTAAAGGGAAAAGGGATAACAATTGGATCCAACCAGAGAGAAATGAAAAAAAAAAAAAAAACTGAAGAAAAAAAAAAGCATGAGGTCATTTTAAAAGATCAAAATTGAGTATATTACACTAAATATAAACGGATTCTATGTTTTCCACTAAAAGGCAGTGACTGCCAGTTGGGTTAAAACAAACACCCAAGGGCTAGAGGCATGGCTCAAGCGACAGAGTGCCAAGCCAAGCGAGCAAGCCAAATGAACACAAGGTCCTGAATTTAAACCCCAGTACTGCCTCAAACCCAAATACACAACCCTTGTATCAGCTGATATTAACAAAACTTTAACCCACCTCAAAACTAAATTGCTTACAGACTGAGACTTCTGTTTGGCTGGGTTATTCTTGGAACCTTGTTTGGGTTCATTCAGGATTCTGTGGGCAGCGACTCTGCTCATCCTGGGTGAGGTGCGTGTTGTTTTGGAATTGTTGTCTAGAGCCCACCTTGGCTGGGACGATTGGACTTTCCTTCCTGGGATCTTCCAGAAGGCTAGTGGGGGGACTCCTTCTTGTGGGCGATATGGGGTGGGCAGATAACAGAAAGGGCAGATATGTGCCCTATCTCTTGAGATTCCCTGCTTTTGCTACAGATACTTTGTCATTTTGGCTCTGTCAGTTGAATCAAGTGAGGAGCCCAGCCCAGATTCAATGGTCGGATATCACCCTGATTCCCTGATAGAAGAGATGCCAGATGCCTTGTACAGGGTAGTGGTTCAGGGAAGGGTGCCGAGCTGGAGCCTCTGTTACCGTCAGTCTGCCTCAGCCACTTGGGGCATTTGGTAAAGTGGAGGCAATAAAGAACAGGTGAAGAGATTCCAGAGAAACAGTCTGGATGGGTGATTGCCTGGTATAAAGATACCATGTGATGGTACAAAGGTGTCATGTGATCTTACATGTCATATGATCTTATAATGGGTTGATGTCATGGAGGGAAGTCTGTGTTTCTTGCCTTGAGTGTAAACGTGTTGGGGGGGGGGAGTTGGATGGCACATAGACGATCTGCCCTGCTGGGCACTTCATGGAGGAGGGGGGCAGGGAGAAGAGAGAGGGAGGGAGGGAGGGAAGGGGGAGTGGGTGGAAGGAATGCCAGGAACAAAGTTGGCACCCCCATAGCCCACTCCCTGTGACTAGCTTATTCAGCCATGAACTCATTAATGGATTGATTGCTCTTCTGCCGGTCCAGTCACCTCCCACCAGCTGGGTGGGACCCTGGAGGCTTGGTACCCAGCTTGGAGCACTGACAAAAGCTCAACTGAGTTCAGTTCTTTCTTGTCCTTTGGGAGGGGTGAGGACCCAGGGGACCTCTGCCTCTAAGGGCTCCTGGAAAGCCCAGCAGGCACCTGGACATGGGGAAACGGGGGCACAAAACAATCCACGGCAGCTCCTTCTCAGGTGCCTCCTGCAGGTAGGGGTCTCCTTTGCTGAGGAATCTTGGGAGGTTCCTCCCCCGCCCCCCCCCAGGCCTCCTTTGTCCCATTCCCTGCCGGTGCTTTTTTTTTTTTTTCCCCTGTCTCATCAGTCTGGAAATAAGAAGGCCGCTCTACCTCTTTCTCAAAGCCGAGTGAATAAAGCTTTTTACAGTTGGCTCCATTGTAGAGTGAGCATTAGACTGATTTATTCAGATCCAAGCTGGCTTTGAGAACAGTGGTTTCCCCAGGACGCTGGGCTGATGGGCGCACCTGAGGCGGGTGGTGGAGGTGGCCGTGCTGGCCTGGGGCTCAGTCGGCCTCTTCAAGGGGGCGGAAGTCAGAGGTGGTCGCCCTGTGAGGCCCCGGCTGCCCTTGCTTCTTTAACTGCCTTGGGTTTCTTGAGCTGCTTTGTTTTGGTTCTTGCAGGGATGAAGGTCTTGTCACCAAGTTTTGGGAATGTAGGCTGGAATACTTGGTCTGCAACATCCATCCTTGTTCTGCTTATGGGCTGTTTGGGCTTGCGCCCCTCACAGGGGCTTTTATCTACGTGGTGTGTGACACACAGACGGGGCCTGGTGGTGTGAGCCTGTAATCCCGGCTACTTAAGAGGCAGTGGTAGGTGTGTGTGTGTGTGTGTGTGTGTGTGTGTGTGTGTGTGTGTCAGGGCTGTGACAGACAGGGGACACCGTCCCTGGCATCTGAAGCTTGGACCTCAGGGCCACGGGCAGTTCCCAGGGCCATGGTGGCTACATGGTGGTGGAGCAGGGGGAAGAAGATGATGAAGTCCTCTTCTGCGATCTCGGGGGCTTTGGCTTGTAGCTCAGCTCAAGGGACTTTGGAGTCTGCACTCTGGTTCTGATCAAGCCCCTACCCCCGCAACTCCCCACCCTACAGAGGCCTTGTTCCCCCCCCCCCAGCTCCCATGTGCGGCCTCTCACACCTTAGGGTGCAGGAGAGGATCAGCGTGAGTGGTCAGAACCCTCGTGTGTCTTAAAAAGACCTCCAGGCAGAAGTGGCCACCGTGCACCCCGCTTAGAGCGAGGTGTGTGTGTGCGTGCGCACCCCACTTAGAGAGAGGTGTGTGCATGTGCGTGCGTGTGCGCGTGTGAGTGCGCGTGCAGGTGTGTGTGTGTGTGCAGGTGTGCGTGCGCGTGCGCGCAGGTGTGCGTGTGTGCACGTGTGTGTGATCAGGAGGGGGACCAATCTTCCCAGGCCCGGGGTGCGGCCAGGAGAGGAGGAATTAGGGGTCTGGAGCGGCCTCCCCGGGCCAGGGCCGGGTGTGGCACAGCCCCGGGGGCGGAGGGCAACGCCCGGCCTCGGCCCGGCCGGGAAGGTGTGAAGGAGAAGGGTCCCGGCCGGTTGTGCTCGCTTAATTTGTAAAAATCTGTGTCTGGGGGTCCTGGGACTCGAACCCGGGGCCTGCGCTTGCGGGCAGAGGCTCCGGCCCGGCCCCGGCTCCGGCCCGCAGTGCGCGCGGCGGCCGGCGGGGGGCGGCGGCGGGCCGGGCCGGGCCGGGCGGCGGGCGGAGCGGGGCCGCGCTGCTCCGCGCGGCGGCGGCTCCGCGGCTCCGGCCATGGCCAGCCCCGCGCGCCGCCCCGGGGACCCGGACGTGGCCCGCGCGCACAAGAGGCCGAGGCTGGAGGCGGGGAGCGCGGGGAGCGCGGGGAGCGCGGGGCCGCGGCCCGGGGGCGCCGGGGTAAGTGCACGGCGCGGGCCGGGGCCGGGGGTGGAGGGGGGGCGGGAGGAGGGAGCTGGGGTGCGGGGTCCAAGATGGAGCTGGGGTTCGGGGTCTGAGGTGGAGCTGGGGTTGGGGTCCAGGATGGAGCTGGGGTTGGGGTCCAGGATGGAGTTGGGATTCGGGGTCCAGGATGGAGTTGGGGTTGGGGTCCAGGATGGAGTTGGGGTTTGGGGTCCAGGATGGAGCTGGGCTTTGGGGTCCAGGATGGAGTTGGGGTTTGGGGTCCAGGATGGAGTGGGGGTTTGGGGTCCAGGATGGAGTGGGCTTTAGGGTCCAGGATGGAGTGGGGGTTTGGGATTTGGGGGTGGGGGCTGCTGTCCGTGGGGCACGGGGCACAACTCCCATGGCATCTTGGTGTCCCCAGAAAGCGGGGGCTCTGAGTGGGCCCCTCCTCTTCCGGATGGTGTCCACCCCCAGGTTGTACGGCCCACCCTCCCCAATCCGCCCCCTTCCACTGCCTGCCCTCATCTGTCCCCCCTTGTCCTCACTGTGGCCCCCACCCCACGCGGGGAGGGAAGGGTGACGGGAGCAGCCGCGTCTCCCATGAGCCCACCCCCCCCCAGCCCTGCAGAGCCCTCCCAGTGCCGTGTCCATCACGTCCCCTGTGTCCCCTCATGTCCCATCACGTCCCCTTGTGTTCTGTCCGTGTCCCTTCATATCCTGTCCGAGTCACCTCATGTCCCCTTGTGTCCTGTCTGTATTTCATCAGAGTCCCTTTATGTCCCGTCTGTGTCCCCTCCCATCCATGTCCCTCGGTGCTGTGTCTGGGTTCGGGGACCTGAGTCACTGAGGTGGGTACTGGGGCTCCAGTGGTCGCCTGATCCTGCAGGTGGGCCCTTGCTTCTTACCTGGGCTCTTTGGGATGACTCTCGCTCTCTCTGGCAAGGGCCCCTGCTAATTTTTCTTGTTCTTTTTTTTTGCATACTGGTCCTGGGCGCTTTCCCCAACCTGCTTTTGCTCAAGGCCAGTGCTCTTCCACTGTGAGCCACGGCTCCCCTTGCAGCTTTTGGGTGGCTCATTGGTGATAAGAGTCTCACGGACTTATCTGCCCGGACTGACTTTGCACGGGGATCCTCCAGATCTCAGCCTCCTGACTGGTTCTGATGACCAGGTGTGAGCCACGGAGGTCTGGCGCGCTGGGTGAATTCCGGACTGAGAATTGCATTTCTAGCCCATGGCCCTACCCACCCCCACTCCCTGCACACTCTCCTCCCCTGCTGCCCCTTGGAGAATGTTCTAGATGATGAGCCTCCATTAGCCTGAATCTCTGAGTCCCAGGGCAGGCTGGCGTGGAAGCAGAGTCCCACTCCGCTTGCCCCCTGCTGCACAGCACATTTTTTTCATTTTAGTTGATGAGACTTAGGGTTATTTGTTACTGCAGGGGAACTTAATCTATCCTGACTGATTATGTCGGATCTGTCTCTCCCTTTATCTCCCCCTCCTCCTCTGTTTGTATTCAGTCTATAAAACCATTTGTTGTTGTTATTGTTGTTATTATTTGGAGGTGCTGGGGTTTGAACTCAGGGCCTTGAACTGAACCACACTCCCAGCCCTGTTCTCCACGGGTGATTTGGAGGTTGGGGCCTCACTTCGCACCTGGGTGAGCACTGGACTTTGGTCTGCCTCCAGGGCCCGCCGATTCTTGAGGGCCTTGCAGGTGTGTGCCACTGTGTCCAGCCTCCCCGTGTGGAGCTGGGGTCTCAGGAACTTCTCTGCCCGGGCTGACCTAACGCTTCGATCCTCCTGATCTCAGTCTCCCCTATAGCTCAGTTGACAGGCATGGACCACCATGTCTGTTTCTCAGTTGAGATGGGGGTCTTGTGAGTATTTCCATCCTGGCAGGTGTTGAACCATGATCCTGCTGATTTCAGCTTCCCAAACAGCGATGCTTATAGGCATGAGCCACTGACTTGGAGTTTTCCTGACTCTCCCTTTTTAGGGACTTTTGGGGTGATCCTGAGTGAACCCAGTGGCTTTAGCAGTGCCCTTCCCCACCCACGGTCCCCTGACTCCACCGAGGGCTTGAGTCCCTCCTCCGAGCAGGCCTGGTGCACCCCACATTGGTCTCCAACCTTCCCGACCAGTGCTTTTGCTTGGATGTCCCTCCCTCCCTCATCCCATGCACTCACAGAACTGGGCTTGGGGTGACTATAATGACTCTCTTCCTCCAGTTTCACAGAAAGAAAATGGAGACTAAAATGCTAATCAGGGGCCTGACCCTGCGTCATCACGCAGCAGTGGTTTCTGTAAAATGTTTGTTGCCTAGAAAGAGCGGATCCGGCTGTCTTTCCTCCCTAGAGGTAGAGGCTGAGTCCGGGCTCTGCAGACTCCCCTCGGAGGCTGAGCTTATAGAGAAGGCGTAGGACCCTGGGGCCCGGTGCCCTGTGGCCTTTGCCTGTGGGGTATGCAGAGAATTCCCACATGAGCTTCAGTTTTGGGGGTGTTCTGAGCCGATTTCATGCTAAGAAAAAAAATGACATTGACAATGAGATCAAGAGTTGAGTTGGGCACCAGTGGCTCACGCCTGTAATCCTAGCTTCTCAGGAGGCTGGGATCTGAGGATCATTGTTTGAAGTCCCTGTGAGATTCTGATCTCCAACAAACCACTCAAAAGCCAGAAGTGGCGCCGTGGCTCAAAGTGGTAGGGCTTTAAGCCGTGAGCACAAAGAGGCTCAGGGACAGCACCCAGGCCCCACGTTCAAGCCCCACCACCACCACTACCACCAACAAAAGAATCAGAAAGCAAATCCAAGCAGTGAAGATGCCCTGGGGCCCGTGGCGGTTCTGGATGTTTCTGTTGGCATCTATACTGGCTGCCAGGTGTCCCCCACCACTGAGATTTGAACTCAGGGCCTCACTCTTGCTAGGTGAGTGTGTGTGGGCTCTACCACTTGAGCCACATCCCCATCCTGTTGCTTTTAGTTGCTTTCCCACCTCAGGTTTTGTATTTCCCCCCAGCCCCCTCCCCTGGGGCTACCTCCTGTGTAGCTGGGATTACAGGTGTGCAGTACCAGGCCTGGCTCTTGAATAGATATTCATTTGATATATTTTTTTAAACAGAGTGCCACCCAAGAAAGCATATTAAAACCACCCGGATGGCTGCAGGGCTGTTGGATGGGTGTCTGGGGCCTGGCTGTGGTGACTTTGGTCTGGACCCCCTTCTGGCCTGTGGCTGGAGGAGGAACACGGACGTTATTATTTGCCAGCCCCTGGGACAGCTCATTTGGTTGTTGTTGTTGTTGTTTTTCCCCAGCTGAGCTCAGCCGCGTTGGAAGCAGGGTCTGTGATTTTTGTTTCCTGTGAGTGACACGCACCGTGTTTCCCGTAGGAACCCACGCAAAATACTGCTGCCTGGAGCCTGCGCCGCCTCACCTGCCCGCCTGGGAGGGAATTCAGCCCCAGCCGGTCTGCTTTTGTATGGATGTCAGAGTAGTTCTGGAAAGTTCTTTCTTCTGAAATCAAAGCCGAGGTTCCCATGGTGATCTGAGCTGAGTTGTGGCTCTGTGTGTGTGTGTGTGTGTGTGTGTGTGTGTGTGTGTGTGTGTGTGTGTGTGTGTGTGTGTGTGTGTGTGTGTAGTAGGGGTGCTGGGATTGAACCTAGGGCCCTGCACGTGCTAGGTGGACACACTGCATGCTGCTTTTGGGCTACATCTGTTCTCAGTCCTTTAAAACCTTTTGCATTAGGCAGGTGCTTGACCATGTGGGCCATGCCCCCAGCCCTTTTTGCTTTTTTTGTGGGTCATGGGGCTTGAACTCTGGGCTTGGGTGCTGTCCCTGCGCTCTTCAGCTCAAGGCAAGCACTCTACCGCTTGAGTCACAGCGTCACTTCCGGTTTTCTAGTGGTTCATTGGAGATCAGAGTCTCATGGACTTTCCTGCCCGGGCTGGCTTTGAACTGTGATCCTCAGATCTCAGCCTCCTGAGTAGCTAGGATGACAGGTATGAGCCATCGGCGCCCGGCTTGCTTTAGGTATTTTTCTGCTTAGAGTTTTGTGTGTATGCCTGGGGTGGCTTGGGCTTGCAGTCTTTCTGTATTTGGCCTTCCCATGTAGCCAGGATGATAAGTATGTATGTGCCATCAAGCTTGGCTTGTCAATGAAGATAGGGTCTTTTCTAATTGTTTTGGTTGGGCTGGCCTCGCTCTGTGATCTTCCTGATCTTAACTTCCCCCAAGTAGCTGGGATTACAAGCAGAAGCCACTACACCTGGTTGTGAACTTTGATTTTTGAGACAAGATCTCACTGCTGGGGCTGACCTTGATCTCCTGTTGGATGAATAGGAGAAAAGCATGAAATGGTTCAAGTGAACCCATCCTGGGCAGCGGGTGTGTGGCCTCTGGGCAGGGGTGGATGGATCACACTTGGATGGAGTGGAGGCTAAATGAGTCTCAATGGTGCTTGTGTTAAATAGACCCAGCATGGGGATGAGCTTGGGGTGCTGGGTGCCCGGCTGGCTGGGGAGAAACTCAGAAACAAAGGGAAGTACCCTGGAGAATGGGGAGAGATTTGGTTTGGCAGCTTAATCTGTGTGCACAGGGGAGGTGGCCTAGGGGGAGGAAGTGAGGTCACAGGAGTGGCCAGAGGGAGGAAGTGAGGTCACAGAAGTGGCCTTTGAGGCTTCTGTGCTGCTCAGCCAGGAGACTCACAGATATTGGCCGTGTATGCCGTGCAGATGTTGGCCGTGTAAGCTGCCCAGAGCGCAGAGCCCTGGCCTTTGCCTGAGGGTCCTAGGCCTCCCCCAGCTCCAGTCCTGGCCTTCGCCATGAGTCGCCCTACTTTTGAAAACAGAGTCTCTTACCTCATGAAAGGAAAATTGGAAAATGAAATCTAGAAAGATAGTTTGTCTCAGCCAGTGGTGATGCCACCGGCAGCCCGGTCCTCCTGTTCCCTGAGGCAGGCTGCTCCGAGGGTCCAGAGTGCTTGGGATGGGGGGACCCCTTCCCTGGGGTTACATCTGATCTCTGAGGACCGGGAGGACCCATCAGGGCGGGGAGAGAAAATCCGGAAGAGTCAAAGCCTCTGGGTGGGGATTGAACGTCCGGGAGCAAACGCTGTCCCTGGGCACTTAGGGGTTGTGTGACAACTCTGGCGGAATCAGAGAAGCCCCAACACCTCTTTCACAAAGTCACTGTTGAGGCTTTAACCCTGAGGCCTCGGAATGTGTCTGGATTTGGAGACAGGGTTTAGAGGTAAGCAAGTATTGGCCTCTTAGGGCGGCCCTTAACTGGTGTATTTGTGAGAAGAAGGCCAAGTATAGTGGCTCACCCTTGCAGTCCTGGCTACTTGAGACAGAGGTCTGGTGGATTAGGTTCAGAGGTAGACTTTGGCAAAAGTTAGTGAAATCCCCATCTCAATCAACAAGCTAGGTGTGGTGGTCCACACCTGCTATGCCAGCAATCCGGGAGGCAGAGATAGGAGGATTGTAGTCTGACATTGGCTTGGGGAAAAGCTGAAGACCCTACTTGAAAAACAGACTAAAAGCACTGAGACAGCAGGCCAAGGCAGCCGGTTCTGACACTCTGACCTTGAGAGGTGGGGTGAAGGGCACAGGCTCTGGCTTGCAGAACAGGTGGTCCTGTATGAGGGTGGCGTGGGCAGGCCCGCACCGTCCTCATCTGTGAAGCAGGGTGACACAGCCCTGGCTCTCAGCCTTGCTGTCTGAGCACTGATGGAGACCATGAGGGCTGGGGGTGGGCAGGGGGGCAGGGGGCCTTTCTTCCCAGCCCATAGGCTTAGCACTGCCATCCCGCTTCAGCCTCGTTCTCAGGAGGATGATAATGGGAGATGAGGCCTTTTGAAAGGCTTCAGGCATCAGGGCTAATGGATTCCAGGACACTGGCCGTTAATGTCTATTCCCTGTCCTCAGTGCTGTCTGTCTGCCCATACCGGTAGCCAGAAGTTCCTTGCTGATGGGGGGGCGGATTTAAGAGGTGCGAAATTAATTGCTTCCTAAACCCAGCTGGGGGAAGGCCGCCAGGCTCTCGGTATTTGTTGTCCAGTGAGGTGTGGATCGAAGGCAGGCTCCCGGAGCCCAAGGGTGATGAGCCGGTGCTGCTGGGGGCAGGGACAATGTGGGTGTTAGTGGTGTTGGTCAGGGCTAGTTCCCTGCAGCCAGGGTGGCTGGGGCTGCCTCCTGGCTGCTGGGCAGACAGAGTCCTTTGCTCTCTGTGGCATTTATTAGCCAAGCATTTGCCTGGAAGGAGGGGATGCCCCTTGCTGGAATTGCAGCCCTCCCCTCCAACTGGTCTCTACCTTTTTTTTTTGTCGGTCGTGGGGCTTGAACTCTGGACCTGGGCGCTGTCCCTGAGCTCTTCAGCTCAAGGCGAGCGCTCTACCACTTGAGCCACAGCGCCATTTCTGGTTTTCTGATCTCATTGGAGATCAGAGTCTCACGGATGTGCCTGTCTGGGCTGGCTCTGAACCATGATCCTCAGATCTCAGCTTCCTGAGCAAGCAGCTAGATTTACAGGCGTGAGACACCAGCGCCTGGTCCAATTGGTCTCTTCTGCCACCCAGCCATTGCCTCCATCTTCAGTCTTCAGGGACAGCCACGCTGGAGCTGGGGTACCTCCCTCCCTCCTCCAGGAACCCCACACTGGCAGAAGCACCTGCTGCTGCAGCCCTTTAATTAGGAAAGTGCTGGAGAATGCATATATATATATATATTAATAATTTAAGATCCCTGCACATTTATTTAGTCCTGTGGACAGTGTTCTGCCCCAGTGCTGCGTTATTGCCTGGGGCAGGAGCAGGTTTGTGGCGTTGTGACTGCATCGGCAATTCCCCGGGGTGGGTGGCAGGGGCTGGGTGGGGATCACTAGCTCCTGCTCCCCATTTCCTCTTCCCCTGGAGCTGTCACTCACTCCAGAAAAACAAACCTGCCTCACGTGGTGAGGGATTTCCAGCTGCCCCTGGCAGGGGCGGCTCCTCAGGAAGAAGCTTCTGTGCCTTCAGGGGCCAAGGGGCCAAGCGGCCTGGCTTTCTTTGTGTCTTCACCGTGGCCCTTGTTCTCTGGTCCAGCGAAACCTCTCTGCTTCTTGAACT
Organism: Dipodomys merriami; assembly: GCF_024711535.1. Classification (NCBI taxonomy): domain Eukaryota; kingdom Metazoa; phylum Chordata; class Mammalia; order Rodentia; family Heteromyidae; genus Dipodomys; species Dipodomys merriami. The sequence goes on along the minus strand of NW_027206269.1, from coordinate 122,695 downwards.
CGGTGCTTTGGGCCCTGTGCTGCGTTCCCAGGGATTTCATTGACTGACAGAATCCTGGGCGGTGAGGAGATCTGTCCACGCTTGTGCCTTTGACCTTAGGTGAGGAGCAGGTTCCAGTGAACCACGGTGGGTTCCAGGGGAAGGATCAGAGAGACCCCCCCCAGGCGCAGTCAGACATCCTTTCCGGCCAGTTTGCCAGCCATGTCTGCCCATCCATGTTTACTCATCTCTGATCTCTCACAGCGACCTGATCTGTTCCAATGGTATCACCTGAGCCTGTTAACAGGCTCGTCTCTTGGAACCTCCCCCCCACCCCCAGTCCCTTTTCCTGGCCTCCTGCAGGTTTAAGGCTGCTGAGAATTGCTTTGCCACACCAGGCCACCCGATGGATGGGGTTTGAATGCCTTCCCTTCCTGGGTTTTCTGGAGTCAAGAGTGAGAGGGGGGGAAAACACATCTATTTCGAGCAACTTGAGACAAAAGCCTGCTTCCTTCTCAGGGAGTAATCTAATTCGTCCACTCCCGCTTAGCTTTTATGCCCAATCACTTTAACAAGCTGTGGTGCGTGCTTTCTGAAAATCCTCACTGTTAGGTATGCTGGTGAACTGGGTGTGAAAACAAAACAAAACAAAACCAGAAGCTGGGGGCTGCATTCTTTGAAGAATTCTGTCACCAGAAGGGGCAGCAGGGTGGACCTGTGAGAGAGGCCCTGCCTGTAATCCCATCCTGGACCTTCGGGGGTCTCCTGCTAAGCAAGCCGACCACACACCCACGCGTCTCCGCGTTTGTGGCCAGGAGGAGCTCCGTGGCCTCTCCCCGCAGTTCCTCCTGCCGTGGCTGCTTGAGCCCACACCTTCTGCGTCGCTCTCAGGAGCGTTGAGATGCTGTGTTGTGAAATGTGAAATGAGTAGCGTCTGCCTCTCTCTGTTTTCTCTCTCTCTCTGTGCTTTTCTCTATCTCCTTTTCCTCTTTCTCTACACCTGCCTCTCTCTCTGTGTGTCTGGGTCTCTCTGACTTTCTCTGTTTTTCTCTGCCTCCCTTTTCTCTTTCTCTACATCTGTCTCTGTCTCTCTTGTTTTTCTCTATCTCCTTTTTCTTTCTCTACATCTCTTGTCTGTCTTTGTCTGTCTCTCTGTCTGTCTCTCTCCTCTCCAGACCTGTTTCTCCACATGTGGCCCACAAAAAGGTGGTGTCCCGGTCACTGGCTGTGTGTGCTGTGTCCATGCTGGTCTCCTGGTTGGGCGTGCGTGCGTGCACTGTCCATGGAACCCACACCATGCTCTCCTTTCCTACCCAGGAAACAAACAGAGATAGGCTGAGCAGTGGCCCACGTCCATACCCTTGGCAAGTGCTCCGGCCAAAAACCTGGGCTGCTGCCTGCCCGCGGCCTGCTTCCCAGGAAGCTGGTGAGACTGGCACCCGTCGGACCACTTAGGAGGAAAAGATTTTCTGAGGCTGGCACAATGGCCCTGAGCTCTTCTCCTCACCCCTCACTGTTCTAACTGGGAGACCCAGGCCCTGTTCCTCGAGACCATTTATTAATTTATTTATTGAGTGCCAGTCCAGGGTGGGGGCAGGGCTAGGATTCAGAGCCTGGGTGCTGCCCCTGAACTTTTTCACTCAAGGCTGACACTCTACCACTTGACCCACAGCTCCACATCTGGCTTTTTGCTGACTAATTTGAGATACGAATCTTAAAAGACTTTCTTTCTGGGGCTGGCTTTGAACCTTGGTCCTCAGATCTCAGCCTCCTGAGGAGCTAGGAGGACAGGTATGAGCCATTACATGAGTCGGTCACAGAGAAGGTGTGCTGCTGAGTACTGCCTTAGGTTTTCTTCTGTGGCATGCAGTCGGTCTGCTGTGCACCTACTGTGTGCTGACACTGTGGCACATGCTGGGGACACATGAAGGCGTGAACTAGACGCAAGCGGCTGGGGGTTTGAAGGGTTGGGCAAAGCATGGAGCTGCTGTAGAAATCAGCTTCTAAGACACCCGGGAGTGAAGACAAACAGGGGTGCTAGCATAACCACCCCAAATTCTTCCAGCAGATGTGAGGCCTTCCTTCACTGAGCTCCTGGGGGTGGAGTCACGAGAAGGAGAGATGGGTGGGGGAGTGGGGGCGGTGGGAGGGAGAGAGGAGGGGGACTGAGGATGACCCAGGCCTTGCCCTGTGTGCTGCCCTGGTGGGGAGCTGCCCCACCCCTGCCGGCCCCCCCAACACCTGTCCACAAGTGTTTGCAGCTCATGGGGAGGGCAGGGGGTGGGTATGAGACCGGAACATTCCATAGTTTACAGCACAGCGAGCTCGGCTGCCACCCACAGAGTGTTTTTTTCCTCCTTCCCCTCCAGGTGATTCTCCTGGCTTCTCACTTTTTTTTTTTTGAAAAGGCTCATTTTAAAGCATAATGACCTTTACATGTTTTTCTTTCTTTCTTTTTTTTTTACTCTCGAAACACCCGTGTCGCATTGCCAATTTGAGGAGGGTTAAAAATCCAAAAGAAAGAAATTCACTTAAGCAGACAGAAATGTAGAGCCGCGGTTGCCAAATCTGGGTGCAGTTTTCTGTAATGTTCGGCCCCAGCTTCTACAAAGAGAAGCAGGGAGACAGATGACCGTTGGCTGCTCCTTGCTTTAACCCAGCCCAAGGCTGGGTGTTTGAGCAACACAAGAGGCTGGCGGAACTCATGGTTCTGAAGGATCAGATATGGGGGTCTCGTTGGCTGGGGACCCACAGCACCCTGGGGTGAAGCAGGGAGCCAAAGAGGCTGGGGAGGATCTGGTCCTTGTCTTTTTACAACAACCACCTCTTTAGGAAAATAACTGCAGAATCAGCATTCATCATCTCCCATGGTGACAATCCCCTCTCCCTCAAATAAAAGACCTAACCATCCCTGGCTAGGCCTTGGACCATGATCCTCCTATTTCTAACCTCCTGAATAGCTGAGATGACAGCCATTCATCGCCATGCCCAGCTTATTGATTGAGACTGGGTGGGGCTAGATGTTCTCTTGGGCTTTTTTACCTAGGCTGGTCTTGCACCTTTGATCCTGCGTATCTCAGCCTCTGGAGCAGCTGGTGTTTTTAGGCATGAGTTCTGCCTAAGATCTACTTCTGGGAGTATTATTCCGTGGGTTATGTTCTTGGGCAGCCTAGGCTCACAGAAGAGTAGTTCCCAACTAGTTATTTTGTTTTTGTGCTTGTCATGGCTGAGTCTCTCATTTTTCTGTCCTGTTTCAGTGGCGGGGAGAGGGGGGGTGAGGGTGAGGGAGGGGGCGCGAGCCTTCCGTTCAATCTCATGAGGTTCCAGAGATGTTTAAGTGCCTTAATTTCAGCTCTTGAGAACGGCAGGGAGTCTGTGGGTGGGCAGGCCTCTCTCTCTTCCTCTTCCTTTGCTCCTTCTTCCCCCCCTCCTTTCCCTTCCTCCCTTCTCCGGCTCCTTCTCCCTCCCCCTCCCTGCCTCCCTCCTTTGAGCATTTCTCCAAAGGTAGGCAAGTAGAGTTCCAACTACACAGAAGTACCGCACAATTGCTTGGTAAACAAGGGAGAAAAAGAACCCAATGAAAAGCCACACAAATCAGTGCAGCATTTCTCAGACTTTGCCATAGTGAGAAATTCACTGTTGGTTTTGTGTGTGTGTATGTGTGTGTGTGTGTGTGTGTGTGTGTGTGTGTGTGTGTGTGTGTGTGTGTGTGTGTGTGTGTGTGTGTGTGTGTATGGTGGGTAGGATGGTATTGGGATTTGAGTGCATAAACTTTTGCTTGCTTGGCTGGTGCTCTAACCACTTGAACCACCTTTCCAGTTCTTTATGTTTTTGTTATTTTTCAAAATAGATTCTCACTTTTTACCCAGGCCTGGCTGGACTGTGATCTTCCTGTTTATGCTTCTGCATCACTGGGGTGAAAGGCGTGAATGACATGCCCAGCTTTCTATTGGTTGAGATGGGGTCTTGCTGACTTTTGTTCATGCTTGTTTTCATATATGTGTCTGTCCTGGGGCCTGAACTCTGGGCTGGACACGGTCACTCAGCTCTTCAGCTCAAGGAGAGCATTCTACTACTTGAGCCACAGCGCCACTTCTGGCTTTTTCCGCTTACGTGGTGCTGAGGAATCGAACCAGGGCCTTATGCATGCAAGGCAAGTGCTCTACCTTTAAGCCACCTTCCCAGCCCCTTGTTTATATTTTTTGAGGTAGGGTGTTGATAATGTGGCTCAGGCAAGCCTCAAACTCCTGATCCCCCTGCATCTGCCCCCAAGTAGTGAAAGGTTAAAGTTTGAGGCAGTGACTACCACGTGTTGCTTAGCAAAGCACATGTTGCTTAGCAAAGCAACACGTGGTGGTAATCAAAACACCTGGTTGATTGTGTGCCTATATAAGACCTGCAAATCATTAGCTCGGGGCTCTCCTCCTAGACTCCGCTGTCAAGGCCTGAGCTGTAGCCCGTTTAAATAAAACAGCTGTAGAGTCTGACTCTCAGTGGTCTTCTTGCGGGGGTCCTGCGACCTTGGCATTACAGTAGTTGGGATTATATGTGGGCACACCACACCTGGGCCGTCTGGTGATGTTGATCAGCCCACCCAAGAGTGATCCGGGAGTGAGGCTGGAATGGCCCCTTTCAGGATGGAGTAGGAGCCAGCCCCTGGACGGATGGTTAGTGGGGTCCTGGGGACATTGTGGAGGGGAGGGGGGTGTGGTGATCTGAGGGTACATCTCACAGGCAGCTCTGGGGGGGCCCTCTGGAAGTGCTGGAAGTTGGGAGTTAACGTTGTGGGGGTGGAGGGGGGGGCCAGCCTCTTACTGTACCCTGTAAAATACATCTCAAAGAGCCCTGGGATGGAGACCATGTGCAATCTGAAGCGTGTTCCTGCCCGGAAATGTCCCCGCTTGCAGCTGTCACCGAGGGCCCTGGGCGTTGCTCAGTTTACAATCGGTGGTTTATGCTTTTTTTGGTGGGGGGTGGCTGGGGAGGGGGCCGGGGAGAGGCTGTACATCTGGATTCTGCATCTGATGGAGAACATTCACGAAGGACCTTTCCCGTGGGAGACGAGATTTCCCAGCAGCCATCAACATTTGAGGCTGGCCTTCCTTGAGGGAGACGAGATTTCCTCGTGAGGAGCCATGTACACTCAGGATGGCCCTCTCTTTTTAAGACAAGATTTCCTGCCAGCCATCAACATGTGGGACTCATCTTTCTCTCACAGACGAGATTTCCCACCAGCCACGAACACCGGGGACTGGCCTTTCTCGCGAGATGAGATTTCCTTGGGCAGAGCCATGAGCATTCGAGACTCGCCTTTCTCTCGAAGGCGAGAGTTCCTGTCAGCCGTGAACATTCGGGCCTGGCTTTTCTCACGGAGACGAGATTTCCTGTTAGCCACGAACATTCCGGACTGACCTTTCTGGAGAAGAGGCAATTTCCTGCCAGCCATGAACATTCTAGATTCTCTCGAAGGCGAGAGATGAGGTTCCTGTCAGCCGTGAATGTTCGGTCTGGCCTTTCTCTCTCGGACGAGATTTCCTGTCAGATGTGAACTCCGGACAAGGAACGTTCCCGGTGTGGAGCGGGGCTTGGCCGGGGCCCCGCGCCCTCCACTCCCAGCTGGCCTGGACCCGTGGCGGCCGCCAGCCCCGGGTAGCCGCTGTTGACTCTGTAAGACTAGGGGCGCATTTGCCCTGCGAACCCCACGGAGCTGCGTGGAGCTGCCCGCGACGCTGTAAGTTCCCCTTGCGCCCCTAAATCTCCTGACGAGACGTCATTTCTTGGTGGCCGGGGTGAATGACGAGATCTACTGGCTTTGTTAGGACAAAGGCGAAGTTCAGCTCACTGGCAACACTGCCGCGGCCTCTCCTCTGTACTGTAATTTTGGGTGTAGTATATGATTCATGTCGGATATTCTATTCCTTTGTTGTTGTTGCAGTGCTGGGATTGGCACTCAGGGCCTTTTGTGTGCGAGCTAAGAGTCCTACCAAAGACCACTACAGCCCTGGTTTGTTACATTCCGTCATTCTTTTCCATCCTGTGATTGCAAACCTCGTGTGTGTGTGTGTGTGTGTGTGTGTGTGTGTTTGTGTGAGTGTGTGCGCACGTGTGTGCACTAGTACTGGGTACTTAGGACTTTGTGCTCCGGTTTAGCTGTTTTGCACCCAGGGCTGAGCTCTATCTATTGCTTGAGCCACCACTCCACTTCTGGATTTTTCATTGTTAATTGGAAATAAGAATCTCAATGACTTTTGCGCCTGGGCTGGTTTTGAACTGTAACTCTTCGGGTTTGTTGAACTTGCAAGAGACAGAAGGAGATTCTGATGATTTCTGTTTGTAGTATTTGAGCTGTTTTCCACGTCCAGCATTCTGGGTGCAAAGTAAGTTGCCCAGGGCTTGGGCGGCCCCCTCCCATGCCCCCTCCCCCTCTCCCCCTCCTGTACTCCCTCTCCTGCCCTTCCTTGCCCCTCCCATGTCCCACTTAGTGCCCCCTCCTCTGCCCCCATGGTGTCCCCTCCCGTGCTCCCTTGTGCCCCCTCCTCTGCCCCTCTCTTGCCCCTTCCCATGACCCCCTCCCATGTCCTCCCTCCTGGACCAGCCCCACCCACCGCCCGAGGCTTTCCTCTGTAAACACCCACGTTTGGCTGATCCTTAGAAATAAGGTGTCGGTTTAGGATTTTGAGGTGAAATCATCTTGGATTTGGGATGGGCCCCAAACCGATGCCTGCTGTCCTCTGAGGAAGGTGACCGGGGTGGTCACAGGCCAAGGAGCACCAGGGCCAGGGGAGCAGGAGGGCCGGGGAGGGCTGGGACCCTGTGGGGGGGGGCGGGGGCTGTGTCCCTGCCACCCCGAGTTTGGGTTTCTGCCCTCCAGAACCCGGAGAGAGTGAATGTCTTTGCCCGTGAGCCACCAAGTCTGCGGCAGCCCCAGGCTGTAAATGCCCAACCATTTCAGAGTAACGCAGAGCGGGGAGGGCTAGCTCCCAGGACTGCCTGGTGGAGGAGGTGGTGGGATTAGAACACCTCCTGTCACTTGTGGACTGGTTTGCCTACCTTCCTCGCAGGAGGCGGCATTTATTGTTAAGTCCTTATTCTGGGTCCTGGTGAACACTTTTTGCTTTTTTGCTTTTATTTGTTGTCATTGTTGTCGGTAGTGGGTGTGGAGTCATGGCCTGTGCTCCATAGGCAAGTGTACCACTGAGCCACGTTCTCAGGCCGTTTAGGTCTCAGTTACTGTTCCAGATCGAGGCTCACTTTCTGCCCGGGGCTGGCCTCAGACTCTGATCCTCCTGCTCTGCCTCCTGAGAATCTGGGATGACAGGCGTGCACTGAGCGTCTCTTTCCAGTGAGTTTGTCTATCCTGAGGGTTGCCTTGCCGGGAGCTGAGTTCATCTGCAGATCGGAGTAGACCATTTCCGCTTGGAAGGGCCTTGGCTTTTGTGTCTGTTGTTATTCCTCCTGCTTGTCCCTGGCATCTTAGCTGCAGACGGAAGCTCCTCCACCTCGAGAGCCACATGGAGGGAGGGGAAGAGGCCGGTGTGTCACTGGCAGCGGGGCGCAGAACATACTTCATCTTGTAATACAGAGAAAGGCTGTGGTGTGGTTGCAGGCTCATTCCAGTAATCGGTTTTTAGCACTAATGAGTGGTTCAGAGTGAGCTCAGCCTTACTGGCTGAGTGCCGACACTCAGGCTGACATCAGGCATTTGGAACTCGGTCAGAAACGATAATCTCCAAATAAGAGACCTCACATCTTTCTGTGTCCCGTGGTGGGTGGCGTGCTGGGCGTCTGCAATTGGAGCCCGCCTGGTACTTGTGACAACCTTGTGTCAGCACTCTCATTCAAATTGGGTAGCTTGGGGCTGAACTGGCTGGAAATGAAGACAGTGCGGCTGATGGGTGATGGCAGAGAGGAGGCCGAAGGGGGGAGGCCGCAGGGAGGAGGATTCCAGGAGGAGGCCACAGGGAGGAGGACTCCAGGAGGAAGCTGCCCAGCCCTACATGCATCAGATCCGATGGCTGCCGACCGGCTCATGGAGTGCGGGGCCTGGCGGTGCAGAGGAAGGTTGGCAAATGAGAGGTAGACCAGGCAGCAGGAGGGACAAGCCAACAAAAGCCACCATTGCCAGCATTTTCCTTTGTGCCCTGCTGCGGGCCTGGAGTGGGTTCCAGGAGACCTACTGGGTCCTAGGGTGGCTGTTGTAATGTCTCAAGCAGAGTGGGTGGCTAGGACTAGAGTGATAACCCCGGGAGGTGGGGCAAGGGGCTCTGTTGGGAAATCTTCTGGGGTGCCGGGCAATGCGCTCCCTCTAGCTTCCTCCCTCCCGTTCCCCTCCTGGCTTGGTGACACATCTCTGCTTCCCGATCTGTGCCACCACTGAGCTCTCAGGGGAGGGGGGTCAGGTCTCAGATTCCTCAGGTCTGCAGGACCCTTACCAGTTCCGGTTCAGAGCAGAAAATTCCTCTCCGTTGGTGAGATGGAAAGACTTCAGATCAAGCAGTTGGTTAGAATCAAACTTGGGGCCAGGCATGGTGGTGCACACCTGCAATCTCAACAACTAGGACACGGAGAGGAAGACTGTGAGTTCTGCACTGCCCCAGGACGACAGAGAAAGATCCTGCTTCAAAAACAAGCACACAAAACCCACAAAAGCAAAAAGAGAACCTTGAAGCAGAAAACCAGTTCTGATCCTGTCACCTGCGTACATTCACATTGCCTTGAGCTCTGAATTTCCCTGGGTGGAGACATCATTAGAGGGGGACAAGTACCCCACGATCTACCCCCCCCCATTCCTCTGTTGCTCTTTCACCAGTCCTGTGGGGCAGTCCTGAGTGGAGCAGGTACCGCTGTGTTCACCGACAAGGTGATTCTGTCCCCTTAACTTAGCTAATTTCTCTGAACTGTTGCCAGAAAACTTTTCTGGGCTCCAAAGAGGGACACGGTGACCGGATCGCGCTGCTAAATTGCTTTCAGACCAGAAAACGATGTCATCTGCACAACAAAACGCTTCCTCTCAGGGACACTTTATTCTTTTTTTTTTTTTTTTTTTTTTTTTTTCTGCAGGTAGGCTTTGATTGGGAATGGAAAGATAAAAAAGTGCATTTAGTTTGAAGTGTCTTTAGGACTTAAGCAAAAGGCTTGAACAACCGCATCAATTTTCCTGGATAGATGGAAAAGGGTTTGAAAGTAAAGTCCTGCTCTGGATGAGAGACATTAATGGGGAACCCAGAAAGATGAATTTTGTCACTGAAGTCAGGGTTTCCTGAGTCTGTGTCAGAGGGACCAGAGAAATCAAGACGCTGCCACCCAAGTAGGGGCCATGTATCAGGCACAAGGGACACTGATCTGGGCTGGGCCCCAACTCAGTATATTAGGAACCCCCCCCCCCAAAGGATACATGCTTCCTCAGGGGAGAGGGGAACTGTTGCTGGAAAGTTCAGGAAATGACTAGAATTAGTGCTCCTTGGAAATCTCCCTTCCCTGTGTTCTGGACCTTGTCCGTGGCTAAGAATCATGGGAGGTGTAGACCTTGTCCATTGCTAAGAATCATGGGAGATGTACACCTTGTCCATGGCTAAGAATCATGGGAGGTGTGCACCTTGTCCCTTTGCTAAGAATCATGGGAGATGTGGACCTTGTCGATTACTAAGAATCATGGGAGATGTGGACCTTGTCCATTGCTAAGAATCATGGGAGATGTGGACCTTGTCCATTGCTAAGAATCAGGGGAGGTGCGGACCTTGTCCATGGCTACGAATCATGGGAGGTGTCAATTTTTCCCCTTTGGCTGACTCTGGATTCCTCCCAATGACCCTGCTCTCTGCCTGCTTCTCTCCTCCTTTCTCAGATGATCTTAGTTCACTGTCCTCCCTCTATCCTCCTGTGCCCAGGTTGGGTCCCAGTCCGTGCAGGGGCCGTGCAGGGGCTGTGGGCATCCACTGTCACAGAGTTCCCACTGGATCCTGTGCCCTGTGAGAGGCAAGCCCCTCCTGTCTCCCACCCCTTAGCATGGAGGAGTCTGTGGGCTTCCTTAAGTCTGACATTATTTTATTTTATTTTTTGCCTTAGAGCTTGAACGCAGGCCCTGAGTTAAATCTGACATGATAACACCCACTTACCCCTGAGAACCAGCTCAACCCACCTCCCAGGTTTACTTCTGGCCGGGAGAAAATTGTCTTTCTGACCCCATAGCAGAATAGGAGAACACGTGGATAAATCATTAATAAATGTGTTTACTACTTTTATTTGCATTGGCTGTCAAATTAAATATTGCATTAAGCGAGTTAAATATTCATATTGCATTAAATAAACATATTGCATTAAAAAATTAAGTGCTGGGAGCTGTTCCTTGGAGCTGGGTTAAGAAGGCTTTAGCACCACCAGTCAGCCAGCATTAACTGTGCCATCCATGAATTATTTGGGCTCAAAATAATTGGGGAGAGGAGCCCCTGGGTGTGGGGTGTGGATCGTGCTCTATGGGTTTAGTTATGTTGGACCTGAGCCTTGAACTCAGGGCCTGAGTGCTGGATGTCCCAGAGTTTTTCTTTTTCCTTTTTCTTCAAGGCTAGCACTCTGTCAGTCAAAACACAGCTCCACTTCTGGCTTTTTGCTGGTTGATCGGAGATAAGAATCTCACAGATATTCCAGCCGAGCCAGGCTAGCTTTAAACTACAATCCTCAGACGTCAGCCTCCTGAGTGGCTGGGATTATAGGCGGTAGAGGCTGTGTGAGCCACCAGCACTGCTCTGCAGACAGTTTTGGTTCTGACAGCTGGGTGAAGGACGTGTTCTGGCATGTAGCAAATTGGGGACCAGGGAAGCTAGAAAATGTCCTGCAGTGCCCAGGATATTCCCACGCAGAAGAAAGATCTGAATTTCCAATAGTCAGTCCCCTAGGAATGTTGTAGGAAAAAAAAAATCTTCATGCTACATCAACTGGCTTAGCAAAGCTACGGAACCATATCCATCGCATTAATCCTTTTTGAAAGCTTAACCATATTCTCGTGGGACATCTTTATGGGGAGGTTTGCACATGTTCAGGGGTCGGTGTTCTTGAGTTTTCCTTTATGCTTCAAAAGAGTGTGTGAGCAGACACAACGTGGGTTTTGACTAACTTCCAGACAGGTGCATACTCAGCCTTCCCAGGGTCTCAGGGCGGGCTTTCCCAGGTGCATACTGCACCTCAGGAAACCCATCTGTGGGGCTGGGCACCAGGAGAGGTGGGAAGACCCTTTCTCCATCCGGTCCACACCTCATCATCGCAGCTGAGTCTCACCTCACACAAGAGAACCAAGCACTTTACCACTTGAGCCATGCCCCACCCCCCAACAGCCCTTTGTTTTTCATTTTGTTTTGGAGATCAGGTCTCCCTAACTTTGCTCAGACTGGCCTTGGAAAAACTCACCATCCTCCTGGCTCAGCTGTCTGAGTAGCTGGGATAACAGGCATGTACCGCCGTGCTGGGGATCCCCACCCAGGTTTTGATTTCTTCCATAAACAAAATAAAAATAATATAGGGAACTCTCTTATTTCATCTGGGATGCCATGACCTAAGACTTCAGACCGAGTAATTTATAAACCACGGGATTTTATTGTTCCCGAGTGTGGAGGCTGACGAGCCCAGCGGCATGGGGGGTGTGTGGGGATAGCAGGGTGTCAGGGTGCTGTAGATTTGGTGTGTCACACAGGGCCGTTGTACTTTCTGTGCTCATTTTGCTACGTCCCTCCCTCCTTCCTCTGGCTCAGGGCAGGGATTTGTCATTACAAACACATCAAGTCCGGGAGAGCAGGACGGAAGGGGTGACATTGTCCAAAAAGCAATGTACTCTTTATCTGACTTAGGTAACTCTAATCCCTTGGTATATCACCTTCATAATAACAATAAAAATAAAAAAAATCAAGTAAAGCAGAAAGGGTGGGGATGTGGATCAAGTTTTATTGCATTTACCTACTAAGTGCAAGGCCCTAAGTTCCATCCTAATACAGCAAAAAACAAAACAAAACACAAAACAAAAAAAACCCCACAAAACAAAACCAGGCACCAGTGGCTCACCCCTGGAATCCTAGCTACGTGGTAGGCTGAGATCTCAGGATCTCGGTTCAAAACCAGCCCGGGTAGAAAAGTCCCTGTGAGACTCTTATTTCCAATAAACCACCAGAAACTGGAAGTAGTGCTGTGGCTCAAAGTGGTAGAGCACTACTAGCTTGAGCAAAAGAGCTGAGGGACTGAACCTAGACCCTGAGTTCAAGCCTCATGACTGACCCCCCCCAAAAGAGAAAGAAAAAAAGTCCTTTCTAGAAAAGGAATATAGTTGTTACTAGTATTGGATGTACTGGAGCTCAGCTATGGAATAGAATTGAACCAAATGATCTGTACCTTGGGGCATTTTTTTTTTTTTTTTGTCTTCTATTGATTCCAACTCTTCCTTACTATTGTTGCTTAATGAAGAACCGCTGTAGTTTCTAATAACACGGTGTGGCCCTGGGGTGGATGAAGTCAGACTTTATTTCCCCTGTGATGCCCAACCCTTTGTCAAATTAAAAGTGGTGGCGGGGGGGGGGGGGGGGGGGAGGAGGGCGAAGGAAAATTGGTACAAATGTAGAATCATTCCCTTCCCCCCTCCCCAGATTAGTGTGCTGACTGCAGCGTTTTATGACCCGGGTGGATTTCCTTCATGAGGGGATTGGAGAGGCCTAGAGGCTGGCTGGCTGGGCTGAATTAGGGAGGGTTTAGGTTGTATTTAATGGCTCCCTCAACCCCCCCCCCCCCAAGCTACTCCTGACGGCTTCCAGACATGGGGGAAGAAGTTGAGCGGGTGTCTTTAAAAGCCTTTCACAGTGTTGAAAATCAACTACCTTAGCAGTGGCCATCCATTCAGAGATGGACACCAGTGCGTTTAGCTGGGCGAGGGGCAGAGCCAGGGCTGGGGCTCTGAGAGGGTGGCGTCGTGCTAGGCGTCCCCCTGGGCTGGGTGCTGTCTCTGTGTGGGACAGGGTGGGTTGGGAGGGAGGAGGTCATCTGAGGACCCAAGCGGTCCCTTCCCAGCCACCTCCACAGGGCCTGGAGCCCTTCCCCCAAGTCCCAGACTGTGTGGTCAGTCCCCTGCTCACCCACTGGGCGGCTGTGTGGGTTGAGTGGGGGTTTTTGACCCAGTCTCCTTCCTTCCTCTCCTTTTCCTCCCTCCTCTCTCCCTCCTCCTCTCTCTTCTCTTTCTCTCTCCCTTTTCCCTCCGTTCTCCTCTCTTTTCTCCCTTCTTTCTTCCTTTCCCTTTTCCCTTCTCTCTCTCTCTCCTCTCTCCTCCCTCTTTTTCTCTCCTCTCGCCTTTCTCCTCTCTGCGTTCTCCTTTCTCCCTTCTTTCTTCTCTTTCTGCTGGTACTTTCTCTCCTCTCTTCCTTCTCTCACTCTCTACTGATACTCTCTGTCCTCTCTCCCCTCTCCCCTCTCTCTTCTCTCTCTCTCCTCTCTCCCCTTGCTGGGGCCTCACACTTTCAAGGCTTCCTAGTGCCTTGGGGGCTCACCGGGGCAGATCCTGCCATTTCTCGTCCTGCTCCTGGAGGGATGTTCCCCAAGGTGGGGTGGGGAGGCCCCCTGGCCCCCAGCCCCCCTGGCACCGGGACTTGGGGGCAGGAGTCTGTTCTCAGGGGTGACAGAGACGTGGGTGTGTCAGGTGGCAGGGGCTGCGGTGGCCCTTGGCACTGCAGTCACTGCCCTGCCTGACAGCGATGCCCTGGGTGGCCCAGTGGAGCGCAGACAGGAGTCTGGGGGCTCCCTAAGTTCTGGGGTCCACTACTGAGGTGGAGAGAGCATCTGGCAGGACCCGCTGTCGCCCAGGGCTGTGTGGGCCCTGTCTCTGGACTGTGTCTCTGGACTCTGTGGTTTTGTGCCCCTCTGGGGCTCACTGCTGCTGTGTGTCCGTGCTTTGACCGATACAGTCACAGCAGAGGGCGTGAGGAGGCTCTTTCCTGCTCCATGGGCACCAGAGGGAGAAGATACTCAGAGTGTGAGCAGGTGGACAGGTGGACAGGTGGCTGGGTGGACAGGCAGATGGACTGATGGGTGGATGGTAGATGGGTGTGTGGACAGTGGATAGATAATGATGGGCGGGTAGATGCACAGATGGGTAGTTGGATGACAGAGAAATTCTTGCTGAGTTTCTGTGAGCTCTTGGCCATTTTCTAAAGCACGTAAGAACTGCACGTTTGGAATCAGACTTACATTACTGACCTCAGACTGATGGACCAGTGTATATCACCTCTGTGTGTGTGTGTGTGGGGGGGGGGGGAAGGTCTCTGGGGACTCTCATTAGGTCACAGATTCGGGGCACCAGTGAGTTAAGCGCCTGATTTAACCGCCACAGTGTTTGCATGCATTGCAAAAAGATTCGGGGCACCAGTGAGTTAAGCGCCTGATTTAACCGCCACAGTGTTTGCATGCATTGCAAACACGTCGCGCACTTCACCATAAATAGCTAGGAATTTTAGCTGCCAATTAAAAAAAAAAAATCAATGAGCGAAATGCCAGATTGGATTCGAGAGGCTGGGCTGGAAGCCTCAGAGCTGAGTTCGCATCCCGGCTTCACGGTGGAGGGGGCTGTGTGTGGCGCGGACGCACACGTGGCCGTCCAAGTGCACGGGGTGGGGGGGCCCACAGAGCCCCACAGGGGAGCCTCTTTGTTTTTTCTTCCAATTTTGGAGGATTTGAAAACATTCCAAGCAACCAAACAAGTAACCAGGGAGCCAGGAGGGATTGCTCCTCCCGTCCTGGGGCCAGACCGCCTTTCCTAGCAGGTGGCCTAAACATCACCTTCCCTGGGGGTGGAGATTGTCCTCACTGTGCAGCTGTCCCCAAAGTTCTGGCTAGGACCGGCATGGCGAATCAGTGGCTTCTGGGTTTGATCCATACTACTGTTGTGTTGCTCACCCAAATTGTCCTTCCTCCCTCCCTCCCTTCAGGAGAGCCCAAGATTCCATCCTGACCCTTCTGGTACCAGGGCTGCCTCTCTTGTAGGTGTGCTACGACATTCAGGGCGCAGAAAGGGCTCTGGCTTTGCACAGTGCTTTGTACCACAGCAGTCTGGCTCTCGGGTTCTCCCCGCTGAAGAGGCAGAATTTGTCCTTGGACCACAGTTGGCTCAGCTCGGCTGCCACCGCGTGCAGCACACAGGGACACAGTGTCCACTTGCAGGTACCTGCACCTACGTGCTCCCAAAGCTGGACAGGGAGGAGCCAGACCCCCCCCCCCCCCAACTCCTCACAGCGCTGAGTCTGCGTCCCGCCTTTCTGCCAGCAGCAGGGGAGGGAACAGGCTGACAGACGCTGCCTGATTCCACAGCCAAATGTCACCTCCTCCCTGGGGGCTCAGCGTGGCAGAATAAATTTCAGCTCCTTGGCACGTTTCATCCCAGTGTAGGTTAGACCAGCAGAGGTCCCACCCAAGCCGCCAGAAGGACTGAGTGGCCCGGAGAGGAGAAGGAGGGCTCTGAGCGTGTATGGAGCTGTGTGCTCCTGGAGTGGAGCTCCCAGTGCCTCTTCCATGCGTAAGGAATGAATATGTCACCTGGGACGTCCATACGTTGGATATTGAGAACCTCTTGTGTGGAATGTGTCCACATACCTCATCCGAAGTTTAGGATTCAACAGAATCCATATAACACATGCAAGGAGTTTTCATTGGCCTTGTGAAGAGATGAGGAAGAGGGGGAGAAGGAGAAAGGCTGCTCAGTTCTGACATCAGCACAGGAGTCCATGTGCAGAAAAATGGATGGAAGGATGGCTAGATGGTAGTTGGAAGGATGGCTGGAAGGAAGGATGGTTGATGGATGGATGGAAGGATGGATGGGTGGATGGATGGAAGGATGAGTGGATGATGGATGGATGATGGGCGGATGGATGGAAGGATAGATGATAGAAAGATGCATGTATGTATGTTTATATGAATAGATAGGTTGATGGATGGATGGAAGGATGTACAAATGATTGATGGATGGAAGGATGGATATACTCATTTGTCTTTTAGACCCTGAAATGGAAATTCACTTTCTTTTTTTTTTTAGAATCTGATTTTTTTATTGTGAAAATAATGTACAGAGGGGTTACAATTACATGAGCAAGAGAATGAGTATATTTCTTATCAAGCATTGTAGTCTCCTCCTTTGTTTCCCCTTCCCATCCTCCCCCCACCCCTCTACCCAACTCTCCTCCCCCCTCCTACCAAAGTTGTAAAGTTCGCTTTCTACATAATGACTTGTATGTCTCATTGTTGCAATGGGTCCACCTGTATCCCTATTTAAATGATTTGTTTTTCCCTTCCCCTCCACAAATTATACCAACATCAAATACAGTGAAAACAGGAGTTATACCGTGGGGGAGGGATGGAAATTCAATTTCTGATTTACTCATAGAGCAAAAGCCTGTTGACTAAATGCTGACACAGATGCGTGTATCAGTTATTGATCACTGTGTACAAATCACCTTAGGAGCTTGGATGCTCAAAACCAACATTTATTACTCCTGTGTGTGTGTGTGTGTGTGTGTGTGTGTGTGTGTGTGTGTGTGTGTGTGTGTGTGTGTGTGTGTGTGTGTGTGTGTGTGTGTGTGTGTGTGTGTGTGTGTGTGTGTGTGTGTTCAGTGGCTTAGCAGGGCCCTTCGTGTGAACACCCTGGACTATCTGGCTCTTGACTAGAAGAGTCTTATCTCTTGACCACAGGTGTATCCCTGGGACAGTTTACATCTGGTAAATGGCATGTAGGGGAGCATAGAGAAGTCATAGGATGTTTTTTTTTGGTCACTTAGTCTTAGAAGTGACTTCCTGTTGGTTCTGTTTTGTTCATTTTGTTAGAAGAAAAGGGGGAAGTCCAGCTCACACTCAAGGCGGGGAGGGGAGGACTTAATGGATGATTGGATAGTGATTAGGGACAAGTGAGCATGGCTAATGGGTTGGGGGCTCATCCTCCTCAGGACTCCATGGGAAAGCTACCTGTGGGATCAGAATACAGCTTACGGAAACTGACACAGTGCCCCCGGGAAGCCTGTGTGGGAAGCCCAGGCCCTGAACCCAAAGGCCTCAGTGTGTGGAAGGGTTCCTGGAATACTGGATCCTTCAAAAACAGATCTGGCGCAGAAGCCTGAGGCGAACGTGAGCTGGGGCCAAGGTCCATTTCCCAGCCAGGTTTTTTTCTCTGGTGCTTGACACTTGGATCTCTGGGGTGTTAACTCTTGGGCTTCATCTTCTTCTTCACCTTGAAGCTGGCCATGGTTTCTACGTCACAGGACGACTGTGTGAACCATTCAGAGGCCGAGACGCGGAGTTCCTAGCTCCTGTTTGGAGCCCTGGTTTCCTCTCTCCCTCCTTCCTGATCATTTGTTCCAGTTCTGACAGTTCTGTTCTCTCCTCTCTGGAACTTTTCTGCCCAGAACGGCCTTCTATCTACATTCTTCCAAATAATAACCCTCAAAACCCCTATAAAAACGCTCTGTAATTCGGACAGCATGCCACAGGAAGTCCCAGGGCCGGAGATGGGGCTGCCTGGTTGTCACTGTGATGGAAGCAGGCTTGGGGCTCCATCCTGGGTCACCCCGAGTCCCCACCATGCTGGCACCGGGAGAACAGAGCCCCCCCCCCCGCAAGCTCCTTGTCCCCCAGCTCATGGCCGCCTGGGATGTCTTTCCGAGGAGAAAGGAGCCAAAGGGACCCATGAGAACGTGGCCCTCAATTCACAGTGCCCCCCCCCAGCGCAGGCAGTGGGGGATGATAGCTGGAGGGTGAGTTTGCAGCAGGAGCTGTTATTATTCCAGAGTCTCAGAACTGCCCTGCGCCCTGTCCTGTCTGAGACACAGTAGCCTCCTTCCAGAATTGGGGCAGTCCTACATTGGGGGACCTCCCATGGGGAGGGGATGGCCCTCTGAGAGGCCAAGGCCTTTCCCAAGGTCACCACAGTTAATCTGTGAGGCCTGGGAGCCCAGTGTGGAAGTCCTTCCGGGCTCCTGAAGCACCTACTTCCTCCAGGAGGCCTGAGCATTCCAGGTATCTTCCAAACCCGCTCTGCGCCCCAGGTGCTAAATCCAGAGTTGTCTCAGCCCAGAGCATCTGGAAGGAGGTCAGGCCAGGCAGTGCCCATGAGCTCTGAGCTTTGCTGCAGGTTGGATGCTTGACCTGACGGTCCTGGACCAGAGCAGAGTCGATGAGCACGCTTCTCCCCCTGCAGGCCCAGGGCAGAACTGCAGCTACTTCTGCATCCTGATGCTTGGTTTATTTAACTTTTCCTCTCCCTCCTGGTCCTTCCTTTCCCCCTTCCTTCCTTCCTTCCTTCCTTCCTTCCTTCCTTCTTTCCTTCTTTCCTTCCTTCTTTCCTTCCTTCCTTCCTTCCTTCCTTCCTTCCTTCCTTCCTTCCTTCCTTCCTTCCTTCCTTTCTCTCTCTCTGTCTCTCTGTCTCTCTGTCTCTCTCTTTCTGTCTGTCTTGTATCTGGCTTTGCTAGTTAATTGGAGATGGATTTTCACAGGCTTTTTTCCTCTGCCCAGGCTGGCTTTGAACAGCCATCCCCTGGATCTCAGCCTCCGGAGATTACAGGGGTGAGCCGTGGTGCCCAGTCTTTTTATTTTTTTACTTAATGGTGGATCCTGGAGTTTGACTGCCATCACATCTTTCTGTGCATTGGATGCTTCCTCCTGATGCCGAGCTGTTTCCAGTTACAGCTCATTCTGAACTGAAAGTGTACAAATCACTAGTGTGCATTGACACAGGTCTGTGCATTGTGAAGACTCAGATCATGGATTTTTCTCATTTGCCACCATTGATTTTCCATGACTAATAATTACCATTTATACACAACCTCTATGCAGTGCAAGTGATATTTATACCAGCAATTATCCAAAGTAACTTTCTTTTTTCTTTTTTCTTTCTCTCTCTCTTTCTTTCTTTGTTTCTTTCTTTCTTTGTTTCTTTGTTTCTTTGTTTCTTTCTTTGTTTCTTTGTTTGTTTCTTTGTTTGTTTCTTTGTTTGTTTCTTTGTTTGTTTCTTTGTTTCTTTCTTTGTTTCTTTCTTTCTCAGTTGTGGGGCTTGAACTCTGGGCCTGGGCGCTGTCCTTCAGCTCTTCAGCTCAAGGCTAGCACTCTACCACTTGAGCCACAGTGCCACTTCTGATTTTCTGATGGTTTATTGGAGATAAGAGTCTCATGGTCTTTCCTGCCCAGGCTGGCTCCGAACCTCAGTCCTCAGATCTCAGCCTCCTGAGTAGCTAGGATGACAGCTGTGAGCCACCAGGGCCTGGCCTAGAGTAACTTTCAATGTTAAAAAAGGTTTTTTGTTTTTTTTGGGGGGGGGTTTGTTTTTGGGAAAGGAGGCTGTTAAGAAAATTGAATCTTTTTAGTTTCACCACATTCTCCTCCTCCACCTCCTCCTCCTCCTCCTCCTCTTTCTCCTCCTCCTCCTCCTCTTTCTCCTCCTCCTCCTTTCTTCCTCCTCTTTCTCCTCCTCCTCCTCCTCCTCTTTCTCCTCCTCCTCCTCCTCCTCTTTCTCCTCCTCCTCCTCCTTCTCCTCCTCCTTCTTATAAATCTAGACAGTGTTCTTTTTCATCCAAAATAAGAATCGAGCAATCAGAGCCTGAAATTGTGGGATAAACGAAGTTTGAATCGACATTCCCACCAACTGGGTGGTGATGAGCAGCCTCCCAGGGACCTGGTGAATTATTGATTTTGCTCTTGATATCTGAACTCCTTTGAGGGCTTTTCCCCTTCCCCTCAGATAATGCAGGCCTGTCCCCTGCACGTCTCAGCTGTGGCCCACCCTTACTTCAGCATTCAGGGCTTCTTGTAGTCCTCCCTCCCTCCTTCCTTCCTTCCCTTCCTCTCTCACTTCCTCCCTCCCTTCTTTCCTCCTCTTTCTCCTTTCCCTCCTCTCCTCCCCTACTTTGAGGAAGAGTCTTACTAAGGTCCAGGTTGGCCTGCTGCTTACTCTCCCAAGTGCTGGGCTCAGTCAGGGGTGAGCAAGCAGGTGTGGAGGGGGCTGGTGACCTCACAGGTTGGGAAGGAGAAAGGCACTTTCCACAGGCGCCCTGAATGTCTCTGTGTATCTGTGTGTGTGTCTCTGTGTCTCTGTGTGTTGGTGTCTGTATCTCAGTGTGTATGTGTCCGTGTCTCTGTGTGTATCCATGTCTCTGTGTAGGTGTCTGTGTAGCTGTGTGTTTGTGTGTGTGTGTGTGTGTGTGTGTGTGGCTGGGCTGGGGCTGGATAGGGAGTGTGTTCATGAGGTTGAGTGTCTGTGGGAGGACACAGGTGTAGAACCCTGCTCAGGATCCTGCCCCAGGTGGGGCCTGGGACCTGCCTTCTGTGGCTGTGGCTGTAGGTGGCAGCAGAGCCCACCTTTGCTGGGCGGTGGAATGTTATCTCCACAGGCCGGGCTGGCCAGCCTGGGGGTGAGCCGCAACCGGATTAGCCAGGCCCTCATTGAGTTACCCGTCTTTCCTGCAGGGGCCTGCTGGCTCTGGCCCGCGCCGGGCAGATCCCTATCGAAGCCCTCTGCCCGCTCCCCACCCTGCCCTGACTCAGGGGCTTCTGGGCACAGCCAGTGCCCAGGCCTAAACCCAGCCAGGAGGTCCTGACCCACCTCTCCCTCTCCTGGGGTCGGTGTCCCTTCCTCTCGGCACCTTACAGGCAAGGGGAGGGGCGGAGTCCCCGTGGCTGCCTGCCTCCCTCTGCCATTCCCCCGCTGTGTGGGAACTGGGGCCTCTCTGGGCTGGAGTTTCTTCCTAGGTGAAGAAATTGTAGGGCTTCGAACTTGACTTTGATTTTATAGGCCCGACGGAGGTGACCTTCCCATCTGCCCATCTGCGGGCAGAGCCATGCTGAGGAAGCCCTTCCAGCCTCCGATGTTTTCTCTGTCTGTCTCTCTGCTTTAATTAGGAGAAGATTCATACATGGTATAATGAATTTTAGGGTATTTTCTCTACCCATGAGGGACCCCAACACCCTTACCTACCCCTCACCAACCAGTCATCCCAGTGCTGACGCTGGCTTTGTTGTTCTATGCGTTTCATTGAAATGGCGCCCTCCCTGCCCCCTCCCTCTCCTCCCCCTCCCTCTCTCTTCTGAATCACCTGTTCTTCCCCCCACCCCCCCAGGGGAGCTGGCTCTGCTGTCCTGGACAGCTTGGGGCCTCCTCCCCAGCACTCCTTGGCCTCCTGGCTTCCTCCCCAGAGAAGGAGATGCTGGTGAAAAGCAGCCGGCCCTTCACAGCCCAGCGGCTTGGCTTCCATCATTGGTTTCAAACTCAATTTGTGTCCCTGCCAAGAGCAGCCTCCTCCCACTCCTCCTGGGCCCAGGGGTCCGGGGCACTGCATGGCAGCACTTCAGAACCCCACAGCTGCCAGCGGAGGGGCAGCCCGCGGGGAGCCGTGCTGGGCCCTGAATGCTTGTCCATCCGGGCGCAGGCTCTGGGCCGGAGGTCCTGGGGCTCATCGCCAGCCAGCAAGGGAGCTCTCTGCCCTGGGGGGACCAGTCTCTGTCCTCCAGCCCCACACAGCAGTGGGCAGGCTTGGGGACCCTCCCTGCGCCTGGCTGCCTTGGAACCCCAGGACTATGTGGGGGCATCAGGAGGGAGGCCCATTTCTGAGAAGAACGGGGTGGGGGCTCTCGCTCAGCTCAGGGCTGCGGGAGGCGGGTGCTCGGGGCCTCAGAGGAGGGCCATTAAGGGCTCAGCCTTTGTATGTGTGTGTGTATGTGTGTGCACAGTATGTATGCTGTGTGTATGTGTGTGCAATACGTATATGTGTGCAGTGTGTGCTGTGTATGTGCTGTGTGTGCTGTGTGTGTACACAGTATGTGTGTTGTATGTGTGTGCAGTATGTATATGTGTGCGGTGTGTGCTGTGTATGTGCTGTGTGTGCTGTGTGTGTATTTGGTGTGTGTGTGTGTACAATATGTGTGCTGGGTGTATGTGTGTACAGTATGTATATGTGTGTGTGCTGTGTATGTGGTATGTGTGTGTGCTGTGTGTGTATATGATGTGTGTGTGTGTGCTGTGTGTGTATGTAGTATATGTGTGCTGTGTGTACTGGAGATAGAGAAGTTGAGGGCCAGCAGGGTAAAGCAACCTGCCCAGGGTTGCACAGCTCCCAAACAATACAGCGGGGATTTGAACCCCTGTTATCTGACTCCAGCCTTCACCCTCCTCTCCTCCAGGCTTTATCAGGGAGAATCTAACTGTTCCCAAACTTAGCCGAATGGCAGAGTAGGGAAGAGGGGATAAAAAGATGTCCTCAGCATGGGGACTCCATAGCATCCCTTCCTCCCTTCCTCCCTTCCTCCCTTCCTCCCTTCCTCCCTTCCTCCCTTCCTCCCTTCCTCCCTTCCTCCCTTCCTCCCTTCCTCCCTTCCTCTCTTCCTCCCTTCCTCCCTCTCTCCTCTCCTTCCCTTCCTTCCTCCTTCTCAACCCTTTATCTTTTTAATTTTTTTTTCAATAGAGTCTTGTTCTTTTGCCCAAACTGGCCTTGGACTACAATCCTCCTATCTCTACCTCTAGAGTAGCTGAGATTACAGGCATGTGCTGCCATGCCCAGGCTGTTGGTTGCTCTTTGCATGCCCTTCTTGCTCTTTGGAGGGAGTTCCTGTGGGTTGCTGTCACTTAAGGTCTGGGGGTTTTGCTCATCTTCTATGATGGCGTTGTGTCTCTGTAGGCTGCCTGCAAATCTGCCTCACACTTATTTATTCATCCAGTCGTGTAATTACAACAGTATGAACCATGATTTATAATCCAATAGAACATTATTTATTTATTTATTTATTTTTGGGTCCGGTCGTGGGGCCTGAACTCTGGGCCTGGGCGCTGTCCCTCAGCTCTTCAGCTCAAAGCAAGTGCTCTACCACTGAGCCATCTTCCCAGCTCCTAGAACATTATTTTGTTGGTCCAGTTGTTCCCAGTTCAGCTGGGCCTTGGGTTTTGATGGATTTACTTTTATAAGGAATGGATGTGATGATCGATTATTGGGGTGGGAATGAATAAGATGGTGAGTAAGTGAGGGCAAAATTTAAGGGGTCTCCTGAACCCCATACAGTGAGGCAATTAAAAAAAAAGAAAATCACAACAAATAGATCTCATGATGAAAAAACATCAGCATTTTGCCAGGTACTGGTGGCTCAGGCCTGTAATCCTAGCTACTCAGGAGGCTGAGATCTGAGGGTCACTGTTCAAACCAGCTCAGGCAGGAAAGCCCATGAAACTCTTATCTCCAATAAACCACCAGAAAACTGGAAGTGGTACTGTGGCTCAAGCGGGAGAGCACTAGCCTTGAGCTGAACAGCTCAGGGACAGTGCCTAGGCCCAGAGTTCAAGCCCCACAACCAAAAAGAAAATCAGTATTTTAAAATAAAGCCAGGTATAAATCTCTGTAAATCACTTTGCCAGGTAGCTAGTATTTGTACATATTTTACAGTTGTTGGATTGTGTTGATAACTTATGTATCCAGCTTTCTCCACGACTTACTTACTTTCCTTCCTTCCTTCCTTCCTTCCTTCCTTCCTTCCTTCCTTCCTTCCTTCCTTCCTTGCTTTTGCTGGTCATGGTACCTGAACTCTGGACCTGCGCGCTGTCCCTCAGCTCTTCAGCTCAAGGCTAGTGCTCTACCACTTGAGCCACAGTGGCACTCCTAGCCTTTTCTGCTTATATGGTGCTAAGGAATCGAACCCAGGGCCTCATGCATGCTAGGCAAGCACTCTACCACTGAGCCACCTTCCCAGCCCTCCACGACTTCTTGCCCTGTGAAATGTACCACCCCGCCTTGGTGGTTGGGATGACAAGTTCTCCCTACTTCCAGAGGTGTGGGATCAGCTGGGGTGAGCTGAGGTCCGCTGGCTCCAAGGCTCTCTGTGCTGGGTAATTTTGGGGTGTGTGGGTTCAAGGCTAGGGAAGGATTCCTGCCAGGATTGCAGCTTCTGAGGGGGTGTGGTGGGGGTCTGTGCCCCCTCCCGGAGGGGGGCTCTTCTGTCTCAAACTGGCTTCCAGGCACTAAAATCAAACCCACAGCTCCCACCCTGGCAGAAACAGAGGGTGCTGTAATCTCGATATCGGAAGATGTATTTCCTTAATTTCTGCCTAATGGAAAAATCCTTATGTCTGATCAATTCAGGTCAGTTTCAAGTGAATTTCATCCAAGGTGATTCATGTTAAAAATCAATACTTAACGGTTTAGGAAAAGGTGGTGAGTTCTATTCCAAAAGAACCTCAACGCTTCCTGGAAGATTCCACCCACTCAGCCTTCTCCCCCTTCCTGGGCTGGCCCCATTCTCTTCATTCAGTGGCTACCCCCCCCCCCCCACTCAGCTGAACTACAGCCTGTGGGCCTCTGCCGGCCCAGGGGCTCTGTTTGTCCATCCATGCATTTCAGAATCCCAGAAGACGTTCTGATTGGGCTGTATTTGCCTCGTTGCCTGACCCCTGGTCCAATCAGCTGCCAACGATGGTTCTAGCTCTGCCGGGGTTGGACAGTGAGTTGTGCAAGAGGTGTGGGTCTTCCTGCCAGTTCACCCAGGGGCTGAGATGAACCAGTCCAGAAGTGGGTCCAGACAGGCTGTCCTTCCTCCGCCCGCTTCGCGTAGCATTATTCATGTATGGTGAGTCCTGTGTACTGCAGGACTCATAGCTGTACACAGGGCAGGACGGTGCAGTGCAACCCCCTAACCCCCCCCCTCCCCGCCCATTTCCCAACTTGATTGTTGGCTTTTTTTTTTGCCAAGAAAGGAATTTCCCATAGAGCTCCAGCGTCAACGCAAATTACTTAAAAAAAAAAGAATGTTAAACTTAATATTTAAGCATGATGATCATAAACCTCCCGTATGCTTGTTGCTTTTTATACAAGCTGCAAACAAACATATAAATTAAATACAAACAGCCCAATAAAATCTGAACGAGCCACATTAATTCAGCGTGATGGATGTTTTCTCCTGGGCTGAAAATGAAATCACTTCTCACAAAGCAGATTGGGTACCGGGTACCTTTGAATCTGGGGTGCCGCTGGGCGGTGGGGGGTGTGGGGGTGTGTGGCCATGGGTGGAGTCAGGTCCCATTTCTCTGCTATTTTCTCTGGACCAAGTGACACGTTTTGTGACCTTCACTGAAGAGTGTCTGCTCAGGACAGTTCCAGAGCCACACTATCGGCATTGAGGAGAAGATGGGTCCGAGGCAGGTCAGGTCATTCGGGAGGTCAGCCAGGAGCGTCAGAAGAGATATCATTTTTGAAATTAAAAGGGTTAAAAAAGAAATGACTCAGTGACTCACGTCGCAATGAAGACGTGAGCGTGGATGTTCCAGTGGAGGCTGGGGTTGGTGGGTTTAGTGGATGTTTCCCCTCTCCCTGTGATCACAGCCCTGCCACGAGGAGCATGCGAGATGCAGTATCCAAAATAGCGTGGAACAGTCCCGAGTTCAAGCCGGCCCTGGCGGCTCAGGCCTGCGATTCTGTCTACTTGGGGACTGGGATCAGGAGGGTTGTGGTTCGGTGTTCGCCCTTGCACCTCTAAAAGACTCCCAGCTGGTAGCCAGGCGTGGGTGGCACAGGGCTGTCCTCGCAGACACCAGGGAAGCGGACGTGGAAGCTGTCTCAGGTCCAGGCTGGCCTGGGCAGAGACGTCTGTGAGACTCCATCTCCATAAGAGAAGCCCCTGTGGTTTTGAGCTCCTGGATGCTCAGCGAGGGTGTGTATGCCAAAGACAGATGTGTGCTTGGACAAAAAGCAGGACTTTACCTGGACAAAGGGGCCGAGGGGGTATGGCAAAGACAGGATATTGGAGAAGTTTCTAGAGCAAATTGAGGATGAGATGGGAGACTGCACGGAGCCCAGACAAGGGCCTGGATTTCTGTCTCATGATAACCAAGGCTCAGACTGGAGGCCAGAATGGCTCACGGAGAAGCCGCCGCCTGCCGGGGCCGGGCGTTTCTGGAGGCCCCTTGCTTACAGACTGCTGCACTCTGTCCACCCAGTTCTGGAAATGCATTGGATTAATCGGCCTTGAGGGTCAACTTCCAGAGCCTGCCGCTGGGTGCCGTGCACGCTGGGCTTTTTCTGCTCAGGGCTGGCTCTCTACCCCTTGATCCACGGCTCTGCTTCCACTTCTTTTCCCGGTGGTTCATTGGAGGTCAAGCATGTGACAGCAGGAGCCACTGGATATCCCAGACCAGCCTTGGAGCCGGTGGTGGCCGGAGGAGTCCATGGCACCCACCTGCCAGATTTCCTCTGTGGCCACCGCAGAAGGATTCTGGGCAAATACTCGCAGGCTTTGCGTTTCTTGGAGACTCCACCGAGCCTGCCCTGTACTGGGGAGGTGGTCACAGGGGCCTGGGGGGGATGGTCCCGGAGGGCTCAGCAGGACCTCTGGGGATCTCAGGGGGCCCTGGGGGGATCCCAGAGGGCTTGGTGGGGCCTCTGGGGGTCTCAGGGGGGCCTTGGGGAACCTGGGTGGGCTCGGCGGGGCCTTCCCTCCCCAAGCCTACAGAAATGGAGCTGTCAGACAGGAAGATGAACCGCTTTGTTCTGTGTTCTGCATTCTTAGACACAACATTTCCAGGTCATTTGCCATTCCTTCAGAGAGTGGAAAAGTATTTATCTTCTTATTCTAAAAATGTGTGTGTGTGTGTGTGTGTGTGTGTGTGTGTGTGTGTGTGTGTGTGTGTGTGTGTGTGTGTGTGTGTGTGTGTGTGTGTGTGTGTGTATTCCTTGCATAAGTGTAAGTAGTGGGTGATGGCTTGCTGTGGTGGCTGCTGAGATTTTGGGGGAGGTACCGAGCAGGGCAGTGGGGTTGCTAGTTTGGGGTGCCCCTGTGTGTTTGCGGGGGTAGTTCTGGGACCATATGTGTCTCCATCCTTAACCGTGTCATGTACTTACTTTTTGTTGTTGTTGTTTTTTTGGTGGTACTGGGGTTTGATCTCACAATTTTCCTATTTATGCTTCTCGCATAGCAGGATGACAGGGGTGCACTACTGTGCCTGGTTTATTGATGGGATGGAGTCTCAGTGACTGTTTGTTAACAGTTTAGGGTAATTGACACCTGTAATCTCAGCCAAGATAGGAGGCCTAACATAGGGGGACTGTATCTAGGCTTGTGCCCAGACTGGCAGCCAGGCCCTAGCTCAACACTAACCACCCAAAGCTAGGAGTCGAGTTATGGCTCCAGTTTATAAATCCAAGTTCCCTTTCTCAGTCCAAGTGGCCCTGGAGATGCCACTGATACAGAGCCAGCTGGCCTGTAATTGCAACTATGTTGCAATTACATGTTCACCTCCAGAATAGCCGGGATTACAGGCGTGGGTCACAGCACCTGTCTGTATGGATTCTCTTTAACAGCCTGTTTCCCAGAGTGTTTCATGGCACACTGCTCATACCCAGGCTGCTCCTGGCCCTGGTGTGGCAATCTGTACGTTTTATGATTTATAAACCCCAGTAGTGACATTTGAAGGGTCATGGTGAACTTGCATTTAGAAAGCCATTCTTTCTGTAATCTGGAGAACCATACCTCCATAGCACATTTTGCTGCTTTTTTTTTGGTGCGTATCCTGGGATTTGAACTCAGGGTCTGGGCTCTGTCCCTGAGCTTTTGCACTCAAGGCTAGTGCTCTACAACGCTAAGCCACAGCTTTGGAGCTTTTTGGTGGTTAATTGGCGAGAAGAGTCTCACAGACTTTCTTACCTGAGCTGGCTGTGAACTGTGATCCTTACATCTCAGTCTCCTGAGTAGCTAGGATGACGGGCGTGAGCCACCGGCGCCTGGCTTGCTGTTCATTGTTGAGATAGGGTCTTGCTTCCTGTTGGGCACACACCTGGACACAGTCCACCTATGTGAGGTCTCCCATGTTGGCTGGTGTGAATCCGCTCATCCAGCTCTCTGGGAAATGGAACCCCTACATCCCCATGCTCCTGACCTCAGCCTCCCGGGCAGCTAGGAAAACAGGTGTGAGCCACTGGTGCCCGGCCGGACTTGGTTTCCTCTGCAACTTAAGTGCAGAGCTGGGATGATGCAGTCAGTAAAGAATTTCTCTTCCACACGCCTCATGTCCGTTAAGAAAGCGAGTCGGTCGGCTGTTAACTCTTTCCACCCGTCATTGATTCCTACATTAGTGAAGCCACTCATCTGACGTGTACTGTGGGCGTGAGGAGGGGGAGGAACGGGCTCATGTCCAGGGTGAGCGGCTTTGCGGTCTCAGCATCATTTCCTCTCTGGCTCCGAGGTGGAGCTCTCCCCAGCTCACGGCAAGGTGAGGCTGACCTCCAGGCTCTCAGGAGGGAGAAAGAGAGAGAGAGAGAGAGAGAGAGAGAGAGAGAGAGAGAGAGAGAGAGAGAGAGAGAGAGAGAGAGAGAGAGAGAGAGAGAGAGAGAGAGAGAGAGAGAGAGAGAAGCTTTGCTGGGGCCTAGTGGTTTCTGTTCTTTCCCCATTGATTTTGGGGGACCCCATTTGTAGAGTGGTGGAGTGGTGGGCAGTCGGTAGGGCTCTGCCAGGTCAGGCCCCACGCATTTCATCAGCCCTCCCCTCCCACCCCAATAAACCGTCGATCATCCCTTCGGGTCCTGAGCACCAACATTTTCTCCTAAGCGTCCGGGATGCCTTCTGTGTGTGGCTGTCCACAGGATGACAGTGTGGCACGTGGCATTAACTGCCTAGGGGCGCCAACGCCCAGCACCGCCTCGAGAGCAAGCAGAGACACCGTGGGGAGAGGGAAAGGGGGCATTTACCTGCCCCCCTCATTCCTGCCTTCATTCAGTCATGGAGATTCTTTACTGGCTTCTCCTTCAGGCTCTCCTGGCTTTCTTGGAAAGACTCGTGTGTGTGTGTGTGTGTGTGTGTGTGTGTGTGTGTGTGTGTGTGTGTGAGAGAGAGAGAGAGAGAGGGAGAGAGGGAAGAGGGAGAGAGGGAGAGAGAGGGGAGCTGGGGGGAGAGAGCAAGGACATGAGGGTGAGCACACACATGAGGTTTGTTTAGCTCTCTTATTTCCCTATCATCTTCCAGAAGGCCCTTGGATCTCAAATCCTGCCAGCTCGACCCCATCCACACGCTGACATTTAAAAGTTCATTGGCTGGGATGAAAGAATGGTCAATTTCCAAACCCGAGAGGCCTCTGGGAGGCCCCGGTCCCTCCCTGGAGCCTTGCTGTGCCCAAGCGCGGAGCAAGGGCGAGGAGGGCAGGGGAGAAGGAAGCCCACCGTGGCGTCTTCTTTATTAACTTCCTGCCCAGAGCTGCTGGTTCAGAGGCCTTCAGGAATTCTCCAGAAGACTGTGTGGCAGACCAACGTGGAGTCACGTTACAAAGGCAGATTGCACCCCAAATTCTCCCCCCCACCCCCGGCTCCCACCAGTGGCCTGACACAGACACGGCCCCAGCTGGTGGGTAGCTGATGGGTTGGGAGGTGATGGCGTGGAAGACGGCTTTGCGTTCCTCCCATGAGGTGCTTGAGGCCTCCTGTGCTGTCCAGAGCATTCAGCTCACAGGTTGGGGGTTCGGCGCTGGGGACCAGGATCAACGGATCGGGATGCACGCCCCCCCCCCTGCTCCGATGACCCACGTGACACACCGGGGTTTCCTGTCACCGCGTCTCCTCCATTCCGTAGACAATGGCACCGCACGGTGTTGGGGAGGAGGCCGTGTGTCACACCGGAGGGCAGCAGGTGTTGTTTGGGCTAAATTGACCTTGAAATTGATTTCTTTATTTTATGACTCACTGAGAGGAGATTAATACTCTTCCTCCCCCCCGCCACGCCGTCTCCCCTCTCAGTCTGAAGCATTTCCACAGCCATGGCAGGCAAGGTCAGTGGCAGAAATGGCTGGAGGCAGAGCTTTCCTTCCCAGGGAGGAAGACGGATGGTTGCACCCAGATTTCCTGGCCTGGGGATGGGGGGGGGCAGGGGATGGGGCGGGCATTTAGAGGGAGCTGAGTTTTCTCTCCTAGTGGAAGAGCAGGAGAGCTGAGAAGATGGAGCAGCTATGGCCCGCATTTATGCCATCTGCTAAGTTGGGGTTTGAGGGCAGCCTGTGTCCCCTGCTGGTTGATTTGGGGGGAGTAGAGGGAGACAGGCTAGTAAAGCCCAGGTAACAGAGATAGATTTTGCTCTGTGTGTGTGTGTGTGTGTGTGTGTGTGTGTGTGTGTGTGTGTGTGTGTGTGTGTGTGTGTGTGTGTGTGTGTGTGTGTGTGTGTGTGTGTGTGTGTGTGTGTGTGTGTGTGTGTGTGTGTGTGTGTGTGTGTGTGATTGGGAGATGTAGACTCCAGCCAGGTGGGGTGCCCAGGACCCCAATTCCCTCCTGGGTTTCTGGTCACCGCACCCCCGGATGTGGTTTGCTGTGGGCCAAGCAAGTCAGTCCATCTGGATGTGTAGTTTGTGCTTGGTCAATGGAGATGGAGTCTGAGGCTGAATCAGGAGTTGATTAGTACTGCCTCCCCTGGGAACAGGACTGGGATGTAGCTTGTGTGCCATTGTTTTGTCTTTCTTGGTAAAAAAAAAAAAAAAAAAAGTGACTATATTGTCCCCAAGGTCAACCTTTCTGCACTGGGAGCACACGTTGGGGACTCTGCTCTTCAGCATGAGTCTAAAAAATTGATTCCTGCATTAGGTGAATGAGTTTGTTTTTCCCTGGAAAAATGTCAAGAAATGGTCAGTGTTGACTGTTTTTTGGGTCCAGTACTGGGATTTGAACTCAGGACTTCGTGCTTGCTGTGTAGGTGCTCTACTACTTGAACCACACCTCTAGCTCCCTTTTGCTTTCACTGTGTGTGTGTGTGTGTGTGTGTGTATGTATGTATGCATGCTAGTACTAGGGCTTTGAACTCAGGGTCTGGGCACTGTCTTTGATGTTTTTGCTCAAGGCTGATGCTCTATCACTTGGGCCACATCTCTACTTCCAGCTTTTGCTGGTTTAAAGGACATAAGAGTCTCAGGGACTTTCCTGCCCGGGCTGGCTTTGAACTGTGATCCTCAGATCTCAGCCTCCTGAGGATCTAGGATTACAGGCATGATCTGCTGGTGCCCAGGTCTGCTGTAGGTTATTTTTATAGTAAGATCTTACCTTTTGTCCTGGGGCAGCCTCAGACCTCAACCCTGCTACCCACAGCCTCCTTGCAGCTGGGAGGTGCAGAGAGCACTCAGAAAACAGTACCACAGGTATTCTGAGCACCTAGTACGCAGCAGGGCTCTGCATGGGTGCATAGTGCCGGGTAGGTGGTGGAAAGGGGACCCTCCTGTCACAGGTGAGCCGTACCTGACCCCGAGGAAGATTGTATCCTTGTGCTGAGATGGAGCATTCACATGGACAGAAAAATCTAGACCAGCACTGCCTGACAGATGCATCTGCAGAGCCACAGATGCAAAAATTAAAAAAAAAATTCCCCCACCTGGCCACAGGAAAACGTGGAAAGGGGCCGGCGGCATTAATTGTAACAATGCATCTGATGTTAGAGATCCGCCGTATAGTTACGAGTTTAAATATTATGATGTGTTTAATTTCAACATGCTACTGAATAGCATCAAACATGAGACTGGTTGAGTGATATTCCTGGGGCATTAATACGAATGAGATCTCTTACAGTGCTTTTCTGCACGGTGACTGGGAAATCTGGTGCGTTATTTTATTCTTTCGGCACATATTGGTGCAGTCCAGCCATGTGCTTGGTGGTCCACGTGGCTGGGGTGGCTGTTGGGCCAGGCCTCCGTGCTCTGGACCTTGGGTGGGATGGGCAGGGGTGGGTGGGGAGGGGCGGGGACCAGCAGAGGGGAGGCAGCGCCCCGTGCTAGCATCGTGGGAAGATATCCATTCTGGATTTTTTTTTCCCTTAAACCAAATCAGGCTCCTCCAAGTTCGAGCCTTTTCCTCAACCTTCCGTTGTTGTTTTTCTTCTTGTCAGGACGGCACGTGCGAGCACCAGGCCTTACCCTCCCATGCCCAGATCGGCCCACGTGGCTCCGTAAGTAGAAGTGTCTGCGGACCACTGTGTTGTTGTTGAAATCAAGTTTTTGCATCTCTTCAGTCTCTCTGCCGTGATCCATCTGTCTGTTGGTTCGATTTTCCCTGGAATGGAAACCCCGGGGAAGACACCACCCTGGGGGGCAGGGGGGAGCGCCCTGGGAGTGTGAAGGGAAGGATTCGTATTTACTGAGCTGGTGATGGTGGTGGCAGCGGGGGAGATGGCGGGGGAGGACGTGTGGCTGAGAGAGAGTCGCAGCATGTGCTGTCTGATTCCCGTTCTGTGCAGTTTTTTGTTTTTTGTTTTTGTCAGTCATGGGGCCTTGAACTCTGGGCCTGGGCGCTGTCCCTCAGCTCTTCAGCTCAAGGCAAGTGCTCTACCACTTGAGCTACGGCACCACTTCTGGTTTTCTAGTGGTTTATTGGAGATGAGAGTCTCACGGACTTTTCTGCCTGGGCTGGCTTTGAACCGCGATCCTCAGATCTCAGCCTCCTGAGTAGCTTGGATTACAGGCGTGAGCCACCAGCGCCCGGCTATCTGTGCAGTTTTATTCACACACCTTCCTCTCACTGCAGGCAGAGAGGGGGTGGGGGAGGTGAAGGGGGTCATTCAGCTCGATGGATGGGGTCTGTGGGGGTGCATTTAGACACGGAGCAGCAGGTTCTGGGGTGTGAAGGAGATTTTCCAGGATGTCCGAGGGGTGTGCCGGTGGGGTTCTTGGTTGTCATGGTGGCGCTGGGAGGAGGAGTGGCCCCGAGGCCTGGCTGTGGCCCGGGCCTGGGTTTTTTGGTCTTGAGCATCAGCCCTAGGATGCAGGGAGTTTAGACCTTGGCATCTGTGCCCAGCTGCTGGTGACCTCCAGCTTTCTGTGTTGGCACCGCACGGGGTGGCTGACATCAGAGAGGCATGGTGAAGTCACAGGGTGCAGAGACCCCCCCCTTTCAAAACCCCTGCAACAGAAATAGGCCTTGCTCACTTGTGATACCTGCCTGTCCACGTGTGGTCTCCAGGGGCCACAGGGCGGGGACAGTGGTTGACCTGCGTCTTCCGATTAGGGTCTCCCAGGCTGCAGGGAAGGTTGTGGCCAGGGCTGGGGGTCCACTGGTCCCTGAGAGCACTGAGTTGTGTGTTGTGCTCCTACCTGTTCTAGCTTAGTTACGACCCACCTGCTACTGGCAAGGACACCAGTGAGTGACCAGGGCCATTCCTAGGGGCTCAGGGCTGAGATCAGTGAGCTTTCTTCCTCCCCCGGGGGCCTCTGGGGGAACCAGACTCTGTCTCTGATTTTCCCACAGCCAGCAGGCCGGCCTTCTTAGCTCCTAGCGTTGCCTTCCGGCCCAGCCTCTGCGATCTGTGCGTATTTATTACAGAATGCTGCCACCTTTTGGAATGTAGCAAAAGTGCTCTGTGGGTGTAGAGGGCAGGAGGCAGCGCCCTCCTTCACGTCGATGTGCGTGCACACACTCTGCTCTCATTTCTGCCAACAACTCGCCGCGGCTCGATGCCAGATCCTAGGAAGAAGCGTGACGAGAGCCAGTTCTTCTGGAAGCAGGCGTGTCTGCCACCTCTGCGTTGGCTCGTCACCGTGGTCAAGGCTGCCAGGCCTTGCCAGAGGCCAAGAGGAAGCCAAGTGCAGAGGCAGATTTGGGGCCCTGGGCTGGATTTCCTCACCAAGGATCTCAGCTTGCTCGGCGTCTCTTCCGGCTTTCGCACCCCTCTCCTCGGTTGTGCTGCCTGTAACCAGGAGTGGGAAGTAGGTGACCCCATTTATAGATGCCAGACAGGTCAGCTCAGTGCTCTGCAGACCCTGACAGCAGGATGGAGGCGCACCATTGACTAGTGATGCCTGCCCAGGGGATAGAGAGCAGAATTTTTCATCTGGCGGTTCACTGTCTGGGCTTGATTGGCATTCTGGAACGGGTTCCTGCAGCGGAGTTTAGGAGGCTGAGTCACTAGAGGAATTCCTTTTCCTTCCGGGCGTTTCTGTAGCAGAGGACCTGGGAGCAGAGGGGTTGGTTGCTGGCTCCCGCACTGGTCTTTGAGGCCTGCTCTACCTCTCATTGCTAATTTTCCTGCCCGTGACATCTGCTCTGCAGGCCTCGGAGTGCGTGAAGGAGATAAGGGTATTAGCAGCAGAAGGACAAAGCTGATACTCGGAGTGCTAAGACATGGCAGCTTAGAGCCTTCCCCTTGAGGGCCTGGCATGGTTTTGGCCACACGGATCTGAGAAACAAGCCGGCCCGGCTGGGATGAGATTCCCATACAGAGGCCTGCTGACCTCAGATACCCCCAGAGCCGGCTTCCTGGAGAGCGGATGCCTTCTCCCTCCCCAGATAAGACAGGAAAGCTGTTTAGCGAGTTCCCTAAACCTTCGAGGATGGAGATGACAGCTGGAGCCCTAGCAGGGTTGAGGTTTTCCTCCTGAGCTGGCTGCTTGCCTTGAACAAAGGAAAGAATCCACTGCTGATCGGGGGCACGTTAGCTCTCTTCTTAACCAACACCACCCCGGCCTGAGACACATTCCGGTTCTACCAAGATTGGCTTGGCCTAGGCGCCCATGAACTTGCTGTAGGAGCCCGTGTGACCACACATTTGCTGTAGGGAGTCTGGGTGTCACATCTCACAGACCCGAGCCTGGGTGGAGGTCCTACAGGGGCCCCTCGTCTATGGATAGAACCTCAGGTTCCGGGTTCCCGACTGGGTTTCTGCCCCACGGGGAACCCACCAAAGACCTCTCGGGGAAGATGGTTTCGATGCTTTTCAAGCCCCAGAGGCTTTCTTCTCCCATGTTGTAACTGTTATGCAAACGGTATCATCTGGAGGACTCTTAGAGAGAGAATGGAAGGTACACAGCTCCCATGTGACCCCCCCACGCGCCCCCCCTCCCCAGCCGCCTCCTCTACCACCCCCCCTTCCCATACAGGGTGGTGGGATCATTAAGACCTGCTGACCCTGTACTGACCCATGGCCCACCCCAAGCTGCCTGGGCTCCCCATGCCTTCAGCCTGTGTGGTTTGTGCCTGATCCTAGGCAGTGTGGCTGGAGCGGAGCCCCTTCCCTGCTCTGTGGCTCTGTCCCTGTTCGCAGGCTGCCCTTCAGGGCTGGCTACGGCATCCTTCGGAGACCAGGAGGAACCCTTCTGCCTTCTGAAGTCCTAGCCCTGGCCTGGCCTGCCCCGGCTGAGTGGACAGTGAGACACAGCGCCACCTGGCGGTCATTTCCAGGAGCTGTGCCCCGGGCTGGTCAGGAGAGGTCAGTGCCTGGGCCAAAGGAGCATGCCTACCAGCCCCAGGCCTCAGGAGAGGCCTGCTTTGCTGGAGGTCAAAGCCACCAGATGCTGCTTTTGCCTGGGAGTCGGGGGGGGGTGTTGAGCCAGGCTCATTCCTGTCCTTGTGGATGATGTAAGAAGATCTCTTGGCATGCAAGGAGCCAAGCACCGGTAGCATGGAAAGAAGGACACGCGAAGGTTTCACCCTGGGCCAGTGGCGCTGTCTTTATTCTCAGGAGCTCAGTGAAAGGAGCTGCCCTGGCCAGCGGCAGCCCTGTAGCCCCCAGCTCTGTTCTGTCTCTGCTGCTGCTTTCTCCGCGTCCCCACGTCAAGCCAGGCTGGCTTGCTGAGCACTCTTGTCTTTTTCACTCAAGCTTGGCGCTCTGCTACTTGAGCCACACCTCCAGGCCAAGCACCGGTGGTCTGTAAGAGGGCAGGGGGGACGGGAATGTCTGTGCTTTGTGTGAGAGGACAGTGCCGGCATCACGGGATGCTCTGGTGTCTGGCATCTTCCAAACTGCCTGTGTTGGAAGATCTAGTATGCAGGAGGTCATAAATATGTAGGAGGTGTGTGTGTGTGTGTGTGTGTGTGTGTGTGTGTGTGTGTGTGTGTGTGTGTGTGTGTGTGTGTGTGTGTGTGTGTGTGTGTGTGTGTGTGTGTGTGTGTGTGTGTGTGTGTGTGTGTGTGTGTGTGTGTTCTGATCCTGGCTAGTAAATTTAAGGCCTGAGCGCCATCCCTGAGCTTTTCCACTCAGGGCTGGACCAGCTCTACTTATGGCTTCTTGCTGATTAATTGGAGATAAGGTCTCATGGACCTCATTCCTGCTCGGGATGGCTTCAAACTACGATCCTCAGATCTCAGCCTCCTGAGTAGCTAGGATGACAGGTGTGAGTCATCATGCCCAGCAAGAGGGCCAAGGCCTCAGGTACAACCAGGCTCATGCGTCTCATGGCAGGGCAAGAAGAAATGACTTAGCCATTCCTTAACTCGATTCCAAGGTCTCCCTCCACATTGTGCCCTGTAACTTGGGGACTTTTCAGTCCTTAATTCTGCAGTTCTGTGTCTCTGCCTCTCAGGATACCCCACCAGTGACTGAGTGCCAAGATCCTCCTCATACTCCCGCGGCTTGTCACCATCATCTTTTTTAAAAAATTGGCAGTATTATTTTAATTGCGCACATTTCTGGGGCACAGTGTGATAATTTGGTACACGTCCTTGATGTGTAGTGATCAAGTCAGAGCAGCGAATGTTTCTATATCCTTCAGCACTGAAAAAAATTTTTTTTCTTAACCTGGACTAATTTTACATGTTTACGAATAAGTAAGAGAAAGGAACTGGAAAGAAAGCAATAAGAAGATGGAACATTAATTACCCAGCTGTGTTCTTCAGGCCTTCACTAAATTATTCCACTCTACCTTCTCATGTCTCCCGACTCATGAGCTGGTTATGCTCCAACCTCCTCCAGTGACCTTTCTCCCTCTTCTTCTCTTTCCTATTGTTCTCCGGTTGGGTTGCTCTCCTCCTCCTGCCCTCCTTCTCTGTCTCTCTCTTTCTGTCTCTGTCTCTCTGTCTCATGCTCTTTCCCTCTCTCCTGTTTTGAATCTGGTTGAAGTCTTAGAATGACATGGGCTAAGGAAAAAAAAGTAGCTTTATTGAGATACAATCCACGCCCAGCTCCACCTTCCAGTCTGTTCCCAGCGTTGTGCAGATCCAAACAACCAATGCGGGAGTAACATCACATCCCTGTGCTTAGGCCCTGGAGAGTCTGACATCCGCCCCTCAGAGCTCAGGGAGCAAGAGGCAGCTGGTTCCCCCTCCCCCCCCCCCCCCCCCCGGTGGCCTGAGTGGGGGCCCAGGGGGTCCCCGAGCCTGCAGCCTTGGGGTAGAGCCTGAGGATCCGAGAGTCAGCATTCCTGCGATTTAGGTGAGCACATGCTTCCGTAAGGGTGATCTGGTTCCTTGCCCACTGGCCTTCCTCCTCCTCCTCCTTCTCCTCTCCTCCAGTGAATCCCCACAGGCTTCGTTCATCATTCATGTCTTCCCAGGCTCCCTCCTGGTTTGTGCCCCATCTCACTCTCTGCGCCCTCTGTCCCCAGTCTCGGGGGACTCAGACTATGTGAAGGCTCACCCCAAGGATATCTCTTCACCCTAAATACCCATTTCCACACCCCACTTTTGGAGGAAAGTCTCAGGGAGAGGGGGGGGGCGAAGACGTCAACCTATGACATTAGGTGTCATAGGTATGTGATGGACTCTGTTTATAATAGAGGGTTAATTAATTATTACAAAGGTGGCTGGCTTCTCTCCGGAACCTTCCTGTTCCAGGGGGTACCCACCCCCACCCAGGGTGATACTGTGGTCTAAAGAGCCGTCTATCCGCAGTGGCTAACTCATGTTCTTGTGATGGTGCTCATTTGTGAACAGGATTGAAGTTTCAACCAGACACTAAAAACCCAAACTCCAAAAAGCTCCACAAAACCCCACACCCGTGCTCTCCCAGGAGTCCTTCTGAGCACATGAGCTAGCATCGTTTTATCTACATCTTTTTTATTTTTTCCTGTAAGAAAGAATTTTGCTTAATTGGGCTTCGTTTCTGTTCTCCTAACAACCAGACGTCTCCATTTCTGAGGGGATTGAAAGCCCCAATCAGTTCAGATAAATCAGCTCCCTTTTAAATGACGATCTTGGAATAATGATCTAACTTACTTTTGGTTTAATTACTTTTAGGTGAATTAGACATGCCGGCTTTGCTGTCCCCGCTTTTCTCAGAAGTATTTAAGCCCTCAAATCTATTTAAACCTTTTCTTTCACTCAAATTAAGATGCCGAGAAATTCTGCCATTAGAAATAATTTAGTTTTTCCCTTCTTCCTCCCCCT
The DNA here is from genome assembly GCF_024711535.1 of Dipodomys merriami. Taxonomy (NCBI): domain Eukaryota; kingdom Metazoa; phylum Chordata; class Mammalia; order Rodentia; family Heteromyidae; genus Dipodomys; species Dipodomys merriami. Next base: position 84,644 of record NW_027206269.1, on the reverse strand, counting down.
CCTCCTCTTCTTCCTCCTCCTCCTCCTTCTACTTTTCTTCTGAACTCTAGATTTGTGGCTGTGTAATTTTAAAATAACCCCAGTTGAAATTGGTCCCATACAGTGATAGCCAATGACAATTTTTACCTTTCACCTTTTTTTCCCCTCATCTAATTGGGGTGTCGGACTTAGCAAACAGATAAACAGAGCAGAGAGGTGATGAATGATGTAATCAGCTAGAATCTACAAAATTGCACCAAATAGGGTAGCGAGCTCTGTTGGTGAGCTTTCTGTCATGGTGACAAGGTGCCTGGAACAGTCAACTGAAGGTTTAATTTTGACTCATGGCTTCAGAGGCTTCAGTTGGAGGTTTCTGGGCCTTGTGGCTTTGATGTGGGTGGGCACAATGCATCCTGGAAAGTAGAGAGAGATGGGGCCGATGCCTTAGTGTCCTTTTCGAAGTCCCACCCCATGACCTCACTTCCTCCAATGAAGCCCCGCCTCAGGTTCCACCTCCGGCCAATTGGACCACAGACTGGCAGCCTCTTACACTTAGGCCTTTAGCCAGGGTATAAGGAGGGTTCAAGCTAGAACAATACCCCTATATATGGCTTTTGCTGGTGGTGGTCAGTGTGTGTGTATCCACAGGAGAAAACAATCAATTGTAAAAGACAAATTATAGTTGTGAATACAGAGAAATGGATCTGAAAAACAATTTACTTCTTAATATTAGATATTCTACATCTCCAGAAGTGAAGCTAGTGAAGCTTCATCTATCACAAGGGTATCAGGAAAGGAATTAATGGGCAGAGGGGAGAAGGTATATCATTCAAATGTACAAGGAGCAGCCAAAGCAGCGTTTAGGGGCACTTACCTAGCTGCTGGTGTTGTCAGGGCTCTTCTGACACCAGTGAGAGGAATGAGTTGTATTTTAATTAATTGATTAATTAATTTTTTGCTGTATTTTAATTAATTGATTAATTAATTTTTTTTGCTGGTTGTGGGCTTGAACTTGGGGCCTGGGCACTGTCCCTGAGCTCTTTTTGCTCAAGGCTAGTGTTCTACCACTTGGAGCCACAGCACTATTTCCAGTTTTCTCGTGGAGAAAAGAGTCTCATGGACTTTCCTGCCCAGGCTGTCTTCAAACCACAATCCTCAGATCTCAACCATCTGAATAGCTAGCTAGGATGACAGGCGTGAGCCACGGGCTCTGGGTGAATTCATTGTACTTTAAGTACTTAGTAAGTTAGTGATCTCACCCCTCCTGCCTCTGTTTCTCCAGAAGAGTTTCACTACTTGGGATGGCTCAGGCCTTCAGTTACTCAGGAATAGTGGCAGCCCAGCGTGAGAGTAACAGACTGGATCCACGAACAGATCTAAGCACCGAATGGCTTCCTCTGCCGTGGAAGTGCGGCCCTGCTCCATGATGCCGGTTCTCACCGACTTCATTCCTTTTCCTCCGCAGTTCTCTTGTTTCTCCTTTGGGGCCTGAGCACAGTCTCCATTGGCAGTCCAGCCAGTGGGACAAAGGATCTGTCGATAGAGTTTGGCTTTCTTTCACCTGATCTGGGGACAGAACCCTGTGGGTTGGCTGTCTCGTCTTTGGACCTTGGGAACCATCCCAGGTCTAAATCCCGGTGTCTCCTCTGGTTCTTGTTCTGTCTTCAGGAACGTCAGAGGAGACAGACAGCTGGGGGCAGCTGAGGGCCAACTTGGCTGTCACTGTCCGAAGGAAGCCCGGGTTGGTGAGGCCCTGGCTGTTGGAGTCTAGGATACCAAGGCAGGGTTGGTGATTTTCTCATTGGTCAAGTTGCATGGAGGGGATTCTGCAGCACCAGAGATGGGGAGGATGAGCAGCCTGTGGTACCCTGAGATCCCACGGACTCCTCTTCCATGTTTTGTCAAGTGCCTCTAATACCTGGGCTGCAGTGAGCCCCAGGTCCCTGACCACTCACCACCATGCAGTCCCAAGCCGAGTCGGAGCCTGTGCCAAGAATCCTGCAGCTCTGTGTAGGAAGTTACTGCGGATGCCACCTCAGCTGTCTGGGTGTGCTTAAATGTCATTTTAACACGGCTTTTCATGCTCCAGACACCAGAGCCCCAGTCAGCCATCAATGGAGCCCTGGGGGAAAGAAGAAGCTATGTTGATCACCATTCTATACTAGTCATGCTGATTTTTCTTTCTATCTCATGGAGGAGCTGGGATGTCCCTCAAAACGGGGCAGGCGCTGTGTGTGTGTGTGTGTGTGTGTGTGTGTGTGTGTGTGTGTGTGTGTGTGTGTGTGTGTGTGTGTGTGTGTGTGTGTGTGTGTGTGTGTGTGTGTGTGTGTGTGTGTGTGTGTGTGTGCATGTGGTGGCTGTTTCTAACTCTTACCTGCTAGCTTTAATCATCAGTGGAAAGACAAACCCAGGAGATGAGATGTCTGGATAGAGGAAGGGGTCATTTCAGAGAGAAGCAATGTAAATTGACATTGTTTAGTTATACCATCTAATGGCTTTGAGTCAGTTTCTGATGCCATTTTCCCATACTTCCTGTAAAAAGAAAAACACAAAACAACAACAGCAACAACAAAAAAACCCCAAACCAGCGGCCGAGTGGTCATATTAGAGACATTTAAGACAGGAAAATGAGGTCCCACGTTATTTCCCTTAGAAGAGTCTCACTGCGTCTAGAGGTTGGTTGGCCGTTTCCCTGGCTGGAACGGTGCGTGTCTGGAGGTCTGCAGGTGTGTGCCTCTGTGAATTTTATGTGTGAGTTAACCTTTGTAATAGGAGGAGGGTCATTGTGCATCTTGTTCTAAAACGGAATGAAGGGAAGGAAGAGAAACTTCAATTCCTGTAGACCAGGTTTGCTGGCCTGGAGGCACTGAAGCTGATTAGGATGGTAGTGGTGGTGATGGTGGAGGCTGACTTCACAGGTCATCTTCCAGGCTGCCTCCCAGCTCTTCCCCTACCCACAGTTAACCCTTTCACTGCCTCAAGACCTCTTCTTGACTTGGCCTTCTTGAATTCGTCACGTGCTATTACCGCGGCTTTCACATTTGCTCAGCTTCTAGAACAAGAGCCCGATTGCCACTCCTCCAACTTTCCCCTATTCTTTGCACCAGGTTTGTTTGTTTGTTTGTTTTTTAAGCACATAGTAGGTCTATTTTTTGGATGAAATGTTCGGAGTCTGGCGAAAGGAGATCGGGTGATGTCTGCAGTAAGCTTTGCTGTCCAGGAAGCCAGGTTTGACTGTGGGCGGTGCCCAGTGCAGGGCGCTTTCCTGGGGGCGGACCTAGGGTGTCCAGGAAGGCCAGGCTGGTGATAAAGGTGTGCAGACAGGCCTGGTGGCCCAGCTCCAGAGCCAGGAAAGTCAGAGGCTCTGTGGGCTTGCTCCCTGTAGGGTTAAAGGTGGCGTGGATTCGAGGGATTTCTTCCCCACTACTGACTAAGGGATGAAGATGAGGAGGGAGTGGGGGGTATGCTGTGTGTGTCCTGGGTCTCTACAAGGGCACAGAGTGCAGGTGACACACTTACAGCCCATCTTATTCTTCCTCGGCCTCAGGCGTTGGCTTAACTTCTTTCAATTTAGCAAATTCAGACTTAGCTATTATCAGTTGGCAAATTGACGTGTTGGGTTATTGTGCGTGGTATGTTTGCCAGCTACCGGTTAATTTTGGCAAAGCCTGTAAGCTTGTCCTTACGGCGGGGTTAGCACAATCATCGGGACTATGTGATTCCACTTTATCCTTTAGTTTTTTATGGAGAGGGCTTCAGACAAATTAAAGTGATGATCCAAGTGATAAAATCAGGAGGGGGGGGTTCCTCAATAATTAAGACAAAAATGAGGACTGTTGGGTTTTTAATTGGGTACTTTATGAGACTTAAGCTAATTAATCATTTTAAATCGCAAAGGGAGAAAACAAAATTGAAGAACTTGTATGTCCTGTCAACTATCTAAGTGTAATTGAAGATGTGGAATATATATATATATATATATATATATATATATATATATATATATATATATATATGTATCTGTTTTTTCTGGAATGGAGCCACTGCAAGCCGGTATGTTTGCAGTGACAGACGTGACTTGGAGGCATTTTGGCAGAGTGAAATGTATCAGCTTACAGAGTTGGGAAGAAGGGTCAGGGGTGGTCTGCGGAGTCCAAGAAAAAAAAATGTCAGGAGACAGTGGCATCGCCATGTTCTTTGTCTCTTCTTTCATCTGTGGTTGGATCCATTCTATGGACAGATTCTATCCTGATGGCGTAAGTAGTTGGGAATACTCCTTCCAGTCTCTGAGCCTTAAAACCTCAATATTACAGCGATGGTCAGTGGAAAGGGAATCTTTCACACATACTATTGATATATCCCAGGACAGGTGCTGATTGGCTGTTCTTGGGTCAAGTAGCTATCTCTCCTCCAATTATAGTGTCTGGGGAAGTGCGTTTGCAGGATCCATTGGGGAAACTGGATCACGTGATCCCCTGTGTGGTCATGAAGGCCCTGGGTCTGTGACTAGAACAGTGGCCAGAGAAGGAAGGAAATCTACCAGGCAATCCCAGATAGTACGGCGCATTCCACCAGCGAACCACGCTTCTTCTCCATCTCACTTTGGAAGGAGTTTGAGCAGCAATGAGCTCCCCAGGTTTTTTTTTTTTTTTGGTCGGTTGTGGGGCTTGAACTCTGGGCCTGGGTGCTGTCCCTCAGCTCTTCAGCACAAGGCGAGCGCTCTACCTCTTGAGCCACAGCGCCACTTCTGGTTTTCTGGTGGTTTATTGGAGATAAGAGTCTCACGGACTTTCCTTCCCGGGCTGTCTTTGAACTGCGATCCTCAGATCTCAACCTTCTGAGTAGGATGACAGGCGTGAGCCACCAGCGCCTGGCTCTCCCAGTTTTTTTTTTTTTTAGCAGTGGTTTCATGGCGTTTTAAAAGCGAAGAGCTGTCTCCCTCACCGGTCAGGTATGACAGAATCTCCAGCTATTCAGTTGTGTCGACCCCGCCGCATATATTGAATAAATAATTTATGCTCTGTACAAGGATCATACAAATAGCTTTGGCGTAGTGGGGATTTGAGGGCTCCCAGCTCACCCCTCTGTCTAACCGTGGCTCTTCAGGCGGCAGAATATCGACAGACGTGGTGAACACCTGGTAGCCTCGGTCTCTCAAGGACTGCAGCTGAGAGCTAAAGAGAATGAAAATCGGGCCGGGGACCGGCAGGGACTTTGCTCACTGCAGCCTTCTGGCGTTGAGTGACAAATATGTTGAGAGAAATACAAAGCCCACACAGGTTTGTTTTTCATGTAAATAAGTGTTTTAGCCTCCAACTCACTGGCATCTCATTATACATTAGACCTCTCTATTGACATGCAAACCATTTGCATTCTTTCCTTTCTTTGCCCAAGGAGCACAGACTGTATCTTGGCCAAATTACACACCTTGGAGAACACAAGGAGACCGCCATCTTGTACACATCCGTAAATACCAAAGGACGGAGCCCTTAGGGGCAGAAATGGAGTCCTCTTGATTTGTAGCATGAAGGGTTTCTAGAAGATTTCCATCCGGTCTGACTTACAACCCGTGCTTGGCCCTTTTCCTAAGCTATGCATCCTTTGCTTGGCGCGCGCAGGTCTGGGGATGCCTGTGGGTGGCATTACAAGTATCTCATAGCTGATGAGGTGTTGATGGTGGGAGAAGAAGATGGGGACTGAAAAAAGGTCAGTCTTTGGACAGGGCTGGAAGAATTCTCCAAAGAGCCTGGCATGGCTGCCACTATTTCAAATGGGTCCATCAAGGTTGTAGTCATTTACCCCAAGGTGCAGCCCCTCGGGTACATCAGCTCCGAGTGAAGGACCAAGGGACTGGTGGAATGAAGACTTGTAGTTCTTTTTGTTGTTGTTGTTGTTGTCGGTTGTGGGGCTTGAACTCAGGGCCTGGGTGCTGACCCTGAGCCTCTTTATGCTCAAGGCTAGCACTCTACCACTTGCACCACACCTCCACGACTGGTTGTTTAGTGGCTAATTGGAGATAAGAGTCTCACCGGGGCTTTTTTCCCAGGTTGGCTTTGAACTGTGATCTTCGGATCTCAGCTTCCTGAGTAGCTAGGGTTACAGGCGTGAGCCACTGTCACTGGGCTGCAATTTTGTTCTAGAAGAGTTGTCTATGGGTTGTGGACCAGGTGACATGGCAGGGTCGCTTCCTGGACCCTCTCTCACTGTTTTCACTTTCCTTGCGTTAGGACCTGTCTTGGGTTTCTCTCAGATGCGGGAAGTTTCTCATTGTCAGAACCCACAGATTAATCATTTTTGCAAATCAGAGCTGAGCTCCGAGTCTCTGACCAGGAGAGCCGAGCTTGCAGGCCCCAGGAGCCAGGATTTGCCTGCAAGCACGGCTAATCCATATGCATGGGTGTTCCTGTGGGAGCGGGGGCCACGGTGGGCAGGGGAGAAGCTCTCCTCCCAGATCATAACGCAGCATCAGCGGTCCCCGCAAATCCTCTTATTATCTCTGCATCATTAGTAGTTTTGGAGCTTGTCTACAACTAATTTCCCACTGAATCTTATTTCACCCCGATATTTTAAATAAGCTATCATCCGCAGGGGCCGCAGCTGACCCGTTGTGGGGGAGCGGAGAAGGGGAGCGAATCAAAGGGCAGCAAGCTTTCACATAGAGCCTTGGATTGTTACCCAAGGTGAGAAGTTTCCAGAATAGATGCTGCCTCAGTGGCTTAGGAGTTGGGAAGTGCTGTCTGCTTAGTAGTTAGCAGTGGTGACTGCTTTTCTAGTTGAGAAGTGGTGTGTGTCTTTGTGGTTAGGGAAGTACTGACTATGAAGTTGGGAAGTGCTATCTGCTCAGTAGTTGGGAAGTGCTGTCTGTCCCTGGTCTCAGGATTTATCTTCCTAAGGGCTCTCTGATTATGGGAGCCGATATCTTGGGCCTTTGGATGGAACCAAGATGTCTGCTTGACAGGCCCCGTGTGTCCCGTGCCTCACCTGTGCTGTGAGTGTAGTTTTTATGCAGTCTCCATTTCTGGCCATTCTGGTAGCTGCTGTGGAAGCCGTGGGGTGTTGGCTTGTGTGCGTTCTACTCCAAGCAGGCCCTGCTGCCCTCAGCGCAGAGCCGGGCCTTGAACCAGCCTGGGGCCTTGACGACGTTGGCCGCCGCTTCCTCCAGGGCCATGCCCCACCGTGGCTGCCGTCCGCGTGGGAAGGGGGAGGCCTGGGTGGGAGGCTGTAGGGGCAGCCCAGCATGGGAGCAGACACTTGCTCCAGAGGAGGGCCTGACGCCTTGGCCCACATAGACTGAGCTCCTGCTGGGGGAATCCCAGAGTGGATCTGCAGGCTGGGGGCGTGTTCACAGACAGACTCCGTGTCATCACCAATGGCAACTGGAAGAGGGTGTTGAGCTTTATGGAAAGACAGGCTGTAGCCTAAATGAGCGGCTAGATCTACGGCCTCCTGTCAGGTAGGCGGAGTCACGAGTTGGGGATCCTTGAGGAGTGTCATCTCTGTGACTGGCTTAGGAAGGATCGCCCGGGCCCTGAGCAGCCTGGATCCGGTATGCATGGTGTGGCTTGGGAGCGCCCTCAGGTGGAGGAATGAGGAAGGGCTGTTGTCTGGCTGTGGTCTGAGCCGAGGGGAGAGGGAGTGGGGGGTGGGGGAAGGAAGGAGGAGGTGGGCCCGGTTCTTGGAGGGGGTCACGGGCCTCCTTGTGCCCACCGATGACTGAAGTACACATTGTGGCCTGGTGGTCCACCGTGGGTGTCAGAATCCTGCTTTTCCGTCAGCTGTGGTTTGTGCCAGGTTGGAGGTGCTGGGACCGCATGTTAAAGGTCAAGACCCTGGCCTGGGGCCCAGGGCTGGGCCATCACTGGTGGGAGAGGAGGGTCTCGAGCTGGGGGATTGCGCTGCCCGGCTGGAGAAGCCCAAGCGCTCATCCGATGAGCCGGGTAGGGAGCGGTTTTGATTCCTTGGCCTCTCCATCAGGCAGAGGGAGGCTGCCAGGAGAGATAAGGGGAAGGTTTATTTGTGTAGCTACTCAAACTTGGGGCTGCTGCTGATAGTCGACAAATATCTGTCTCTAAGCAGCTGTGCAAATGATCCCCAACACAGGAAAGCAATCCATTTCTCATCAAAACCCTTCCTTCTAGACCTTTCCGGGTTGATACTTCTGCTTCGTCTTTTTCTTTTTCTTTCTTTCTTTTTTTTTTTTTTAAAGGAGGCTTGGTGATATAGTTGAACACTAATTTGGTAATGTGTGTGTGTGTGTGTGTGTGTGTGTGTGTGTTTGCCTGCAACTGCAGGGGGGGGAGGTGTAGATAAAAAGCCTTCTGTTTGCATGTGGGGGTTGGGAGGGGCATCTGAGGCTGGGGATTGCAATGAAAATCTCACATAAGCAAGTTCTCCTCAGAGTCAGGTGCCGTGATTGGAGATTGTGTGAGACTGAATGTGCCTAGTGGTGCCCCCCTCCCTCCTGCCCAGCCCACCCGGCAGCCTCTGTCCTTGCTGAATAGAAGTCAGTCAGCAGATGAATGGGGAATTTACTGGAGGTAATTACGGAGGAGAGAGGGGGAGGCGGGGAGGCCTGTCTGCTATTGCACACTCTATGGTTAAGGATTTGGTTCCTAGGCACAAGGTACGGGTCCCCCCCCCCCCAACTTGGAAGCACAGACTCAGGTACCTATTACACCTGTCTACGCCACACACCCTGGCTACCTCCAGGGCTGGTCTGTCCCTGAGAGCAGCGTGATATAACCGAGTACTGCTTCTTTGTGGCCCCAAAGAGTGATGGGTCTGATAGCCAGGCCACTGGCCCAAGTCCCCCATGGTAGGATGTCCAAGTCCTGTACTTGCAGGAAGTGGAACGGGTCAGTCCCGCCTTTAGCGTTAGATTTGTTCCCGCGCCTCCTGATCCTGTGACAGGGCCGATGTACAAAGTCTCTGAGGGCCACGGAGTCATCCAGGGCTCACCCTGTTAGACTTTAAGGTAAAGGAAGATGGCACCAGGATCAGGCATCAGAGGGACTTGCTGGAGTGCAGGGACACGGGTCCCGGGAGCCTCGGGTCCTTCCTGACATGACGTCCTGACCTCTCTGGTCACCTTTCTGGCACTGTAATGTTGGCATGTGTTTCTTTCCTCTGGGGGATGGAGGAGATGATTCCACCTTGTGCACTTCTCCTTGGTGCGGTGGTGTGTGTAAACTCGACCCCACGTCCCATCCCAAGGTCTACGCTCAGAGGACACGGGACATAGAAACCAGCCCGCAGCCTTTCTGAGGCTGTCTGTTTCTGATCCTTAATTCTCTCTTCCAGAAATGGGAGACATGCAATACTATACAGTTACTATTCATTCATTTATTTACTGACTTATTTGGTGCTGATGCCAGGGCTTGAAGTCAGCACCTGGGTGCTGTCCATGAGTTTTTATTTTTTGCTCAAGGCTAGTGCTCTATCTCTTGAGCTATAGCTCCATTTCCAGGAACAGGTCATTAGAGACAGGAGTCTCACAGACTTCCCTGACCTGGTTGGCTTTGAACTCTGGCTTTGGACCTCCTCAGATCTCAGCCTCCCAAGTAACTAGGATTACAGGCATGAGCCATTGTTGCCTAACCATTCTATACATTGAAAATTTATTATTATTATTATTATTATTTTACAGCCAGTAGCATTTAAAATAAGCAGTTGCTGTCTGGGTGTCTGATTCTGTTCCCCAGACGGAGTCTTCTCTCACACAGAGGCTGGTGCCCTGAGGTTCACTGACCTGTCCCTTTGCTTAAAACCCACCTCCAGTTCACCAATCCCCGTGACAGAGCCTTTCCATCTCTTTCCATCCTTGGATCTTGAGTTCAGCCAGCAGTGTCCCAGCCTGAGGAAGATTCACAAGGAACAGAACATATAAACAATATGAATAAAAATTAACCTACAAAAAAAGAAAACCTTCCCTCTTCCCTCCTTAACAATGACACTGTACCCATGGGCGCACTTAATTCCTTACGCTTGTACCTTTACGAAGGGGCCCGCTGTGCGGCCATGTCGGGCCTGACCTTTAGAACAGAACGTGCAAACTGTGCCCGGCGCCGAGGACTCTGGTAATTTCCAGGATGCAAATTTCTGAGCAGAATGAGCCCATTAACCAAATTAGCAATTCATAAAAGCAAAAGTTCATGGTCAGGAAACAATTGCATCTTTCCATAAGGTATAATTTTAGTCTGTTGTAGAGTTAAAGTGTGGCGTTTCCCCCCTTTCCTCCCTCCACCCCCCTCCCCTGTTCCTGAAAAAAAAAAAAAGGTGAGGGCTGTAATTAAATAGGTTAAAGCTCTCTGGGTAAGAGAATGCAGCTTATGTGCGGTAAAGTGAACGAATGATTCCCAGGAAGCCAAAGGTGCATACCCTGGACGGGAATGAGTGATTTGGGCCACCGTAGGAGAGAGTAGGCATGCTGGAGGTGAGCCCAGGGGCTTTGTAAAGCCACAGGAGAGAGGTGTTCGGGCTCTGGAGGTGAAGTTGAGGCCCAGGCCCCAGACCCAGCGGCAGAAGCTCCGATGGCATCTGCGAGGGGGGTGTTGGGGGAGAAGTCCGCCAGTGGTGGGAAGCAGATGAGGCTGGAGACGTGCGACCCGCCATGCTTCTGACCCTTCATTAAGGATGATTAAGTTTTAAAATTGTTATCATAAAGGTGATGCACAGGGCGGTTGCAGTTAGATAAGTCAGGGAAAGAGTGCATTTCTTTGTGGACAATGTCACCCCTTCCCTTGCTCTCTTCCTGATCCTTCATTTTAAAAATCAATTAATTTCCAACAGTCTTAGAATGTAAACTTGAGGCTCTTTTTTCCCTCCTTTCCCTCTCTTCCTCTTTTTCCTCCCTCCCTTCCTCCCTCCCTCATTCCCTTCCCCACACCTCACAAGCTGTTAGGATTAGGTAGGTTCCATAGGATGCTGGCCTGTGACCGGATCCTGGAGGCTTTTTACACCAGAGGGAGAGAGAGAGAGAGAGAGAGAGAGAGAGAGAGAGAGAGAGAGAGAGAGAGAGAGAGAGAGAGAGAGAGAGAGAGAGAGAGAGAGAGACAGAGACAGAGACAGAGACAGAGACAGAGACAGAGACAGAGACAGAGAGAGAGAGACAGACACAGAGACAGAGACAGAGACGAGAGACAGAGAGAGACAGAGACAGAGACAGAGGCATAAAGACAGACAGACAGACACCAGGAGAATGCATGAGCGCGTGCACTCCCTGTGTCTGGTGCTGTGTGCTCCCCTGTGCTCTCCGAATCTCATGTTGTGCTCCAGGCTCCCCGGGTCTGGTGCTGCGTGACTCTTCCAGGGAGAAGGCGAGGACGTAGCCCTTGCTTCTCTAGCCCGAGAGGCTGCTCTCCAGTTGTCCGGTCTCGGGCGTTCCCAGATCCAGTTTGCAGGGGCCGGGCCAAAGGCTCCCGGATCACTGAGGAGAACTATCAAGTGTGGTCGCAGAGGACGGAGGAGGAGCGGGTTTGTTAGTCCGGAGCCAAGTGAGAGGAAAGGAACGCAGGCCAGTGGGGACTGGGCAGGCTGGGCCTCCGAGGCCCCGAGACTTCAGGCTTCCGCTGTGGACCTGGGCGGTTGCTCCTGGAAAACGAGAGGCCTCTTCTCCACACTGGGTGTGCGCCACCCACCTCTGCCATGTACCACGAGGCGGACGATCGGGCTTGGATGGTCAGACCCTCCGGCCGGTGGTGCTGCAGACTGGCTGGCTGGCCCCCGAGTGGCCTTGGAACCTTCGAGAGAATGTGAGGTTTTCACATCACCATCCGAGTCTTCCCACTCAGCCGTCAGACATCCTCAATCCCCGCCCAGCTCCGACGTCATGGGCAGTACGTGGGCGTGGCTGGACACATACGGACGCCGGTGGGGATATTCTCCATGCAGGGATGTACCCCAGGAGTGCTCACCAAGCCATGCCGATCCTGGCACCGTGCTCTGTGAACCTTGCTTCTTCGTAAAGCGCCTCACCTCGAGCGTTGCGTTAGAACAACACAAAGCAGAAGAATGCGTTCAGCTGGGTGGACATCTCACCCAACGTACCACCCCCCACTTCCTTCCTGCTTTTCCTTTACTGTGTCTGGTCTCTCCACTTTTACAGAGAGTCACAGCCAGTGACGGAGGTGGAATGACACCCTTGCGGTGGCTTCTCTAAGGGGCAGCGGCACATCACGGAGCTGGTGCCCGGCTTGCTGTGGGGAATCAAGATGGCCCTCCGGCTGTGTCCAGTGGAGAGATGGCCGGGTGGCAGGGTGGCTGGGTCCCCCCTGGAGGGCTCATCTGCCTGCCTGCAGGGCTGGGCAGGGCTTTCTCCTGTGCACTGAGCCCTGGGTGCCTGCGGGGCTTGGGGAGGGGGTGCGGGGGGAGTGTCGGCAGCCCCCGCCTCCCACAGGCATCTGCTGGCACCAGCCAGTCAGCCCCGAAGCTGAGCTGCGGAAAGGTCAGCAGAGAACGGCAGAGCCAGGGCCCAGCCATCAGCATTGCCACCACGCAAGCCTGTCAGCCCGGACAAGAGGGATCGTCCAGACGCCCCGGCCTAGCTGAGCCTAGCTGAGTGTCAAGTGCAGAGCGCCAGGGTGTGCTGCACCAGGATGTGCTCATGGGAGGGAGGCCAGGGGTGGGCGTGGGGCACACAGCTGTGAGGGACCCGAGGAGGCTGAGTCCCAGTCGAAGCCCATCCGGAAGAGGAGTCGACCACACATAAAAACGTTCTCCGCTCTAGCCGGGCACCGGAGGCGGCTCACGCCTGTAATCCTAGCTACTCAGAAGGCCGAGAGCCAACGATGGCTGAGTGAAGCCAGCCCGGGTAGGAAAGTCTATGACATTCTAAGGCCTGTTAATCAAAGTCAGAATGTGGCCTGACACCCCACAGGCCAGGCCAGGCCAGCACCATGGTGTCCCCGCTCTGTGCCTCTGCTCCGGGCTGGTTTTATCTTCGGGCAGGCTACACAAACCAGAGGATCATCCTACACAAAAGAAAGAGGCGACTGTTCTGCTGTTTCCTGTGGGTCCCTATTTATAGACACCCCCGGGGGACGTGGGTTCTAACTTGGGCTAGAAGGCTTTCTTTGAAAGTTCCAGTGTGAAGCTCAGAGCGAGAAGAGAAGGGAGCAGGTGGGGAGGGGGGTAGGGAGGGGACAGGGATGGGGGAGGACGCTGGCCGCCGTCAGCACAGGTGGACGGAGGTGGTTGCACACAGAGGCTGGGTTATTTATAGTGGTTGGGCTTTTCCCGTCAATCTCTTGGGCGCTGGGGAGGGGCCTCGGTGCCCCTGCGGTGTTTTTTTTTTTTTAAGCCCTGACTGCCAGAGGAGACCCACGGTAGTAATAACTGGGAATGTGGTCATGGGTCTTAGCACCTTCAGACCTGCGAAGCGACGGGTACATTTCGTGGTGGTTTTAGCAGACGGTGGAGACACGTCAGTCCTCGCACCCTAGATGGAGAGGCACAGCTGGATGAGCAAACGTGTCTCGGGGTGAATGCAGTTCCTTCTGGAAAGGGGTGTCTCTCCTCACCCTTCTTGCCATGTTATTTCTAGACTGGATGGATTTGCTAGTACAGAGCTGGCCAGAGGCAGGAGATGGGTAATGCATTTAAGGCTCTTATGTGTGGGTCCTGGGGCTGGAACTCAAAGTCTGGGGGCTGTCCCTGAGCTTTTCTTTTCTTTTTTTTCCTCTCAAGACTGGCGGTCTACCACTTGAATTACAACTCCATTTCTGGCTTTGCGGTGGTTAATTGGAGATAAGACTTTCATGGACTTTCCTGCCCGGGCTGGCTTTGAACCGTGACCCTCAGATCTCAGCCTTCTCAGTAGCTAGGATGATAGGTGTGAACTATAGGTGCCCGGCTACCATTGTCTTTTGATAATTAGGCAAGGCGTGTGAATGAGGTGGATGAATGACCCCTCCCCGCACAAGCGGGTGTAGAATATTTGCACTGAAATCAGAGCCATGAGTTTTCCCTGAGCTTGATGAATAACACACAGTCTTTGGGGTGCGGTGCCTTCTCAGATTTCTCCAGCTTGCTGAGGTGGCTGGGTAGAGCTTTTACGTTTCTTGATTTTTTTTTTTGTGGGGGCGGTTGTGCCAGCCTGGGGGTGTGGGAGGAGCCATCAGGTAGGGAACTGTGGCTGGCAACTTGAGGCCTTGTTGTAATACAAGCGTTGTGTTTTTGGGGCTATGAGGATGGATGCCCACCTACCAGCTGTGGAGTCAGTCATCGGGAGATCTGGACATTGGCTCAAGTCTCCCGAGTTCTTCTTGCCTGTGGCTTTTAGCGCTTTACTCATTTGGGTCTGGCCCCTTGTGGGTCTATCGCTACCACCTTTCTACCCCAAGACCCTTGCACATAAGCATCTTCATGTGATATTGAACCTTCTTCGTCTGACTTTGGGCACACCTCCTTCTTTAAGTCCTCTCTGGACTCCAGCAAGAAAAGACCCAACAACGAGGAAAGGGTAAAGGAGCCAGGCTTCCTTTGAAGCTATTTCACTTGATTAGGAACAGTGTGGGAAAAGTAAGTAGTCATTTCTTGGGGAAAGAGCAGAATACAAGCCCGCCGTCTTGGATGCTGTGTTTCCTCCTGACTCTGTTAGCAGGGGATGTGGGGGGAGGGGAGTTTAGGGAGTGGCGGTGGGGGTGACCCCTCCTGGAGACATCTCTAGCTGCTGTGGCTTCATCTGTGATAGGTGTGACCTTAACTAGCAGGTCAGCGCCATTCAATGGTGTTCTGTGATCCCGGCTAGGCTAAGAAATGGAGGAATGAACACAGGCCTTTCTTGTCCTGTGTGTGTGTGTGGGGGGGGGCAGCATTTCCTTCTCAGTCCCAAGCTTTTTTGGAAATCATTAGGGGAGCTTGGGGCAGGGCCAGGCTTGGCTAAGGAAGGTGGATTGAGCAGAGCCTCCTCTGGCGGTGGGGGGGGGTGTTGTAAGTCAGGGGGCAGGGCCTGCCCCCTCCCAGCAGTGTGGAATCTCATCTAGCAGTCTTTATGCCTCTTTTGGAAAAGCAGGGCAAGTTTCCCTGCTCTCTCTCTCTCTCTCTCTCTCTCTCTCTCTCTCTCTCTCACACACACACACACACAAACCCCTTATAATTTAACATTCAAAAAGAAAAATGGTTTAGAACCAGGCGATGTATTTGGCGCTCAGAGGGGAGAGGGGAGGAGCGCGTGGCCGGCGTGGAGCAGAGGGGAGGAGACAGCTCTGAGGCCGGCAGATCTGCACTGCCGCTGCCAGAGCTTACTTTGAGGCTGCTGTCTCCCTGAGCGGACCCAGCCTGAAGGCCGGAGCCTGAGCAGAGACCGTGAACGGGACTCTGGCTTCAGGAAGCTCTGCCCTCAGCTCATTTCCATGATCAACTTTGGTATCAGAATCTTGGCGACACTGGCCCCCGGGCCAGACCTGGGGGGCTCCATCAGAGGAAGGAGGCCTGTGGGACGTCTGTCCCTATGTGGAGAGGTCATGTCCCCACGCGTGTGCCGGATCAGAGCTGCCCAACCCCCATTTTGGGTTGATACCTGTGTTTGAACTCAGAAGTCTTATTCTTTGCTTGGCTTGCTTGATTGGCGGGTGCTCTCCTACTTCACCCATATGTCCAACCTAGCATTTTGCTGCTTAGCTGAAATCTCATAGACTATTCTGCTTGGGCTTAGCTTTGAACCGCTGGCTCTGATCTTAGACATCCTACTTGATATGGATTGGGGGAGACAAATTGCGATGACAAGAATTGTCATCTTATGGCCTAGGATGTATGAGGGGGAGAGAGAGTCTTAGCTCAAATTAAGCCGTGCCGGGGAGCACCTTGAAGGCATCGCACTTTTCTGCCCATCTATTTATTTATCGTCCATCCATGCATCCATCCATGTATCCATCAGCCCATCTATCCACCTACCTACCCACTCATCCATCCATCCATCCATCCATGCATGCATCTATCTATCCATTCATTGATCATCTATCCATCTATGTATATGTCGGCATCCAATTTAGTTTGTGAAGTCATTGAGACTCCAACCCTCAAATATTCCTCTTAGTATCTGGGTTATCTTGAGCAAGTCAGTGAAGGTCTCCGTGGATTTAAGTTCTTCGTGGACAGAAAGCACGTACCAATCAGACTGGATCACAGAGGTGCTCTTTCTCCATGCTCTCTTTCTCCAGTGCCTACTTTCCTTCGGATGCCTGATCCACGGAGCTGTTGGCATCTGCAGTCTTAGATAAGCATGGTGGCTGTGTGTGTGTGTGTGTGTGTGGCCATTAAAACCACTGAGGCTGCCCCCCCCCCCCCCCCCGGCCTCCTGCTCTCTTAGCGTTGTCTCTCTGAGCAAATCCAGCTCCTGAGCAAGGGTGGCCAGGTTGCTGGGAAGAGCACTGGCCGAGGCGATGGTGAGGCGATGGTAAAGCGGAGGCAGCGGGCGCCTCCACGGCCGGGTCTCTCTGAATGCCGAACTGAATGGAAGGCTGAGACTCAGCATGGGATAATTGGACTGTTAACTGAACTGGAATTGAGCAGTTAATCACTTCTATGAGAACGGCATCTCAATGTTACTGCACCGGTGCCTGGTCACAGAGCAGAGCGGGCTTGCTAATTGGTAAACAGGAGACTAGGTCGAGCCCCCAGGACTGAGGCTTGAACCTGGGGCCTTAGCTTTGTTCTGGCCCAAGGTGGGTGTTCCACCACTTGAGCCATAGCTCCACTTCCAGCTTTTCAGTGGTTAATTGGAAATCGGAGTTTCACCAACTTCCTGCCCGGCTGGCTTTCCACCGAGATCCTCAGGTCTCAGCCTCCTGTGTAGCCAGGGTTATAGGCATGAGCCACACCGGTGTCCGGCTTGGTATTAGGGGTCTTAAGAATGTGGTAGAGGATGCTACATTTCTGTTCCAAGCAACGGAGCCCCAGCACTCGAGACAATAGCAGTCTATGTGATCTTTGTCTTACTGGGGACCCAAGTGTCACAAGGGAAGGACGGGAGTAGATGAGACACATTGGTGTCATCCCCAGACACACGGCGAGGGGAGAAAAGAGGCAGAGGTGCCACGGGCTTCACCGAGACCACCAGTGGCTGGTAGAACGGTGCATGCTGGGTAACTACACTCTGCAGCTCCAGGCAGGAGCAACGGCTGGCCATCAGGGCCGTCACTGCCTGGCTGATGGGTCCCCCAGAAATGGAGGCACCGCCTCGGGTGCTATTATGTTTTCCAACTTTAATTAAGTTTATACTTCTCCCACCTGGACCTCATAAATAGCCCGCAAGGAAGTCGTTTGTCACGGCGGGGGGCTCTTATGAGTAGATTCATCTTCCGGACGACGTGCTTACTACTTCAGGTCTCGCCTGGAATCCATCAGCCCTTGCCAGCTCCAGGGTCTGACGCGATG
This sequence comes from Dipodomys merriami, assembly GCF_024711535.1. Taxonomy (NCBI): domain Eukaryota; kingdom Metazoa; phylum Chordata; class Mammalia; order Rodentia; family Heteromyidae; genus Dipodomys; species Dipodomys merriami. The sequence goes on along the minus strand of NW_027206269.1, from coordinate 67,292 downwards.
TTGATGAATCACCCCAAGAGGCGGTTTTCTGACGCGCGGGTGGCTGAAGCCCTCAAGTTCTCCCAACCGTTAGCATCTCTCTCCAAGGATGCCTGCAGGACGGGGAAGAGAACTGAACATGGACTTTCGTCCTTTCTGGTGAAGCCGCGCGCGTGCGTGCGTGCGTGCGTGTGTGTGTGTGTGTGTGTGTGTGTGTGTGTGTGTGTGTGTGGCGCCTAGGCCTGGGGGGTGGGGAGGAGGAGGTCAGATCAGCCTCAAGGGCTTAGGCAGAAGAACAAGCTGGCAGAATCTCAACTGGGGGCCGCACACTCAGGGCATTGCACTTCTGGTGTTAGCGGTGCGGTGTGGACAGGGTGGTACGCCCGGGCACTAAGAGATGTGCATAAGACATTCGTGGTCTTGGCAGCTACACTGAGTGCCCATGCAGGAGGGGATAGCAGGGAAGTGGGTTGGGTGTGTGGGACGGATGACCCCACGTCTGTTCAAACGCCCGTCTGCAGCTCTCCATGACTGCAGACAAGACACACAGCTTCCACCTGCTTCCCGTCTCTCTTCGTCTTGCTACCACTGACATCCATACCTTTTCTTTCCTTTCTTCTCCTCCTCCTCCTCTCCCCTCTCCTTCCTCCTCTCTCCTTCCCTCTCCTCTTCCTCCTCTTCCTCTTTTCTTCTTGTACTTGGACCAGGTCTTTCAAATGTATTTCCTAGAATACCGTCTTAGTTTCAGAGTTAGAGAGTGATGCATGCCTCTGGTGCCTGATACTGCCAGCTGTTACCTCCTGGGCAATCCCTGAGCTGGCCGCTTAGGGGGGAAGAAAATGCTGTGTAGAACAGTGTCTTTCTCCAACGGTGCTCTCGTTAGGACAAAGGAGAGAGAGAGAAAGGAAGGTGCAGATAACGGGGGGAGGGGTGAGTGTGAGGTATGCCTGGGAGAGGCCCAAGGTGAGAGGCAAACAGGTCCTCCGTGGACACGGAGGTTCAGGACTGTGACCCCAGCGCCCCCCTCTCCGGTCTAGGGCAGTTATGACCCAGGGTGGCCATAAGCTCCTCGCTGCCCCTCTTGTGGCGAGGGAGACCTCTTTCTGTGTCTCAGGCTGAAGCGAGGTGGCAAAGACAACCTGCCATCTCCAGAGCTGTGTTCAGATGCTTTGCGAACAGCCCGGTACGGATCAGATGAGGGGAACCGGCATCAGCAATACCCTAGAGGTCAGGGCGGCGGCTTTGAGCTCCTCGAGAGCCACTTTAATGTAAAAAAAAAAAAAATCACATTATGTTGTGGTCGGGGGCACCCTTGTTCCCCACCAGAATTCTTTCTACCCCTCACCATGTTGGAAATGGGCAGATTATGCACTCATTTGCCTTTTACCTAAACCTACTCTTGTGTCAATTTCTCCTCTTTCTCTGCAAGGTTCTAGGTTTTAGTAAAAAAAAAAATAAAAGGCAGGGGGGAGAGAAGGGGCTGGGAAGGTGGCTCAGTGGTAGAGCGCTTGCCTTGCATGCCTGAAGCCCTGAGTTCAATTCCTCAGCACCACATAAGGAAAAAGAAAAAAGCCGGAAGTGGCGCTGTGGCTCAAGTGGTAGAGCGCTAGCCTTGAGCTGAAGAGCTGAGGGACAGCGCCCAGGCCCAGAGTTCAAGCCCCACGACCAACCAAAACAACAACCACTACCACCACAACAAAAAAAAAGGAAAAGGAAAAAATATATAGTATAAAAATAATATTAAGTATAAATATAAATTCTTTGAGAAATCAATACCAAATTTGGTCCAACCAGGTCAGATTCCTCAGCTGGCCTCATCTTAATGCACCGGGCAAAGCATTTCTATTTATTAAACTCTTGTGAGTCTAAGCAAAAGCCGCAAGAAACGGCTGTTTTGGAATGGAAGGAAAGGGCGCTCAGAAGGCTAAATTTAGATAACACCTGAGCCGCTTTGCCGCTGAGTAGAATTTAATAGAGGTGCATCTTTTGCAATCTCGATGTGTGTTTGGCATGACAATTTATTTTGTTTGTCAGAAATGAATACTTGAGGGGGAAAAAGAGCTTTTGGAATCAAAACCAGAACTTCCTATCACATGGGGTCATTTGGATTTAAAGGCTACCGCATTTTCTTTGCTGAGGGATAATTTATGTCTGGCACAAAGCTGGTGTCCTTGTTTAGCTGGGAAGAATTTCCGAGTACATTTTGGCCTCTTGAAGTAGGCATTTCCTATGAGAGGCTAGAGACGGGGACAGCCCTGTCCCCGAGCTTTTGTGCTCAAGGCTAGCGCTCTACCACTTGAGCCACAGCTCCATGGCCAGGGTTTTGGTGGTTCATTGGAGATTGCCTCATGGACTTTCCTGCCTGGGCTGGCTTTGCGCCTGGATCCTCAGATCTCAGCCTCCTGAGGAGCTGGGATTATGGGCGTGAGCCACCCGTGCCTGACAAACAAGCAAGTTCTTGTGGACTGAGTTCCCTGGCTTCTCCTGTGTGAAGATGTCTCCAGCCCAGAGGAACTCAAGATTCCTTCAGGGGACCCACCTCCCGGCTGCTTCCAGCCTCTGCCCTGTCAGGCTCTGCGGTGGTTCTGGATGGCCCATTTTCCTAGCTAGAGATCTTTTGTGTCTACCCGTCCCGTCCGTTCAGCGCTCCGGGCAACGCAGTAAAGTGTGCAGTAAAGAGATCGTTTTGAGCTCAGCTCTCATTTTGCTTTTGCGTTGGAAACGGAGTCCGGCTGCACTCGGCTCAGAAGTGGTCCTCACAGGGTAGGAGTGACGTGGCGTGAAACAGAAATGGGTGGCCAGGGACTGGCGCACGGTGCCGTTTTCCTGTGATGGCTGGAGCGTGCGTGTCTACCTACCAACTGGAAGGGAGCAACGCGCCCAGCTCATGCTCCACACACTGCTGAGTCGTTTAATGACCACTCCTTGCCCTCTTTGTCGTCGTTGTTGTTGGGAATCCAGTATTTAGGATTTCAGGTTTTCTGTTTACCTACGCAGTGGGAGGCGAGGTGGGGGGAGTTGAGCTTTGCTGTGGGAGGTGGGGTCTGTGGCAGGTTCTGAGCACCTTGAGAATGAGCTGAGCCCTGTTCTCCCTGAGCATTAGTGACCCTCACCCCAGGGCTTGCCTGGCTGTATTCTGGGTCTTCCTCATCTTCAATACTTTCACATCATTACAACTAGGGTTTTCTGTATTTGATAAGGGATTTCCTGGAACTATTATTATTATTATTAATTATTAATTATTTCCAATGATACCTCTTAGGGTTGTCAGTCCATATTCCCAATCTTAAAGTAGACTCTTATTCCCCCATATCCTGATTATCAATTCATTTTCCTCTTTTATTTGTTCTTTTTTTTTTTCCTTTTCTTCTAATTGTCAGTGTAGCAGCATTGTCCTTTGGTTTCCATGGGGATCAGTTCCAGAACCTTCTGCAGATACTGATGTTTTCAGATACACAAAAGTCTTTTAGCCAGGCACTGATGGCTCATGCCTGTGATCTAGCTGAGGCTGAGATCTCAGGAGGCTGAGATCTGAGGATGGCAGTTCAAAGCACCCTGGGCAGGAAAGTCTGTGAGACTCTTACCTCCAACGAGCCACCAGAAAACTGGAAGTAGAGCTGTGGCTGAAAGTGGTAGAATGCTCACCTTGTGCTGAAGAGCTGAGGGACAGAACCCAGGCCCTGAGTTCAAGCCCCACCGCTGACCAACGAAAACCAGAAAATCAGTCTCTAATGTGTCCCGCTGTCTCCTGAGGGTGTCCGGCCCGTACTGGATCGAGTCCCTGTCCCTGTAACCCACAGATCTGGAGAGTCACCACCTGTATGTCCCGTCTGGCAAACTCATAAACTCACTCACGCATACCAGTCGCTTGGGCTTCTCCGACGCTGACATTCATGAATGTAAGGAAATGTGATGTGTGCTTCTTTGCCGTCTCTCCCTCTGTGCACTTTCTGTTTCGTGGTAGAAATCTTCGAACACACCGAAGTACAGAGGGTTCTTGGAAAATTCCCCTAGCACCCATCCTCTACCTGAGATCACCATTGGGTGGGCATTTGTATCTCAGGGCAAACCAGGGCAAGTTCTGTGAAAGCAAAGCCACATCAATAAAAGGCAGCTGCTGCATCCACTGTTTCACAGCCTCTCGGGGGATGATGAAACTCCGAGGCAAGGATCATCCCAAGACTCGTGAATGGAGAGTTTGATGGTGGACAGAGTAAATGACACCACTGAGGACTCAGGGACCCGTCTCAGGGTTGCTGTAAGGGGGGGGGGGAATTCGATGTCATGTCCCTTCTTATGTGATGCCGGAAGAAATGCCCACGATTGCCGTGATGGGGCTTTTGTTAGAAAGAAAAGAATTTATGTGTGTGAACCCTTTGACTTATTCCTGCAGATATGCAAGATTACTAAATCTAGAGGTTGCATGTGTAACCCAAGGGCTGCACATTTGCTATGTGAGTAGATTTTTGTATCTTTTTTAAAAGATTAATTTATTCTTAAAATTATCTTTAAGTGGTTGTACAAAGGGGTTTCAATTCAACCTGTCAGTTTGTGATTACAATATGATTTTATATCTTCCTTCCTTCCTTCCTTCCTTTCTTCAACCTTTCTTCTTTCCTTCCTTTTTTCCTTTATTGGTCATGGGTCTTGAACTCTGGACCTGGGCACTATCCCTAAGCTCTTTTGCTTAAGACAAGCACACTACCACTTTGAGCCACAGTGCCACTTCCAGTTTTCTGGTGGTTATTTGGAGATAAGAGTCTTATGGACTTTCCTGCCCAGGTGGCTTTGAACTGTGGTTCTCAGATCTCAGCCTCCTGAGTAGCTAGGATTACAGACGTGGGCCTCTGGCATCCAGGCTGTGTGTACTTTGTAATATCACATTTGAACTCTGGGCCTGGGTGGTGTCCCTCAGCTCTTCAGCTCAAGGCAAGCACTTTACCATGTGAACCACAGCACCACTTCTGGTTTTCTGGTGTTATATTAGAGATAAGAGTCTCAGGAACTTTCCTGCCCCAGCTGGCTTTGAACTGTGATCCTCAGATCTCAGCCTCCTGAGTAGCTAGGATGACAGGCGTGAGCCACCGGGGCCTGGCTCACATTTATTATCTATTAGCTAGAAAACCAATACAGCAAGGGCTAACAAAAGGCACAGCTCTGACAGCTCTGTGTATCATTTCCCTATCTTTGTTATTACTGAGAATGCTTGGCAGTTGGTTTTGGTAGAAATCTGATTGGGTGAGGACAGTTCTACTGATTCCTCCTAGTTTGTGAAGAGATTTGTGAGTTGATACTAAGTTTTATAAAATGCATGATCCTAGGCAGTTATGATTATAGCCCAATTCCTTTGTCCTTGTAGGTGGCTCATTGCCTTCACTGGAGCTCTGGTTCTGAAGCTTCATCAGATTCTTGGGCGAAGTCCTACCGGACATAATGAATGCTTATCTTTAGACTCGGATGAATCGCGTTTGGTAGCATTCTCTTTGGGACTTTCTTCTCTGCATGGTCCAGTGAGAAGGGCTTATTATCTGCTCTTCCATTGTTCTTGTTTGATTTTGTTATGAAGGGAATCCTGCCCTCATTAAGCAAGTCCTGGCTCTCTCTTCATACTCTTGGGATGAATTGACATGGAAGGTTCTGTGGTGCTTGAAAATTCGATGACGTTTGCCCGTGAGGTGCTCGTGGGTGCTTCTCGAGTGGTCTCGAGTGGACAGTCCTCTTCCTTTCTTTTCCTCCCAGAGGACATGTTAGGCGAATTCTTCAGAGTCTAGCTTGTCAGATCCTGATTTGCAACCCAGGTCCCCAGTGAGCCATCATGAGCTAGCTAGTCATCCGTCATAACTCTACGGGACTTGGGCATGGATTGGGTCTAGCATGCAGCATCTGAGAGCAAACAAGGAGAGGATGGTGGGTGGAAGAAAACCACCCCTTCGGCAGTGTAGCATGGCACCAGGCAGACAAAAACCAGGAGTTCTTCCTTTGCAAACATGCTCTCTTCTTGATGGAGACTTTTCTTCCCTTCTTGACCTCTGAACTTTGCTTCTCCGGGCTCTAATGAGCCAGGCACACTTTCATTTACCGTGGAAGGTCCTGGGCCTAATGAATCAATCTTGGCTCCGTGCTCTCTGCCTCTGGCACTGTATTACTGGCTAATTGTCTGGCTCCCCTGCCAGGCCATGCACGCTTAGCCTCAGATCCAATGTCTTCTTCGGACCTGGAGCTGAGGAAGATCCTGGGTGGGTAGGAGATGCCAGCACAGGTCCAGAGGAAACTGGGTTGAGAGGCCACTGTGCTGACAAGTTGAGGAACTTCCTGGGAGAAAATGCCAGAGTGCTTCAAGTTGGTCTCAAGGGGACATTCTGCGGCTGGGTCCGTCGATTTCATGGGGAACCCATCTTTCCATATGCACCCTGGTGCTGGGAGTGAGGGCAGGATGGGGGAGGTCGCGGTGGCTTCTGCTGGGCATCCTTGAAAAAAAAAACAAACCAATGAAGTTGTCTGGAGATTCTCCAGGCTGTTGCGGCCCTCCTGGCACGTAGATGTAAAGGCTGAGTTTGAAGAGTCTTAACAACCTAATCTGTGTATACTAGAGATTTTGGGCAATGACTCTGTACAAATAAACCCCGTCTGTTTCACGTGGCTGTCTAGGTATCCAGGGCAGTTTCCGGGGAAGGGGAGCATGGCCGAGCTGTGGAAGGAACAGAAGTGTGTGCTCCTGTCAGGGTACAGAGAGTGGTCAGCAAGGCGGTGACAGGCGAGGCCCAGGCCAGTCCCTTAAACAAGCCAGAGAATGAAGGGATGTTTGATGGACAGGCAGCTGACCTTTCAGACACTTGTCTTGATACTCTTGGGGTCAGGGTTCAGGGGTCATGGATCGGGTGTGTGTGTGTGTGTGTGTGTGAGGGTGGTTTAAACTATGCTGTGTTTTGTAAATCCTCGAGACCCGTTTTTAGGAATAAGTGTCTGTAACATGGACAGTCACAGGGTGACTGTGAAAATGGGGACTGTGATCATGTTGGCCTCAGAAAAACCCTGGGAGACTCAACGGAGGTGGTGTGCAACCCGGCTGCCTGGAACCTGCCAGGTTTGGGAACTTGCTGTGTGTGTGTCACAGGAACTCAGTTTAATACTGAGTTTAGTACTGAGCTTAGTGCTATGTTCAGTACTAAGTTTAGTACTTCCCTCCAAAGACTTCTTGTGGTAAAGGCTTCATCGCCAGGGAGCTGGTACTGGAAGATGCAGTGTGCCTTTAGAGGTGGAGCCGCCTTGTCAGCCCTCAGGGGGTCTTGGGGGTGGGGTGCATCTTCAAGGGGGATTGTGGGTGGTCCTCTCCCTCTGCTTCCTGGCTCTGAGGCACACTCCCTGCTGTTGCTGGCCAGTGTCCTTGCCTGAGGGCCCAAAGCAAGGGAGCTGCCAGGTCCTGGACTGGATCGGTTAGAACTCTGAGCTAACCTGACCTTTTCCTTTCTGTAAGTTAGCTGCCTCAGGTAATTTGTTATCCTAACAGCAAAGGGACAGCGGTGCTTGGTAAGTGCTCTTGTTTCCCTGCGGCTTCTGGGGGAATGGGGAGGGGGGGCTTGGTGGGTGTGACTCTGAAGAGGTGTCGTGCTGCTGCGATGGCTGTAACCCCAAACCTGGTCTCTCTGATCTGCATCATGGTTTCCTGTCATGGTGCTGGGTGCTCAGCGATTCCAGGGGTCTTGGGCTGATTGGCAGGTGCCTGGGAGACAGAGATGGAGTAGGTACAGGCTGTGTCCTCATGGCATGATGGAGACCCTGGGGTTCCTTACAGCTCGACCGTGTTATCCCAGGAGAGCGTAATCAGGACCTGGCTTTGGTGCCACGCACGACATCGACACCGCATCTTTCTGCACGGTGCTCAGAGGTGAGCCAGGCGGAGAGGGCCCGGTGTCCCTCCCAGGGGTGGGGGATGGAGTGTCTCAGCTAGGCCCTGAGGAGGGTGGGCAGAAGAAGAGGATGCCCAGAGAGCTCTCCCATGCTCCCTCGGACGGATCTTCTCATTCCTCTGGGCTTGAAAACACATGCAAGCGCTTCAAGCAGAGCAGAAACACGGACGTGTTGGGACAGAGATGAATGCATGGACTCAGGAGCCCATGGCTTAGGTTTGGAGTGTCACTCAGCTACCACTGTGTGGGCGAATCCCCACTCCCCGTGACAATCCCCCCCCCCCCCCCCGCCGTGTCTGATAGCCATGGCAGCTCCTGTAGGGGTCATGGTCATGGTAGTCCCCATTTTACAGAGGCCATGGTTGGTGGCTGACACGGTGCTGGTTGTGTTGGCCGCTGGGCGGATGTGTAAGTGTCTGGAAGGGTCACCATGACTCTTACGTTGCTCAGGTAAATCCTCACCTTGAGGTCAGATCTCTCTGCAGAGGTAAGAGGAGCCACACGGGACTCCCGGGCTGACTGCGCCATCCTGCCAAGTTCTTCTCCTTAGCTACTTTGGCTCAGTGCCCAGGGTCAGCATGGGGCAGAGGAGAGTGGCTCCCTGCTCCGCGCAGGGTGTGTGGTCACCACGCGGTAGGGGGCGGGGGACAGAGGCCCGGTGGCGCGGGGAGGGGCCTGCAGAAGCTGCCGGTAAGACAGGAAGACTCGGGGTATGACTTGGGCAAAGAGAAACGGAGTCATGCCTGCACTCCTCCGGAGGACTTCTGGAGGCCTAATCCATCACTGGAAGGCAGAAATTAAAGACTCACCGCTTATCTTGCAGAGAAGAGGGGTCCACAGAAAGGCCTGGGTGCCCGGGGTCACTGTAGCTCCCTCAGAGTGGTGGGATGTGATTTATGAGAATGTACACAGCTCCCTTGGCTTTTTGTCCTTTGATCAGTGCTGGGAGCCAGCCAGGCCCAGCTACTTTGCATGCTAATAATGATTGGTGCAGGTAATTATTCAGCAGTCACGCCGCCATTCCCCGGAGATAAATCATCCGGGCTTTATTTACCCTCCTCCCCCGAGTTATTTTAAGATGCCTTTAATGTACTGCATCTCGAGTGGAGTGCAAGTATCTGGCTACTTTAGTTTGTAAGGCATCTGTAGGTGGAGTGGGGGGAAGTTCAGTTATATTTGTGGGGGTGCTCTAGAACCAGTACCCCATTTTCACCGTGGCCTGAGGATTACAGGTATTCCTGACAATGCATAAAATGATGACCTGACCTCCTCTTCCTCCTTTTTATTTTCCTTCTTCTCCCCTTCCTCTTCCTTCTCCCCTTTCTCCAAGGAACTTAGGGTCAGGCAGGTGCTCTACCAGTAATCCACACCTCTAGCCCTTTGTCATTTCTGAGAAGGCCTTCCTCCTCCTCCTTCTCCTCCTTGTCGGTCATGGGGTTTGAACTCTGGGCCTGGGCACTGTCTCTCAGCTCTTCAGCTCAAGGCTAGTGCTCTACCACTTGAGCCACAAAGACACTTCCAGCTTTTTCTGCTTATGTGGTGCTGAGGAATCGAACCCAGGGCCTCAGGCATGCAAGGCAAGCGCTCTACCACTGAGCCACTTTCCCCAGACCTCAGTCTTCCCAATCTTCTACTTCCCAAAGTAACTGGAACTATAGGCATGAGCCACTGTGACCAGCTCATCTTTGGCCTGTGTGAACCACTCACCTACCTTGTATGCCATCCGAGGGCAGGCTGAGCTTCATCAGTGGAGTTAGGGTGCATGGGACCATTTGCCTCCTCCAACTTTGGATCTTTGTTCCTGAAGAACCCCCCACCTCTCCTCCTCCATGGTTAGCGGTCAGACACTTGATATTAGCTGTACAGTTCTGGAGGGGGTGGTGGTGGCTCAAGCAGAAAAAATACGGAGCCTGTAAAGAGAAATGGAGCTGGGAGATGGTGTCTGGGTATTGATCAAGTGGTGGAGGAATGCAGAGGGAGCAGAGGTCTGGTCTGCTGAGACACAGGCCATGACCTGGGACAGTGGGAGAAGCCCTCTTCTCCATGGGAAGGTCTCAGGGACAGACAGAATCATGCACCATTTCCTGCGGATACAACATTGCCTCATTCACCACTGGCCGTGTATCCTTAACAGATGAGTGTGGACCGACTGGACATTTCCTTAAAAGAAGATACAGGTGAGCAACATGGTCAGCTGAAACCAGCGTCTGAGGTAGAATAGAACAGGAGGTGCTGCCCACCTCAAGGTCATTTCAAGGTGCCAGTTCCTCCCCGCTGCCATCTCCAGAGGCCTGACCCCACGTCCTCCTCCCAGCAGGGAGTCTGGCCTCTTCCCTTCCCTTCTGCCAGGTGAGTCACGATGAAGAGATGGTTTAAGACACGGCCTGGGTGGGAGCGAGTTAGTCATTAAAAACAAAATAAAAAGTACTTTCCCCTGGGAGTTTGTTTGGAAAACTTTGGGCCAGAAGAAATACGTACAGGAATGTCTGGCTTTTAATAATTAAATCTTCCATTGTTTAAATTTTCTCCAGAGTGTCTCTCTGGAGGAAAATAAAGTTACGAATCCAATATTTATGTCTTTCCTGAAGCAGTGGTTGCCAAATGAAATGATTTTTTTGCTATATTTTACCCGCCCCGCCCCATCCCCCAGGGTTGATTTTCTTCGGGAGGGCTTTGCCTTTGCCGGATGGGCTTCGCGCGCTGTCCCTCCAGAGCCCAGCCCACCTCTGCAGCCTGGACCTCCACGCCTTCCCTCCCCAGCCCCCTCCTCTCCCGGCGCTGTCCCTTTACAACCTGTGCAAACATCAGTTACTGGTGTTGTGAGTGCTTTTGGCTGCCTGAGCCTTCAGCCCTCCACAGCCACCCATGGGGGGAGGGTGGCCAGCGAGCACACCGGGTCAGGATTTAACCCCAGGTTTGGCTCAGGGGAAGTGGACGCGAGGGGGTAGAGTAACCATCACAGAGGCTAGCAGGCCCGACCCTGAGGTCCCACCTGCACCTGACATCACTGCAGGGAGCCATGGAGAAGAATGAGGGCCCTGAGGCCTTGGTGCTCAGGTTACAGGCCACGCAGAAGCTCAGTTTCCATCCAGTGTGGCTGTGAGGCTTTGGGGGCACTGCATCCTGGGGTGGAGGCTTGAACTCTGGATGTCAGGAGCCTGGTCCGGCAAGCAGGAATGCCACCCGGTCCTTGTTGGGTTCTTGCGAACACCAAGAGTGTGTGTGTGTGAGGGGAAGAATCTCTGAAAGAGGAGGGCAGGATGCCCAGCAGAGACGCCTCAGAAAGGAAGTGTGGTGGTATTTAACAGTGATGCCGGAGTCCCGTAGACCGGGGCTCACATCCTAGTGCTTAGTACTTACTCCTTAGTACTGTTGGTGATCTGCGGATGCTGTTTCTAAGCCTCAAGGCTGCGAAGCCTAGACTGGCCTTCCACTGGCAATCCTCCTGCCTCAGCCTCCCTAGTGCTGAGCAAGTGAGTCTCCTCACGTGGCATCTTTTGTCTTTCACGTTGCCCCTGGTTTCACACCAGCCCCCCAGCAGGCCAGCATGTCTCTCACGGGACGTTGGACCACGGCTCAGTCAGGACCTCGGACGGTTCCTGTCTGGCTGGCAGCCCTCTGCATGGGAGAGGCACCACGTCTATTCAGAGAGACCTGAGGATAGAGCCAAGGGTTATATCACAGCAGATAAGATTCTTCTGTTCTGTATTACAGCTGGGGAAACCGAGGCAGCACTTGTGGATTAGCATGTAAGGGTTAGAACAAGACAGGACACTCTAACTTTTTTTTTTGCCAGTTGTGAGCCTTGAACTCTGGGCCTGGGTGCTGTCCCTGAGCTCTTCAGCTTAAGGCAAGCACTCTACCACTTGAGTCATAGTGCCACTTATGATTTTCTGGCGGCTGCCCTGGCTGGCTTCGAACCACCATCCTCAGATCTCAGCCTCCTGAGTAGCTAGGCACGAGCCACTGGTGCCTGGCCTAACATTTCCTTTTGTCTTCACTGCCTTCTCTGTTGGACATGGGGTGAGCCCATTGGGCTAGAGTCCTCCATGGGGCTCAGGGCACCTCCGTCAGGCCTTTTCTGGCCCTCTGACATTGAAGCCTTCCAGGCCGAAGGGAGGGGCCCTGCCGGGCTCCACTGCTGGAGAGGTCAGCTGCCTTCCCCGGCGGGGCTGTGGGCCCGACACACGGGCTGTCCTCTCTGATTGAGGCTCCAGCCCTGCGGGGCTGTGGTGGGCTTACAGGATGCTCTAGCCCTCGGAATGAGGGAGTGAGCAGGTTAACCACACGGGGACGATCTCAGGGACCTAGGAAGCAATATGGACCCCATCACTGTCTGGGGTCCCCAAGGTGGGGGGTGCTGGCATGTGCTGTCCTCATAGGTAATGGTTGTGTATGTGAGCCAAGCCAGGCCTCAACCCCTGGAAGGGAGCTCTGTATCTCGGTGGAGGACAAGAAGAGACTGTTTTGCCAGGTGGCTGCCCTGTCATCTTCCCCATCCCCACAGGCTCAGAGCGGGGAAGCTACTTTGCAGGGTCTGGCCAGCGCTTGCTTTGCTGTGGCTGGCTTGTGCAGACGCTGACTGTCCCGCACCCCTGGGTCTGAGGTGGGATTGGAGCAGGGCTGGTTGGCACGCTCCGTGTCTAATGCTGTGCATCTTTGCTTCTCGGTCCTCTGTGTGTCTTCTTTGAAGAGAGATGCTCCCAGAATCCCTCATCCATTCTTTTCGGGTCCACCACTGTTTATCTTTAACCTTGAGTGGTGTGCGTTCTCTGTATGTTGTGGGTACGAGTCTGGTTTTCCTTTAGAGATGTGTTACTGTCTCCTGTTCTTTTGCTAGCATGCTTTAACATTTTGTTTATGGCCTGTAGTCCGTCTATTTTCTTTTCCTCTTGTAGATGATGTTTTTTCTTGTCCCATCTTAGGTTTGGCGTTGCCCAAGACCGCCATGATTTCTTCCTGTGTTTTCCTCTAAGAGCCCTAGAGTTTTAGTTCTTCTGTGTAGGCATAAATGTTCCCCCCATGACTAACTTGATGTGTCTGAAGTTGGCTTCTCTCTTCTGCCTGCTCTTCATTCTGGATGCTGTTCATTCCTCCCTCCCCCTCAACCCCGAGTCAATCACTCATCACTGAGGTGAGGGCGTATGTACAGATGTTCAGTTCGGCTCCATGCAGATCCATGTTAGTTCTGATGGAGGGGATGGCACAGGCCCTGGCACGTGCCAGGCAGGCACCGTACCGCTAAGCTCCACTTCAGTCCCTGCTCCCCTGACCTCTAATTCGGCCCTCGTGAGACCACCATCACGCCTCCATTCCCGTGGCTCCACAGAGATGTTTGAAATTGGAAAGTGCTGGCCCTCTGATTTCGTTCTTTTTTTTTTTTTTTTTTTGGTCGGTAGTGGGACTTGAACTCTGGGCCTGGGCGCTATCCCTCAGCTCTTCAGCTCAAGGCGAGCGCTCTACCACTTGAGCTACAGCGCCACTTCCGGTTTTCTGGTGGTTTATTGGAGATAGGAGTCTCACGGTCTCTCCTGCCCGGGCTGGCTTTGAACCGCGATCCTCAGATCTCAGCCTCCTGAGTAGCTAGGATTACAGGCGTGAGCCACCAGTGCCCGGCTGATTTTGTTCTTTGTGTACAAGACCGTTGGGAGGATTCTAGTCAGCCTGTCGGTTACTGAGCAGATGGGTGGATATCTGGAAAGCATTGTATTGAATCTGTAGGTGCATTTTCTTTTTTGTTTGGCTTTCTTTCTTTCTTTCTTTTTTTTTGAGATAGGGTTTTTCTATGTAGCCCAGATTGGCCTCAAAACGATGATCCTCCTGCCTCAGCCTCCCGAGGGGTTATAGGTATCATCACCATTCCCAGCTAATGTGGGGGATATTTTAATATGACGACTAGCTCTTCCCATCTGTGTGGTGGAATCTCTCTTTATTTCTTTAGATCCCTTATAAGTTCTCAGAGCAGGATTTTGCAGGTTACGGCATACACATCTTATCTTCTTCTGTGAAGCGGATTTCCCAGTACTTTGTTCTTTTGGATACCGCTGGAAAGGGAATTGTTCTGCTAATTTCATTTTCAAGCTCAGTTCATGGCTGGTGTGAAGGAGAGAACGGATTTTTGCTCGCTGATCTTGTATCCTGCCATCTCCGTGAGCCTGTCCCGCCGTTCTGATGGATTTCCCGTGGATTCCTCAGGCATATCTCCATATATGATCTTGTCACTTATGGATGAGCACGGCTGCTGTGCTCTTCCCCTCTGATCTCAGTGCCTTCTGGTTTTTCTCCTTGCTTTCCTGCCCTGGCTTAGCTGGCGGTTCTACGCCAGTGTAATGTAGAAAGGGAGATGTGTGTGTGTGTGTGTGTGTGTGTGTGTGTGTGTGTGTGTGTGTGTGTGTGTGTGTGTGTGTGTGTGTGTGTGTGTGTGTGTGTGTGTGTGTGTGTGTGTGTGTGTGTGTGTGTGTAGGGGGAGGGGAGGGGAGGAGGGAATGCCCTCCTGAGGTTTTCTCAGACCTCTTATGTTCGACTGGGTTCTATACACATCTTCAAGGGGTTTTAGCCAGAGGGCCAAGTGCCCGGTTGCTGCTGCCAGCTACAGATGGGCCGTACCGCCCTTTGTGCAAGAAGAGGACCCGTGGTGTGTCTCCACGGTGCATGTGGGGTTTGTACACTGCAGTGTTTGGGCATTGCCAGGGTTGGGGTGTGTGTGTGGGTGCCATTGTCTCCTGGTGAGGCTGAAGTGCAGCTTTCTCCCCCAACCCTTCTGCCTCTGCCGTCCCCTGTATGGTTCTGAAGGTGAACGTCACTTTGCTGGTACAGACTTGGCAATGCGCTCTGTATTGAAAGAACGTTCTTAATTAAATTCGAAAGTCATTAGTCAAAGGCTCTGCTGGGCTGCTCTGCAGATGCACGCGGCTGGAAAGATCCAGATCCGATTAAATCCAACGCGGCCATCCATCCATCCCACGCCCAGGTAGGCCCTGGGCGTTGGGGGCGTAAGATCACAGACAGAGCGGTGCCTGCCGCGGGAACTGGGGTCCCCTCCATTCCTGGGAGGGATCCCGGGGGGCATGTCCCCATGGTGACACACAGAGCTCAGGAGCAACCCTGGCGGAGACCCTGGGGCGGTCTCATTCCAGATGCGGGCATCATCCCACCGACCGCATTGTTTCCCAACTTGGGGCTTCTTGGAGCCGGCTCTAAGCTTGGGGCGGGGCGGGGTGGGGCGTTGCCTCTCATCCAGCTTAGTTCTTGTCTCCCAGCTTCTGTGTCTCCAGTGTTCTTCCTTCTAAGAACCAGTGCTCATCCACAGCCCCTCCGGCTCCTCTGCCGTTGGCGTGCAGCTCAGCTGCGATTTAGAACAAGTGACACATCATCGCCACCACTCACCAGCCTAGGTGGGCCCTGTCTGCTGCCCCTTTTACCAGGGCCGGGCACCCTGGTAGACTCACCTGCCACGGCTGAGCCATTACATCCTGGACTGTCCTGCCAATCTGGGCACCACTGGGCTTTGCTGGTTTCTTCATGTGCAGTAAGGAAGACTTGACAGGATCTTTCCGGATGCCCAGGGTAGGCCTGTGACTGCTGCCGTGTGTGTGTGTGTGTGTGTGTGTGTGTGTGTGTGTGTGCGCGCGTGTGTGTGTGCCAGCCCCATCCTCTCATTGATCTGCCATGTTGGATATACGCTGCGTGGTATCTGAGAGGTCACACCGTGCGTGTCTCTGTGTGTGCAGAGTATGTGTGTGGGTATGAACTCACGAGGCGCTCTCCCAGCAGATTGAATACGTAATACAGTGTCATCACCTACAGTTGGCCATAATGTGCTTCAAGTCTGTGGAGTTTCTCTCTCTCTCTCTCTCTCTCTTTCTCTCTGGTCAGTCAGATCTCATCAGTGAGGGAGCTGGGACAGGGTTGGGTGCAGAACTGCTTTAGGTGTGTGTGTGTATTCAAGAGAAACAGCGTCACTCTCTCTCCACCCAGCAGCTGGGTGGATTGCTGCACTCATGTATCTGTAACACAGTTTACCGCGTTATCCCTTCGATGTGTGTCCTGTGTGTCCGCCAGCTGAGGGGTCTTTAACAGAGGAGCAGTAAGGACGACGTGGCACGTTCACGCACACGGTGGAGCCCCATGCAGGCTCGTGTGAGGGGGGAATCCTGCCGTTTGTGACAACCCGGGCGAACGTTGCCTTTCTTGTACTTCTCCCTGAGGAGGCTGTTCGTGCAGGAGCAAAGCTCCGATCTGCTGGACGTGGCTGCGTATTTGAAGGGTGTTGCTCGGCTGTTTGCCCAAGGGACCCCTAGGTGGGCTCCTCCTGGAGGTGGGGCGAGGGGGGGAGAGCAGCTGGGAGTTGGGAGCTGAGTTGACCACTTGGCGGGCTTGTAGGAGAGGGGCAGCAGTAGAGAACCCTCCCCCCCGTGTGCCAAGGGTCAGGTGGAGCGCTGTTCCCCACTACATTCCGGCTCTCTGCCTGCGCCCCCTACCTTGGGGTAGTTTGATGAGCTTCTAATTGTTCTTGATCCACCCTGGTGGGATTCCTCCCAGGCCTAGAGGCACCTGATACCCCCCCCCCCCACCTCCTCCCCACTCCATCAGTGTTCCAGAATCTTCTCTGAGTCTGCCCATCCATCCAGAAACCCACCCCTGCAGCACCCCCTCCTTCCTCGGGGGAGTGTGTGTGGGGGGAAGTCCAGACCCGATTCCATCTCTCACTCCAGCTGCGTGCTGCCCGCCGCATCCGTGGGCCAGGGGTTGGCTGTGAGCTCACTCTGCTTTTCAGACCCACTTGGAGGACCAAAGGACCCAGGAGGCGGAGATTTACGCCAGCCGGACAACCCGACGTGGATTCTGGAGCCTGGTAGAGCCGGTTCTGTCCCTGTCACTCACAGGCTGTGCGTGCTGCATGGGTCATAGAGACGGCTGACCTTGGTGCTGGGGGGATCAGGGTGAACTTTCGCGGGAGATATAAGACACCCAGGGGTTAAGTTCCATATCCGAGCTGGAGGCCAAAGTCACGAAGGCTGCAAACTTGGAAACCATTTTTTGTAATTCTTCAATATATCCAGCACAACTAATTCCCCCTCCCCCCCCCCCCCGCCCTCCTCCCAATCCCGCCGCCACGAAACAGATTACTGCCTTTCCACCGAGCCTCTGGCAGGTCGATAGTCCGTGTTTTGAGGACACACGCATCAAACGCACAGTCAGTGGCCTGGATTCTGATGGAGGAACGGAGTGGGACCCTGCTGTGGGTCACAGGAGGCAGGAAAGTCCGTGAGACTCTTATCTCCCGTTTACCAATGAAAGTCAGAAGCGGGCCTGTGGCTCAAGTGGCGGAGCACTGGTCTTGAGCAAAAATGTTCAGGTCTAGTGCTCAGGCCCTGAGTTCAAGCCCCAGGACTGGCGCTCGCTTGCGTGTGTGTGTACATACATGTGCACACGTGCACGTGTGCACACACACACACACAGGTGTGCCCACATACACTCACAATCCACAGTGGTAACCTTGCCCAGGGGACACTGTAACCTTCGCATCTACTCAACTCACCTGTATCTTTTCCACTTAGGGTCTCACATGGAGAGAGAACTTGCCACGTACTCAGGCATTGGGTCTGGGCTGTGTGAGGGATACTTTTATAACCCAGTCTATTCTCCTGTGGCTGGCCTTCGGCTTGCAACACAGGAAGCAACAGAGCTAGACAAGCAGAAGGGGCTCTCCTGCCCCTGGGCTTGACATCTAGAGCTCCAGAATGGAGATGAGCTTTCTGCTCAGACACCAGGGCCCATCTTTCAGCAGGGCCGGGATGTTGTACCAACAGGAGGGAGCGGAGTGAGGCCGCCTAGGTCTTGACAGTGCTCTACTCCATAGGAAGGAGGAAGTTTGGGGAATTTTCCAGGGATTTCTAGCAGGAGCCTCCCCCCACCCGCCGCAGGAAGAATGAGAAGGCGCCCCACACCTCACACATTAGCCTCTCAACCAGAGGCCCATTATCTCCTCAGTTCAGGTGTTTAATGGAACCCTCTCTCTCCTGCCGACTGCCTGACCGGCTGGGAGCTTAATGAGTCTGGAATCCTCAGCTTCACAGGGCTGTGAGTGGGACTTTCCTTAGCTGGGCAGCCTGTGACTGGGGCTGTGAGCCGCCGCGCCCTCTCTCTCCTCTCTCCTCTCCTAATGAATAAATGATATTCCCATCGGTTATTTATCTACTTTTAGAATTTGAATGGGATTCTGCTGATAATTACGGCATTTCACCATTTGATGGGAAATTGGTACCTGCTGCATGGAGATAAAGAGCCAATCCGGCAGCTATGAAATATGGAATTTTCTGCTAATTCCTGCCTTGAAATTTGTAAATCATCAGCGGAGTTGGGTTATTAAAATTCAGCATTTAAAGACCTGGAGCCGAGGGGCATGGGGGCGGGGAGGAAGCGGCTATCCTTCATTAAAATTGCAGAAATGAACGATGAGTGCTGGACCGAAGAGCCCTCACTCTGTCCGGAAGGCTCGAGCGAAGCCGGGGCCATGCTCCGGCGATCTAACCACCTTTCTCCGGGCCTGGATTCCTCCCTGCCCGATCCCTCTCAGTCAGAGGAAGCATGCCTGCAGAGCAGGCAGCCCTGGTCCTGACGCAGTGGCTAGGCCCAGGTCTCGGCTTTGGTGCTGCACCCCAGAGAACAGGGCCACCCCAAGGCCACCCTGGGGCCAACCCCATGGCCATTGAGACACGTCTTCCGTCCACTCCTGTCTCATCTCTCCTCTCCTGCCTGCCTTCTCCCTTCCACACCCAGCTGCATCTCCTGTGTCGTTGTAAGTGTGATTTGGACTCACACACGTGCTTCATCGCTGTGCCCCACGTGGCAGGGGAGCGTGTGCATGCACTCCTGGGTGTGGGCACATCCCTTAGGGCTGAAGGTCTTTCTGGGGGTGCAGAGGGGGCTGTGACAGCGCTGTCATAGGACATCTCTGCTGTCCTTCATTTCCCCAGCCGTGGTGATGGAAAGGTCCTGTGGTTATGCATCATCCGGTGGAGTATCAATCAGGGACACATTTGGTTATAAGTGACAGAAAACTAAGCCCAAAGTCATAAGCAGAAGAAAACTTTGCTGACCCATGCAACTGGGGAAAAGAAAAAAAAGTTTAGCTTCAGGCATGGCTGGATCCAGGGGGCTTAGACCAGGTTTTGAGTTCATTTTGGTCTCTTCTTGATTCTCCTCAGCACTCTTCTCTGGTTGCCATGGAGACAAAGAGACGTGGCTCAGTGAGGGAAGCGGTACCCAAACTCCTCTCAGGTGAAGAGAATCGCTTCCCCTCCCCCCCAGGTTTCAGGAGGTGTGTGTGTGTGTGTGTGTGTGTGTGTGTGTGTGTGTGTGTGTGTGTGTGTGTGTATGTGTGTGTGTGTGCTTGTCATCAGCTCCGATGAGGCCTCTTCCATACCAGCACATGACTGCAGGAGGTCACTACCCCAGAGTCAGGCAGAATCCTAATGAGTCGGGATGCCTGGCATCGGCATACTCAGCGTGACAGATCACAGAGTCAGGTGACGGAAAGGCTAGCAACAACAGAACAACAGAATTCTCACACCCCTGGCTGGAGATGGTTATATGTTCTTTTAATAGCTGGGGAAACTGAGGCATGGGGATTGGGATCCCACCGAGCCACGGGAGTCGGGACAATAGATGGGCTCTGTCCTCAGCCAGAGCCTCATCCACCTGCTCCTGCCGGCTCCACCTTGAACCCCCCAAGGACGTTCTTGTCTTTGGCATTACGTCGCTCGGCACCGGGGAGGAACTGGCAGCGTGAACCCTCAAGACAGCGGGCGTCACCTCCCTGCCTGAAGCCCACTGGCCCATCCGGCCCATTTTGTTCGTAGCACGGATCCCAGGGAGGGGTGGGGGTCACGGCCAGCCTCCCGTCCACCTCCCTTCGTGCCCATTCCTTCGCATCTCGAATCAACATAAAAAAAAAAATCATCTTCAATGTCCCCATTAAAGACTTTCAAGAGAGACAGTATTCTCAGAGCTACCACGGCAATTTCCAGTGACTTAGAATATCAAGTTTGTATGATTTGTAATCATTAAAGGAGATGTGAAAACATATTTTACCCACAAGCTTTTATCTTACGCTTATTTTTATATTTCCCTGTAACAATTTATCACGGCGCATATATCACCGTGATGTCAGACATTTACGGCTCCATTAAAATTCAACACCGCCGTAAATCTGGGCCGGTTAAAGTGGGTGACATTTGTTACGGCCTCCACAAGGGCATATTTTACACTGCGAGTGAAACTTCTGAGAAGAAACTTTTGTGAAGGGGACGGGAGGTGAGATCTCCCTGCTCTCCGAGACACTCTCCACCCAGCGCCGGCCTGAATTGCCGGTGGCATGCAGGAGCCAGACGCGGGGCTCACCTTGAGATGTGTTATTTCCAGTATTTAGAGATTAACTGGAATCAGATGATAACGCTTGCTTGGCCTGCAAAGTCTCTGCCCTGCCGCAGCCTCCTGCAGCCTGAGACCTGGGAGAGGCCAGGGTGAGGGAAGTAGGGAATCGGAGGGGGTTAGGAAAGCCGGCGATCCAATAATGCGTGGTTTCCTGATCCTGAGGATTTCAGGGAGCGTGCATATGCAGAGCTGGTGTTTCGCTGTCATTCCTTCCAACAGTGACAAGGCAGCTTCCAGTGTGCTTGGTCGGGGGGAGGGGGGCCGCAGCGGTCCCTCCATCTCTCTCCGTTTCTGTCTCTGTTTCCCTCTGCCTCTGCTTTCTGTCTGTCTCTCTTCCTTGGTCTCCAATTATTTCCTCTCTCTGTCGATCTCCTTCTCTGCCTCTCCATCTTTGTCTCTTTCTCAGTGTCTCCAATTCTCTCTTCTCTGTCTCCTCCGCTCTCTGTCTCTTTTCTCTTTCTATCTCCTCTGTCTGTCTCTCTATTTTCTCTCTCTCTGTATCTCCGACTTTCTCCTCTCTTGTCTGTCTCTCTCTGTCTCTCCATCTTATCTCTTCCTCTTTGTCTCTGCCTTGGGTTGTGGCCTGTGGCTGAGTGGTATGGGAAGCCAGTAGAACCATCTGTATCTGAGATGCGCTAAGTGATGGCCGCCTGTCCAGAGACAGCTCTGTGTGTGTGTGTGTGTGTGTGTGTGTGTGTGTGTGTGTGTGTGTGTTTGTGACTCCCATGGGGATGGGCGGGGTGTCCCATTTCCTGGTAAAGGCTGTGTTGACCTGTGACTGACAGCTCAGGGCTTGAATCAGGCAAGAGCCTTATAAGGAAGTGGTTATTATTATTACTTGTTTTACATATCAGGTTAGAGAAGGGCTATTTAAAAATAACTTCCCTGGATGGTGTATTATTATTATTATTATTATTATTATTATTCCTCCTCCTCCTCTCTCCTCCTTCTCCTCCTCTCTCCTCCTTCTCCTCCTCTCTCTTCCTTCTCCTCCTTCTCCTCCTTCTCCTCCTCCTCCTCCTTTCTTCTCCTCCTCCTCCTCCTTTCTTCTTCTTCTTCTTCTTCTTCTTCTTCTTCTTCTTCTTCTTCTTCTTCTTCTTCTTCTTCTTCTTCTTCTTCTTCTTCTTCTTCTTCTTCTTCTTCTTCTTCTTCTTCTTCTTCTTCTTCCCTCCTCCTCCTCCTCTCTTCTGCTTCTTTCCATATAGGAACCAGAAAACTTAAAACCAAGTATGTGATATTCATCCCATTTCTTTTGTGCTATGAAATCTGCCCTCTTACCAAATTTCGAAGTGCACACTAAAATTTTACCCGGAGCAGGACTGATAGTGTCGCATCTTTGGGGGGGGGGGGAGGTGTCTGTTAACAAAACAGAGACAGGACTCCAGAAGTGTGCTTCCCTGGTCATGTCACTCAGTTCTGGTCTGAGATCTGTCTAGTCGGTCTCAGAGTTTCAGCTGTGACTCACAGGTGCCTATGCCCTGGCCGGCATTGTCTGTCTGCTTCCCTTGGCCTAGGCTGGGGTTCCCATTAGGATTCGATCATCCCTCCTCTTGCTCATCTTGCTCTTACAAACCCTTTGAACCCCAGCTCAAATGTCCTTTCTCCTTTTGGTTTCTACCATAAGAGTCCACTCTCTTCTGAGCTCTGGGAACCTGATGTTGTAGTTGTCACAAGTCACAAGTCTGTGTCCCTATCTGTTGTGAAGCCTCCTTTTCCTGCTCCAGACAGAATTGCACCCCAACGTGGTGCTAGACCTGGGGTAGGTGAGACCGTGAGTCAGCTGCTTGGGTCTCTCATTGCTGAGTTGACGCTGGCTGCTGTGGGGTGTTTACACACAAGGCTTTTGACGCCTAAATCAACCTCAGAAGATGCTGGTTCTCTTTTTTAAAAAGATATATTAAGTAGATGTATGAAGGCACTTCAACCCAACACGTCAGTCTGTGAGGATGGTGCGTCTCGATCACTGTCACCTCCTACTGCTGTTTGCCCTCCTCTCCCGACCCCCTCCATCCCCGCGAGTTCCCTGGTTCTGTTTTCACACACCAGCGTTGGATATCATCACTGCATCTGCCCACCCTTCCCTCTCTGTACGTCTGCTCTCAACCTCCCCTCTGTCAACATGATTACCTGGCGGTCCCTCCCTTGAACTGTTACTTGATCAAGGGAGGCAGGAAAGTCCGTGAGACTCTTACCTCCAATTAACCACCAAAAAGGCGGAAGTGGCATTGTAGCTCAAGTGGTAGAGCGCTAGCTTTGAGCACAAGAGAGGCTCAGGGACGGCACCCAAACCCTGAGTTCAAGCCCCAGGACTGTCATTAAAAGAAAGGGGGGAAGTTGGAAGTATGGCTCAGGTGGTAGGACATCAGCCATGTCCCACATCCCATATTTTAGCAAATACGTGTTAGTGTATCTGCACGTTACCGGCCGCCGTCCTGTGGCGTGGTGAGGTGGGTGGAGGAATTCTGCTTTTCAGCACCACAGGTGACTTTTTTCTCCTGCAGCCTGTCATCTCTGGGCTCTGGCAGCAGTGAGGGATTAGATGTGGTAATGATGATGAAGATTCCTACCCCAGATTCCAAATTCCTCCATTGCAGGTACTGTGAATAATGTCATCACTGGCGAGTAATTATCACAGTTCTCTGCATTGGCAAGGCCTTTTCCTTCCCCTCTTCTCTAGAGAGCCTTGATCTGTGATGCCACTCTATGCCACCGCCAAGCCAGTTGGCTGTGTCTTCTCCACTGGAAAGGAAGGTCACGCATCAGGTAGATTTGCACATGGAGGGCCATACTGCCGGGCACCTGGGGACTGGTGGTCACCAGGTGGATTTATGGTACCGACTTGGGCTCAGAGAGGGAAAGGCACCGGCCCAGAGCCACACGGGTGCCGGGTAGCTGAGCTTGGATTGGCACAGGGCAGCATTTCGGCTGAGTGACTTTTGATGATGATGGTGGTCCAGGTGGGAGCCTGTCCCGTCCGTGCTTCGATGTAATAGCAACTATTCTGAGGGGAGGAAAGGGGGCACTCAGCGCTTTCTCCAGACATCTGGAGATAAAAGCCCTTGATGCTTTGTTGTCTCCGTTTTCTGTTTCTCCACATGCGTCCCAGCCCAGCAAGGTGTGGCCTTGCTGCTGGACCTCTGAGAGCAAAGCGCTGTGCCTGGCATGCCCATCCTTGGAGGGTCACAGGCTTGAAGGATCCTTCCCCCTTCTAGGAAGATGGGCGGATGAGCTAGGCATTGTGTAGGGTGGTCCTAGGTGCCAGACCCTAGAGGAGACATAGAGACATAGATAGTCCTCCACACATGGGAAATTCTAGAAGGTTCCATGACCTCCCCGCAGCAGCCCCGGTTACTTCCTCTCTGTGAGCCACCGGCAGCGGTGGATGGGCGTGTGAATGCCACGTGGCTGTAGCCTGGCACGCTTGGTAATGAATGGGAAGGTGGGAGGATGGCCCTCCTCTTCCCTGTGAAGTCCATCCTGCCTCCAAGTCCCCCGTGCGGTTGCCTTCCTCCCTCAGCATCCAGGCTGTGTCCTGGGCCTAATAATAAAGATAGATTTGAGAAGTAATGAATAAAGACCCGTTCCTTGTAAAGCAATAAAATTTATCGTGGCTTAACTAATCTGGCACTGTGGATGCCTGGCGCCTGCCTTCCCAACCATCCAATGACTAATTGATAACTAATTTCCTCAAATTGCACTCCATTACTTATTGCAGAAGAGACGCGTCCACCTGGTTCTACCAACCACAGGTGCTCCGTGGGCATCCACAGACTGTGCTGGCTGGCTGGCCCAGTCGTTGGCTGGTCTTACCAGGAAAAAATGCTTGGTTGGCACTGGGTGTGAGCTAGGAACTGGGCTGTGCTCCTCATCTTATCCCACTGATGATCTAACTTGGGGGCTCCTAGCTGGCAGAGAATTGGGAGTGCTCTGTCGCATGACAGTCATTCAGGTTGACTGAGACCCAGAGTTTAAGGCCCAGGTTGGGGGAGCAGACTGATTTCCCATCACTTGTCACTCCACATTTCCAAAGTTGCCCTGGCAACCAGCAAAGGGGAAGGGCAGTGGGGTGTGTGTGGGGGAGAGCGTCATTGGTGCTCCGTCATGCACTCATTCTATTATTCCTTGTCTGCTGTCACCAAACACCTGATAAACTCAAAGGAGGAAGTATGGATTTAGCTCATGGCTCCTGAGGTTTTCATCTATGCTGGGACAGAGCAGTCTGAATCATCATGGCGGACAGGAAGCAGGGGGCTCAGTGGCAGGAAGTAGGGGGGGCAGTGACAGGAAGTAGGAGTCAGTGACAGGAAGCAGGGGGGCGCAATAACAGGAAGGGGCCCAGGGCAAGGGAACGTCCCCAATGACCAGGCCCCCTTTCCACAGCTCTCCCTCCCAATAGCCTCCCCAGATTTAGAATTGATCAGTGGATTAGATCATTAATTGAATCAGCCTCCACGGGCTAATCAATACCCAGGGACACCCAGAGGCATGCCTTTCGAGCCTTCCAGGTGTCTTGCGACCCAACAAAGGTGACAATCAGGGTTCACACTGCGCCATCCTAGAAGAACACATCATTGCTCTCCTCCCGCACCTGCCGTGACTCGGTGGCAGGAAGCCTCGCCTACTGTCCATGTGACGTGGGAGGGAGTGGTTGGGTTGGTTCATGTTGGCCTGCACAACAGTGCTGTGAGGTTGGTGGTTAACCCTGCTCTTCAGACGAGGAAACCGAGGCTTGGAGAGGTTGAGTGAGAGTTGGTGAGCTGAGGGCCCTTTTTCCAAGGTCACTGTGCCTGACTCCTTCTCTCCAGTCTCTTGCAATGCAGTTGGCATGATGCACCATCTCCTTATAGCTCCTTTAGGACAGCCAGCCCACCCCCTGCCTGCTCAGAGCTGCTGGTCCACCTCCCCTGCCTGCAGTCCTGGGCCTCCCAGGGAAATTCCTTACAAACGTCTGGCCAGCCAGCCAGGTTTGGATAGTCCATGAGGCTATCCAGCTTCAACATTACTGAATTCTGCAGCTTTACACACACATTCACACACACGTGCTTTCTCTGTGGGGGGCCTCAAGCTAGTGCTAAGCTGAGCCAGGAAAGGCTTCAACTTATTAAAGATTTCTGAACTCTGCTGCCTGTTGGCTTAAAAAAAAAACCCAACAACAACAAAAAAAACAAGCAATGCGATTAGTCCTACATGTTCTCCTCATTTTCTTTTTAGGGGGTGGTGGTGGTGGGGGAAGAAGTTGAAGGCGATAGATATTGTGGTATTTATCCTTGGAATAATGTTGCCATAGTTACCTCCCAGCTCTATTAGAACAGCGGTGCAATAATTGAAGCGGTAAGTCCTGGAGATGCTCTTTGTCACCACAAGTCTGGTCCCTGGGTCTGGGCAGAAGTGGCATCTCTGAGGTTGGAGGGAGGAAAAAGGGAAGCTGGCTTCTTTAGTTGGCCCCCCCTCCCCCAACACAGCCCCACCCAGGTGCTGCTTAGAGATATTCAGAGGGGGTTCTCTCCTGCGAAGGTGCGTGCAGTCATTGTGTACGGACACCCTGAGAATGCAGGAAGGTAGCGTCTCCATGGAAACGGGGAATGCACAAAATTAAGACCCAGAATAGGAACACTTCGGTGAGCCTAGTCGTGCTGGTCGCTAATGAAGAAATGATGGGTTGTGAGTACGAGGTGTTGCGGGGTGGAAGGGGAGAGACGGAGAGTGATGCGTTTGACAGGCTAATGCGGAGCTCAGGACCTGCGCTCAGGGAGCGAGGGTGGGCGTGTTCACCTGGGTGTGTGCGTGTAGGGGAAGGGCTCACTGACCATGAACACCTCGTGGTGAGAAAAGTGCTGCCTGGCCTCTAGGAGCGTCACCACGCATCACCACGACTCTCCCCGCACACCTAGAAAGGAGTTGGTGGGAGGGTCGGAAGAGGGAAGGAAGGATCAGTACCCGGAGTGAAAACCCAGTCAGCCCCACCACCCCAGCCTCTTCCTTTAGCCCCCTTGCCCTCTGCGCTGTGGGGGTGGGGATGCTTCTGGAATTCTCAGTCGTGACTTTCTGAGGCTGAGGACAAGGTTTCATCTGCAATGGGCAGATGAGCAGGTGTCCTGCAGACGTCCTGGCGTCTCTGAGGTCGGATGGTGTCTGTCCACGGGGAGGCTGCTGTCTCTGTCCTCTGGTGCGCGCTCGCACACTCACATATGTGTGTGTGTGCACACGTATGCATACATGCTTGTCGGTCCTCTTCTACCACTCCCACTGTCCTGGACACTTGTGACCTCACAGACCCCTCCTTCTGTCTGCATCTTACACACTCCTGAAATGTGGCCCCCTGAGGAGGAGGCAGAAAGAAGAAAAGGAAGAAGAAAAAGAAGGAGAAGGAGGAGGAGGAGGAGGAGGGGGAAGAGGAGGGGGAAGAGGAAGATGAAGTAGAAGAGGAAGAGGAGGAGGAGGAGGGGGAAGAGGAGGGGGAAGAGGAAGAGGAGGAAAAGGAAGAGGAGGAAGATATGACACTCTTGGTTGGTGTGTCTGTATTGTCAGGAATTCTAGCAACTATTTCCTCCTCCTCCTCCTGCTTCTTGTCTTCCTCCTCTCCTTCCTCTTCTATATCTTTCTTTTCCCATCCTTTCCTCTCCCCTACTTCTTTTCCTTCTCCTCTTCCCCTTCTCCTCTTCCCCTCCTCCTCCTCCCCTCCTCCTCCTCCTCCTCCTCCTCCTCCTCCTCCTCCTCCTCCTCCTCCTCCTCCTCCTCCTCCTCCTCCTCCTCCTCCTCCTCCTTCTTTTTTTGCCGTGGGGCCTGAACTCTGGGCCTGGGCGCTGTCCCTTAGCTCTTCAGCTCAAGGCTGGCACTCTACCACTTGAGCCACAGCGCCACTTCCAGCTTTTTCTGCTTATGTGGTGCTGAGGAATTGAACCCAGGGCCTCATGCACGCAAGGCAAGCGCTCTACCACTGAGCCTCCTTCCCAGCCCTCCTCCTCCTCTTCCTTGTTCCTCTTCCTCCTCTCCCTCCTCCTCTTCTTCTTTTTCCTCCTCTTCTTTCTTCTTCTTCCTTTTCCTCCTCGTCTTCCTCCTCCTCTAGAAGCATGGTGGAGACAGCAGAACCTGCAGCTCCCCCTCCTGTGACTCCACATTAGAAAGAGGTGTGGCCAAGAGGGCGCTGGCTGCTTCTGCAGTGTACTTCCTAGTTTTAACTGCTGATCCTGGCCCTTGGGATAGCTGTTGAAATAGCACGACCGAGTGTCCTCCTCTGTCTACCCAGCCTCAGTCCCACCTGAAATGTCTTTGTTCCCTCTTAACCCTAAGAGCAGTGCTGAGGGCCAGCGCCGCATCCTCTGGAGCTGCGTCTGAGGGCAGGGCTCAAGGGTTTCTTCTGAAGAGTCCCAAGCTCAGGGAGAGGCCTTGTGCCCACCCGGGTTCAAGCAGGGCTCTCTCCTCACTTGTCTGCAGCGAGAAAGATCCGGTCCTGCCATTGGGAGTCATTCTTCTCAAATAGTTTCTAAGTTAAAGATTCCGGGTGAACTGATAAAGAGAATCTGAGATGGCAAATTCTGCATTCAACCCAGGCTTGGCACAAGGAGGCCATCTCCATGGTGAGCACGGCTGGAGCATCTCAGGGGCTGGTCCTTAGGCAGCTGCCCCTTGCAGCATGATGCTAGAGACGCAGCAGAAAGGCCTTTTGGGAGGCCACAATGGAGGCTGTGGTGGGGGCCGTGGTGGAGGCTGGAGTTGAGAGAGCATGGGAAGAGGCCGGTCTTCCGCACCTGTGCATCCTGCATGCCCTGAGCAGCCCCTCACAGAGCTGCTGGCTGGAGAAGTGAATGTCCCCACAAAGCCACTGGTGTACACTGTCTGACAAATAACACGTGCTCAATCATTATTAATTTTCTCCATTCTTTCCTCTTCATTCGAGACTTAATTAAGATGTATCATGGAAGCCATGAATAAGCAATTCACACACACACACACACACACACACACACACACACACACACACACACACACACACACACACACACAGAGAAAATTGAATGGCCAGAACTCATGGTTAAAAAAATAAAACTCAGGCTGCAGGGCAGCCACAAAGGAATGAACAGAGAAGCGAGACATGATTGTTTTTTGAAAGCAAAGAAGAAAAGTAGCAGGAAAAGTGGGTCTTTGCAGGGCGCGGGTAGCAGTGTAATTCGGATTGGCCTTCGGGGAGGGAGTTCGGCCGGGAGACGGATGTGACTGCTTCAGAGCTGTGCAGGCTTGTCTGTGCTTTGACCCCGCAATTCCACGCGTGCAAATCCATCCGGATGGAATAATGGTGGCTCTGCTCAGACGTAGCTGCCGAGCTTCTCTATAAATAGTTGTTAAATGAAGGAGTAAAGCGGTGCTCATCGCTGTGTTGTTTGTAATAATGAAATTCCAATAACAGGGAGAGAAAGGGGTGGGGGGGGGGGAAGAAAAACACCCGTATCAAATAAATTATGATCTGGCCGTAAAATGGAATCATCTCTAGCCGTTAAATATGATTTGGTAAATACATTTGGATAACTCTATCATTTACATAGGCCTGGGAAGATATTTCTGGTTCCCTGAGTGAGAAATTACATTAAATGGCATATTGTATGGCAATGATGGCTTATTTGAAAAATAGGCTACCATCAATAAAACAGGAAATAGGAAATCCTGACGCGGCCCAGCAGTACCTGAAAGGCAATGGCACCATGCATGGCGTTTTATTTCTTGCTTCTTTTGCTCTTTCTGTACATTCTGAGCATGCATTATTTGCACAGATTTTTTTTTTTAAAGAACTGTTAAAACAGAGGGGGTTGTTAGGATAGGGGTGGGCGGTCGGCCACAGCGATTAGAAATGGAACTCGGAGATCAGATGGGGGTGTGTGTGTGGGGGGAGCCAGGCTCTGGAAACTCGGTCCGTGTCCTTTGTCATTTCCCTTTCTGTGGAACTGCCCCCCTGCAACACTGAAGCTACCTGGGGAGGGCCGGGCCTCTGGGAGGGGAGGCCGTGTGGACTCCTGGACAAAGAGCCGTGTCTGGGAAGCATGCCCCAGCTCTCCTCGGGTCTCTGTGGCTTGGTGGAGCCCAGGTTGGTTGTGCCAGGGTGAGTCTCCGGAACCAGCCAGTCCCGCTACAGACAGTCCGGCCCACATCCCTACATGCCCAGCCGCTGGCGGTGGGGAAACCCTTGGGCTCGGCAGGCCCAGCTGATGAAGGGGGATGCGGTTACCTTTAAAAAAAAAAAAAACAACCTCCCCAGATTTTCACTGAGTAAATTGCTGCGATGGAATGTAATTGCTTTTCATTTTATTTTTAAAAATTGCAGCCAAGGCAGTCTGCCGGCCCCCTGAAGTCAGCACAAATCTGAGAACACTTACTCCAAGGGAGTATTTTTCAAAGTTGGGTTTGGAAAATGATTTACCCCCGGCAGACATACATCAGCAGCAGTTCACGGGAAGCGTGTGTGTGTGTGTGTGTGTGTGTGTGTGTGTGTGTGTGTGTGTGTGTGAAACCTGGGGTCTCACAAAGCACGAGGGCTTCCATCCATCCAACGCTGTCCCCGAGGAAACTGTCTAGTGGGAACTATTGTTCTGGAACTTTCCGCCGGAGCCCCGGCGAGGCGCTGTGTCCTTGCTCCCCGGGTGCTGTCTTTCTCCCGTTAGAATGCGCGCCCCTCCTCGGCAGCAGGTTCTGACTCACTGCCAGGCCTCTGGGCTCATAGCCAGCTGGGATGCAGGCGGCATCTCCGCCAAGGCCTTGGCTGATGAATGGATGCTGGGGGGGAGGGGCATTGTGGGTACCCCACGCCACCTGGGAGATGCCTACCACTCTCCAGGTTACCCTGTGCCCTGGTTTCCTGTCACTGGCAAACTGGCTCAGGCGAACTGGGGAGGAGGGGACCCTGTTCTACTGGCCACTCCGCGGCCCCGGGGGCTGCCCACCCACTGTCCACCCTCACCCCCAGCTGAGCTGTCCAAGCTGCAGAGTCCAAGTCCAATCTGAGCTGCTTCATCAGCTCATAATGAAAACCTGGGACCTTCTGCCTCCCCGGGGCTGTGATCCTAGGCTGTCATCTTGGACTCAGCTGTCAAGAGCCCTGAGGAAGACCGTGGTCACGTACGGAGCCGTTCCTTTATTGTATACTTAGCGGATGCCTGCTGCGTGTCAGGCACCGACTCTAGCAATGCAGAAGGTTAGTTTCTGACCCCACGGAGCTCTGCACGCCTCTGGTGGAAATGCTGGTTGAGTGTGGGAGGGAAGGAAGGTCAAGAAAGGTCTGTTGAGTACCCACGTCGTTGCGTTTCTCATGGGATTTTATTTCTTCTTAACACAGGGATGTTGAGGTCTGACTTATTTCCCGACCCCTTGGTAAACAGCCAGTTGATTTCCCTGGGTTTGCTTCACATCTTGCTTTCATCTCCCTGCTCTTGCCAGTCTGCCTTGTCCATGATGTGTTTGGTGTGTCTCTGTTTCCAGAGATGAGGGTATGCGGGTGACCCGTTCACTGTACGGCCGCCATACAATGAGCGTGTGATCCTGCGTTCTTTAAAGATGGTGACATTTACCAGGAAAGGTAGACAGGGCAGGTGGGCATGAGGGATGGGGAAATGGAAGTTATTAGTTGATCAGAGTTCGCAAGGGCACAGGCGGAGGGGACCAAATCCAGGCTGCTTTGTCTGCACTTGTCCTTTATGCTTCGTGGGACTCTCCGACCAGGATCCAAACCGTAGGTCTCGGCACAGCAGGGACCCGCCCTCACCCACCATGGCCATGGAACTCCAGACCCCTAACGTCTCGGGGGAAGGGGGGCGGTTAGAGCAGTGGAGCTACTTGCTCACCTCTGTTTCAGAGACTCTGTCCGGCCCTCCCCATCCAGTGCTCACTGCTGTTAGCATGTCAACGGGCGGGTGGCCGTGGTCGCTGAACATTCCGCCTGTTCTCAGAGGCGGTGTGTCTGATATCCTGCAGAAATGAGCCTTCTATACTCACCTTTTCTTCTCTTATTTCAGGGCTTAGTTGGTCTGCTCATTTGGTTCTGGTTATTATTGTTTTTTTTTTTTTTTTTTTAACATTCTAGAAACTTAAGTCTTGTTCTATCATAGCAAGAAACTGCCACCCTTTCAGACAAAGGGTGTGTCACACTCAACACAAGGGTGTGTTACATGCCCGAGTCTTCCCTCCAGAGCCCTGAGTTCCAGAGAGCTAGGCATCAGGCCTAACCTCTCATGGACAGAAGGGAGGAGAAGGTAGAAAGAGCCTAGAATTAATAGGAAATCTGCACAAAAGCATCTCTTCTAGTCCCCTCTTCCTGTTCAGCAAAGATGGAGACATAGGCAGGGGTAGGGTCAACCAGAGTGAGGGAGGGAGGGAGGGAGCTGTCTGTCTAGGTGTGCAGTGTACCCCAGGGCCACTGTAACTCAGTGAAGTCTGTTGGCCGGGCTCCTGAGTTACCCATCACCTGGGAGAGGGGGTGAGTTCCCCGAGGCACTGGGGACAGGAGGGAAGGGCAGGAGCGTGCGGTTCCCGCGGGAGGTTGGCTGGGGTGTCTGCCCTGTCTGTCCTCATGACGCTTACAGGACGGCTTTCCTCTTGACTCCTAAAAAGACTTAAGTGGAGCTTTCTGTTAGAAAGAGGAAGCCTGTTTACTGTATTTAGACATTTAAGGGCCTTCATTAGCTGTCTTTGCTGGCCTGGTACACAGTGGGGAGGGGGCAGAGTGGGGCTTTGGCCTTCTCGCCTGCGCTCAGCCTAGGGGACCCTCTGTGAGCTGCTTCTCGGCCCTCAGACGGCGTGGTTGTATTCCTGAGCTAACGACGCTCCATTACTTTCTCTCCACTGATGAAAAAAAAAAGCGTGTGTGTGTGTGTGTGTGTGTGTGTGTGTGTGTGTGTGTGTGTGTGTGTGTGTATTTTTTCCTCCAGCAAGAAAAGGTTAAGAAACAGTCGGGCCACCCGGTGAAGCGAAGGCATGGCTCACCCAGCTATGCAATTATCCCAAAATAACCCGTCCCCATTTGCTAGAGTCGACTGCATTTTCACATACGTTCTCTCCAAATAAACTCCCACCAAGGCAGACTCCGGGGTGGTGTGCGTGCACCTGTGTGGCCCGAGCAGCCCTTATCTCCACGCTGAGGTGTTAGAGCCGGAGAGACGAGGATTGGAAGGAGTCGTGCGGACCCACTCTGATGGGGAAGAAGGGGCAGGACCCCTTGATTTGACAAAGACTGCACTGTAGTGCACAGTCAGTGGTGTTCCCTAACCCAGACTCCTCCTCCAGCTGCTGAGGTTTCTTGGGGCCCAGCGACTTTGTTACTATTGGAAATGGACCTGAACGCATCCTGTAGACCTCTTGTAACTCACTCTTGTTCCCGTGCTCTCAAGGCATCATGGGGAAGTGACAGGTGCATGATGGGACATGAAGGTGCATGATGGGACATGGCTATCTGGACGCCAGGCACCACCAACCTCTCCAGTGTTTTCAGCCTGAATGAGGTCAGCGAGAGACCCGCTGGCGGCTTCTTTTATCTGGGCTGCACCTCTCGCCTGTCTCTGCACTTCCGTTCATTTCCCTTGAGCAGAACCCATCCTTCCCTCCCATGGGGCAGGCAGGTGAGCCAGGAGTGCAGGAGGCTGGGAATGGAGGCCCCGCTGGCCTCTGCTCTCCGGGGTGTGTCACTGGCAAAGGACGGTGGCGGCTATGTCCCATGGTGCTGCTTCCAGGGTGCCTGGGCATTAGCTGTTACCACTTTTTACAGGGGTGAGGAGCGAGGAGAGCCTGGGGGGGTAGAAGGAGGGCAGCATGGGGGTGGGCCAGGGGTGGGGAGGGCTGCCCTGGGTGCCGTGAGCCACCTCACACCGCGGGGTGGGCAGAAATTCTTGTTATAAAGCCTGTGAAAACCTCCAAAAGGTCAAAAGGGGGGAGAAAAATAATTAGTCAATTAAATATTGATCCGATAGGAGGGAGAGGAGAGGCTGAGTATCTGCATTTAATTCTGACCTTTTCAGTGGAAGATTCTTCATGAAATATATATATATATATATATATATATATATATATATATATAAAACACACACACACACATATATGGTAGGGGCTGAACTAGATTCATTTAAACTTTTTTGTTTTTAGTAGTAGTCATGGGGCTTGAACTCGTGGTCTGGGGTGCGGTCCCTGAGCTATTTTGCTGGAGGCTGGTGCTCTACCACTTGAGCGACAGTTTCACTTCTGGCTTTCTTTTTTGGTCATTACATTGGAGATCTCCGAGCATCACAGACTTTCCTGCCCGGGCTGGCTTTGAACTGCAGATCTTCAGATCTCAGCCTCCTGAGTAGCTCAGGATGACAGGCGTGAGCTGCTGGCGCCTGGGTGTGTTTTAGACTGTGGCTGTACTTGGGCTTAGTTAGGTCTTCATAATGCAGTTCGGGTATAAACGAGCCCCCCCTCCCACCCCATCCTGTGGGACCCCCGTGTATGACAAGGAGGTATTGGGTCACAGGCCACGGGACACCCAGCCATCGGCAGGTTGGGGAGTGGGGCCTGGAGCAGCGTTATCTCCCAGGTCTCAGGGACATCCAGACTCACAGGTGGACTCCGTGGGGGCTTTGGCCTCCAGTCTAGGAGACAAGGAGGTTGGACCCATGTCTGGTGCTGTGAAGCCACCTGGAAGAATGTCAGACGGGGCTCTGCTAAGCAATGGTTCAAGTCCCCTACCTGTTTTCTGCCTGGGAGCCTCTTCTCTGCCCTCATTTCCCCTGAATCCATGGGCCTACTGTTACATCAGTCTTCTTCCTGGGCTTGGAAGGGCCCTGGTGCAGGCCAGGCTTGCGAGAACTCAGCCAGATCCTCGCATGCCGTCCGTGTTCTGCTCTGTCCATGACACACTGTCCAGGCAAGGCGGCCTTGTTTGAGCAGAGTTGGGGGGTCTCTGAAACTGGCAGCACCCAGACCCCTCAAGGCCTCCAGGAATCCCTCGATTCCTGTCCATTCCTCGATTCTCCTCCCTCTGGTCCATTCCGGTAGCCAGCCTCCCTGTTCCACAATGAGATAAAAGCCACGGACCGACCGACTATTTTGCCTCCTGGATCTTGTCTTGGACACCGTTTGCTGTAGCTTGAAGTGGGAGAGATTTGAGACAAGAACCTGGCAGTATCTAGATATATGAGAAATACTTTTTTTTTTCGGTCTTTTTCTGGGGGTTGAACCCAGGATGTTGGTACTTGCTAAGTGTGTGTTTCGCCACTGAGCTCCATCCCAGCCCAAGAACTATTTTTGAATGCGGACGTGGGGGGTAAGATGCTTTGGGTGGGGAGCGAGGGTCGGGCTCTTCCTGCCTTCTTGTCCCTCTTGACCTTGAGATTCCCAGTGCTTGCCTGGGCCCCCAGGGAAGAGCTCCACATACCTGGCCCAGCCTGCAGGACAAGGAGCTCTTTCAGAGTCCAATGAATCTTAATAAAAAATGGAAATGGCTTTTCCTCCTTCATTTTAATTAACATTATGTCTACATTTCTGGGATAATGGATAATTAAGTGAGTTCCCTTGGCATTACAATGTTCTCAGAAATAATTTATGGTTTCGTTTCAGTCTGTGAAGGCTGTTTGGGTTGGTGCTGAAGCTTCATCATAAATATTTCGCAGGAGTATTTGCACAGCCGTGATTTGTATTCGCGCGGCTCTGAGATACCACGTTGCCCACAAGCGTTGGATGGTGGTATTTTCTGCCAGGCCACGCTTCCCTTCTTCCCTTCTTCTTCCTGGGCACAGAGTTGCCTTCAGAGTGCTGTGCTCTTGGGGTCCTGGACATGGTGCTCTCGTTTTAAACTGTGTGTATGAGGCCCAGGATGGACTCTTACTGGGCCTTCAGGGCCTGGGTGGGGCTTACGACTTCTGGTCTAGAAAGGAAATGGTCATCATGGACAAAGCTGGTGGTTGTTGTTGTTGTTTTTTAGCCTGTGCCAGGTCCTGTGCTAAAATGTTAGATCTACACTGTCAGCATCTAGTCTTCAGGGATTTTAAAAAATTATTATTACTATCATTTGCATATCATTATACTATTATTACATATTATATAAATTGCATATTATCACAATCATTTATATAATCAATGTACATCTAAGCCGGGCACTGGTGGCTCATGCCTGTCATCCTAGCAATCTGAGGATTGCGGTTCAAAGCCAGCCCAGGTGGGAAAGTCCATGAGACCCTTACCTCCCATGAACCACCAGAAAACCGGAAGTGGTGCTGTGGCTCAAAGGGGTAGAGTGCTAGTCTTGAGTGAAAAAGCTCAGGGGCAGTGCTCAGGCCCTGGACTCAGCCTCACAACACACACACACACACACACACACACACACACACACACACACACACACACACACACACACACACACACACACACACACACACACACACACACACACACACACACACACACACACACACACACACACACACACACACACACACACACACACACACACACACACACACACACACACACGGTAAATCTATTATGGTTACGGGTGTCATTCAGACTCAGCAAGTGTTCCATCCCTGTTCCCCAAGCCCAGCCTTTAGTCTTCACAACTCAATCATGAGCCAGATGCTCCGTTGATCACTGATTGATAATGAACCTGTCTAGAAAGTGGCAGAGGGGGATTTGAACCTAGGATGACAGCCTCTACCACCCATGGGCCCACGGAGCCCCTTATTCTGGGCCTGGCTCATGGCTCATCTCTTCTTGGCTTGAAAACGTGCTGTCACTCACTGGAGAGTCTGGGAAACGGAATATTAGCTTGATCAGAACGGTGTGGGGGGGGCATGCCCAACCCCTGCTGGACCCTGGGAACTGGTCTCCCCCCCCCCCGCCCACACCTTGGTTTGCCCGGCACCCCAGGGAGAATTTTGTAGGCTCCACGGTGCCCACCCCATGCAGCCAGCAGAAGCCCTCGCCAGGTGCCTGTGGAGGGCTGGGGAAGCAATGGAACACCTGAGCTCCCGGGCAGGTATTTCTGTCTCATTCTGTTAAACTTGTGTTTGGCAACTTTAAAAATCTTTCACCTTGATTCTAAAACCAGATGCCCGGGGAACCCGAGAGACGCATGGCCGTCACACAGCCGTTCTCAGCAGTGGGGCTGGGCTCAGGAAGCTGAGAGGTGGCTGCATGTCTCCACTGCTTACCTAAAGCTGGAAGGAGGGTGGGAAGGTGTGTCTGAGCAGGGGAAGAAGGCCTGCCCTGCTACTTTTCGAGGGAGCTGGGCCTTGCCTTCTGCCGTCTCCTCTAGGCTTGGAACCTTCTGTGGGACGAGTTTCTGGACCAGTTCACAGTTGGAGGCCTGGAGGATGGGCTCTTCTTCCCCCTAAATGCCCAGGATGGGCCCCAGCGCTGTCCCCATTACCCCCACCCCAATACCCACACGCATTTCAAATGTTCACCAGGAAACTGGTTGGCAAACTTCTTTCTACGAAGATCCAGACAGTAAACGCTTGGAGCTTTCCTGGCTCTGTGCACTGTTGGGAAAGTACCAGATGTGTGAACAGCTGGGTGGGGCGGTGTGCCAATAAAACTTTATGTGCAAACATGGACGAGAACACTGGCTGGAACTGGCCTGCACGGGGGAGCACGGATGCTCTCTGTTCTGGAGAACAGGGCCACCGTGTTGAAGTTCTGTTAGAGAGCACTGGCCACAGACGGGCAGGTAGGAGTCTTTAATGCCAGTTTCCCTCATGGAGAACCAGAAATCCTTGGTGAGACCATGTTTGATGCAGAATGGCTTCCTGTGAAGGGCCCTCGTGCCTGACCTAACGTTCTTTACTCCCTATTAAAAAAAAACAACTTTTGAACAGGATCTTGCTATGTAGTTCAGGCTGACCTTGAACTCATGGTCATTTTACTTCTGTAAAAAGTGAGTGCTGAGATTACAGGCATGCACCACTATACCCGGTTGTTTCTGAGTTCAGTGTGTGTTGGAGTCATAGCTTCTCAGCCTATGTCCACCCGCCCTCCTCCACCTCCCATTCCCTCTATCAGGCTGGCCACAGGCCCTCTACACATGCATTTGAGCTCCGGAGGTAAGAGTCTGGCAGATGTGGCCTCTGTGTGCGTGTGGCTCCTGTGGCTGCCTTGGGCCTCTCTGCCAGCTCTCTGGCTGGCTTCTGATGCTCAGCTTAACCGTGTTTGTTTCTGTCTGTTCTTGTTTTGTCAACATGCTGTAGAGGAGGAAATGCAAACCTGAGCCTTGATTAGACGTCTCCCTCGGTGCAGGTTTGTCCTGATTTCAATCAGCAGGTCGGTGAAGGTGCCAGGGGCGCGGGCTCCTGGCCTCGAGGCCTCCAGGAAGCCGGCACAGAAATGGAAGTGGGGCCCCAAGCGGTGTCACCTCTCTGGGAAGAGCTGGGGCATGCATGCCTCCCCTCCCCTCCTCTGCAGACATGGCCCAGCAAGCTGCCCACCTGGGGAGGAGGAATTGCACCTCACTTCGGGAAGGGTTTCTGGGCTCGGAATGCGTTGCCCGTGTTTGCGTGTGCATGCATGAGTTGTGTGCCGTGTGTGCTTGCAGGGGTCCCACACGACAGGGATCCAGGAGTCCCACCGGGTCCATGGTGAGTCCCCGGGCTGGAGCCGGCTTCCAGAGGGTCCTGGGATGGTGGAGAAGGTGGAGGTGTCCTTCCGGGGGTGGAGAGCTCAGGGTTGGCGCTGGAGCTGCCACGCGTCCATTGGTGACACCAGCACCGATGTTGCTTGTCCTCACTTCTCTCTGACACGCGTGCCCTACGTGGGAGGCACCGGTTCCAGCCCTACGGTGCAGAGGGAGAGACGGGGCCCAGAGGAATGGAGGAATTTGTCCAGTGTCCTCCGGTGCGTGCAGAGCCACGGCCAGATCGCAGCCCCACGCTGTCCCCTTCCAGACCCAGGGCTCTTTCTCTGCTTCGGGTGCTGTTAAACTCTGGTCTCCAGCTCCACTCCTATTTACTAATTAATTTGTTATCCTTAAGCAATTGCACAAAGGGTTTCAGTTCAGCCCCTCGGTTTGTGGGCACAAAGCATCCTGACTGAGTCAGCTCAATCCCTCCCGTGACCCTCCCCTTCCCACCCTTCCCCTTCCCTCTACTCTCTCTTCCCCCCTCTTTCCCTTTCTCTTTCTTTCTTTTGTTGGTGCTACTCCTGGGGCTTGAACCTGGGCAATGTCTCTGAGCTCTTGTACTCAGGTATCATGCTCTTGAAATGCAGCTCTATTTCTGGCTGTTGGGTGGTTTATTGGAGAGTCTCATGGACTTTCCTGCTAGGGCTGGCTTTGAACCACCTTCCTCAGCTCTCAGCCTCCTGAGCGGCTGGGATGACAGGCGTGAGCCACCGAGCCTGGCTTAGCTCAATTTCTGTACCGCTCTCTTGGCCTGTGTGTCCCCGTTACTCATGCATGAAGATTTTTCTCTATGGATGATGATGACTGAGTTTCTTCTAGAAGGTACTTGTATTCCTGCAAAAGGTAGACAAAAGATTTGGCGCCTGATAAGAGGCATGAGCTGGGCGGTGACAGGGGCTGGCATCGGGGGGCTGTGGGGTTCTGTCCGTGTAGGGAGTTCAGGTGACACAGACACACGTGGTCTGGGCACAGGTGTCTGTCCACGCCTGTTCCTCTCTGTCCCCTCCAGGGTTCGCTGTGGAGTTCAGCCGCAAGGAGACGCAGAGTAGCCCACATCCACTTACGTGTTATTTGCTCAAAATATTTGAAAGAGCCGGTTTGGCTCATCTTCAAATATTTTGTTAACTAATCAAAGCCAGATTGCGGTCAGAGGCCATATCTAAATTTATTAGGAAAATTAATAGACCATTTAGATTTTTTTTTATTGGAATCAAGCTAAAATACAATAAGCAGTCACGCCAGCAGATCCTCATTCACAGCTACATGACCCCCGCCGTGGTCTGGTAATGAAGTATTGACTTCCAGGTGGCCCGCCAAGGCCTCGGTGTCAGGGACGGGGCCTGGCAGTGTCCGTACCCTGTGTGCTCGAGGTGACTTGGTGGGGTGTGGTAGGGGAGGGTGACAGGAAGCATGCTTCATTCATTCTTGCAGACGCAGACCCCATGTACCTACTGTGTTCAGAAGCTCTGGAAACCATACAGCGGGGGAAGCCCGGGTTTCAGTACTGGCTCCAGTACTTGTGGCTGTGTGTTGCTGGGCACGATCCTCAACCTCTCTTGGGTTTCCGTTTCTCCCCTGAAAAGTAAGGATGAAGGTAACCAAGTATACTGGCATAGAGAGGGCGGAGGCCGCTGGGGAGGGAAGGTTGCCCTGTTCCACAGGGGAGAACCGGTCCCGTCCAGCCGTGTGCTCTGTGGGTTCCCGTTAGATGTGGAGAAGGTTTCATGGAGAAGCCAGTTATGGTCCAGGTCCAGAGCATGGGAAGTGGATTTCCCAGGGGGACCGAGAGACTTCCGGGTAGATGGGACCACGTAGGCAGTGGTGTGGGGACCTGGAGACACCGGATAAGCACCCAGGTCTTAAAGGCAGGCAGAGCAGAGCCAGGCATCTCCATCAGTGACGACGCTGGGGGCCGGTGCTTGTAGCAAGTGCCGCTGAGGAAAGCCGCTAGCCCATTAACATTTAAGGCTCTTTTTGGTTCCATGTTCTGTGTTGTTCCATGGAGTTTGCAGAGTCCGAGATGACCCCTGGGGGGCCTGAGCCATTGATGTCCACTTTGGGTATAGACCATAGACACGAGGGGTATCAGTGAGGTGTAGCTTGGGGTCCCCACCCCTCCCTGGTTCAGCAGGTTCCATCCACACAGGACTCCTCATCCACCCAGGTTGGCGGTGACAGCGCCCACTTTCAGGTTGCCAAGAG
This sequence comes from Dipodomys merriami, assembly GCF_024711535.1. Taxonomy (NCBI): domain Eukaryota; kingdom Metazoa; phylum Chordata; class Mammalia; order Rodentia; family Heteromyidae; genus Dipodomys; species Dipodomys merriami. The sequence continues at coordinate 27,143 of NW_027206269.1, read as the reverse complement.
CACCGCTGGACAAATCCGGGAGCATATGTCTGTGGCGGTGCGTGCCACGCTGGGTCCCTCCGTGGGAGCCCCAGCACCCAGCTGGCATGCTTGATATTACAAAAAGAAATGAAAAATACGAGCAGGAGACTGCTTCTTTATATAGGTGTCGTGGTTCATACAGTAATATATTTATTTCTATCTTCCAAAAATGAATATTTATTCTGCCAAATATGTGTATCTCCTATTTCTCCAATTACATACATAGTTGTCGAGTCTGTCTGTTTTTAAGCAGCTATATAGACTGCACACATTCACACACACACACATATATACATATACACACACATATATTTCTACTTACCCTATTACAAATATAACTGTCTACTATATCATAATATTTAAGCAGTTCTATATAGGGCCTATGTACAGTATGTGTGTGTATGTATTATATATTACACATATATTTGTATGTGTTATATATTTATCCTTTTGTGGGCAAGTGTGTCTGTTAGGTAGGGATACTCACAAGCTCCTGGATGTGAGGTGGCCTTAGAGTGTATACCAGTCCGTTTCTTTGCCCATCAGGGCACAGCTGGCTGTCATCTATGTGAGGGTACTTGCTCATAGCCCTGGCAAGGACACGCTAAGGGGTGGGAGCTGGGTGGCTCATCCCGTGACCGCACATGCTATGATTATGGATTGGGCCCGGTGCTGGAGGACCTTTCATGTGATTGTCCATCCCCTTTTCTCCTGCCCAGTGGGGCCTGTAATAATCTGAATTCCAATGGGGAAAAGGAAGTAGAGCAGACGGGGGCGGGACATCCCGTGACCTGGATTTGACGGGCATGGGGTGGGTGGGGAGAGAAAGTTGTAGAACTCTTGGGTTATGCACAAACCCTTGGCCTCATATGTCCTGGAACCCTGGTGAGGTGTGGGACTTGTGTGGTGGATTATGACTTTAGTTTCCAGGTGACTTTGGTGACAAAATGGAGGAGGAAACAATGGCTTCTACACTCCGGTTACCGCCAGAGGGAGGCGTTTCCATTCTCAGTGACTCCTTGGAGCACACAGCCTGTTGTGTAGACAGAAGGGTGTGTGTGTGTGGGAGGGGGGGATAGACCCTCTGTGTGCATGATGCCAAGGCACAAAGGCGGGAGTTTAGTGTTGAAAATCATCCTGAGAAACTGAGTCTGGTCCCACAGACGTGGCATGGGCCCTGGCAGGCTCCAAGGGGCAGGCCTGAGAGTCAGAGAGGTCAAGGAGAGGCGGGCGGGCAGGTGGATGGCATGTCACACTAGGGGTTGTCTGAGCACAGGATCGCCTCTTTTGACGGAGACATCAATGAGTTAAAAATAGACTCCGGTCCAGAGTGTGGCCGGAAGCAGCCCTGTAGGTTCCTGGATGCCTGATCGAGAGAAATACACGAGGCATTTTAATTAGATTCCTTTACCACAACTCCTGACCTTCTGCGTAGCACATTAATGTATTTTACTAATTATAAATGCAATTAAAAAGTACTGAAATAAAATTAGGCTGATCTATCTAATTTACATTAAGCAGTTTTAAATTATGCAGATTTTAAAGTCTCTCTTGGTCTTTCTCCTCTCCTCTCTCTCTCTCTCTCTTTCAATTTGGGTTTCAGGGTAAAATTGTCTGCGTTAAAACAGCTGGGAAAAAAAAAACCCTTATAGGAAAACAAATTTCTTTTCTGTGATTATTCTCAGTGTGCGAGTTAATTTCCGAGGCAGTCACATACTAGGTTGGCATCAGTAGTGGCTTTTGAGAGGGAAGACGTATGTGTTGGGGTGGGCTGGGGAGCAGGGGTGCTGGGGGTGGGCAGGGGAGGAGGGCTGCTGGGTTCATTTGGGGAATGAGGTTGGGAGGTTAACGAGGCAAAAAAAGAAAAAAAAATATGGACTCAATGGTCGCTAAACAGCTGTAATTTACCAAGAGTTGCGTGAGCTCCGGCAGCCACCATGCACAGTCAAGGAGATGAACCATCTGGTGTATTCATCCAGAGACAGGGCCAGAGAGAGGGACCAGGATGCCAAAATCATTGCCTAGTATGATTTAAAAAAATAGAAGGCACTATGGTTGGCAGGCTGAGGAAGCTCCGTGGACAGAGTCCCCTGCCTAGGTCTAAGGAGGCGAGACAGGATGGGGCAGGCGGGGAGGGGAGGGGTGGGGATGGGGCAGGAGTGGAGGGGAGGGGAGAGGATGGGGCAGGAGGGGAGGGTAGGGTAGGGGAGGGGGCAGGAGGGGACAGGAGGCACATTGTCCTGCCGGTGTTGGCCTGGTCGGGGTGGGGAGGGGACCCTTGCTCAGCCTGGCTCTTGGTAGGGCTTCCTTACAGATTAGATCTGAGCCCCTGGCCTCCTAGGAAGCAGAAGTGTAATAAGCTGTTCTCCCGGGGTTGCTTCTAAGCCTCTTAAAACGTCGCCTCGGTGGCGGTTTAGCTCCTGTCGCTCCTTGCACTCAATTTTATTCGCAGCCCAAACTTTGCCCTTTTAGATCCACCGTCGAAAGGCAGCTGGAAGTAATTCCCCAAATTGGAGCTGGAGCGCCCGAGCAAGGAGAACGTTTAGGACGCCCATATCCTTCCCATTCTGAATGGAACGTTGACAGATGCGGGGTTGCAGCCGGGGACCAGCTCTGCGGCCTGGGCCACGGAGGCTGGGTCTTCTGTCAGGTGTCTAGAGGATGGTTGGCTCAAACGTCACTGGGACATGTGCAGGGCAGACATGGAGGCTGCTGCGTCCTGAGATCCTCAGGTTCAGGGATGGGGAAAGAGACTCTTGTACAGTTGCTTTCCCACACACTGTTCCAGGTAATTCTCTGAGGGTTCCCTCACGGGGGGCGCGGGCATACACGCTGATGACCAGTAGGGGCACGCACGTCGCAGTGCACCTGGCCTGTGGCAGGATCCCAGTGTGGAGGGAGACACAGCCAGCCCCTCCCCATCTGTGAGCACCTTCCCCTGGTCCTTGCCTCCAGCCCAACAAACTACACAGAGTCTGGCCTCTCACGTTCTCCTTTGCCCATCTCTGTGGTTGTCTTGGCGTTGAACAAGATCGAGTGGCCTTGGGATCTCGGACCACATTGTGCTGATGTGGGAACCTTTCTCTTGGCTTTGAAAGTGATGTTGGAGGACAGAGAGAGAGAGAGAGAGAGAGAGAGAGAGAGACAGACAGACAGACAGACAGACAGACAGACAGACAGACAGACAGACAGACAGACAGACATAGAGCATTGCATGAATCAATCCATGTGGCAATAATAGTCTTTGGAATCTGGGAAAGGGGCGGGAGAGGCTTTAGTTAGTGAAAACAGCAGAGAGAGGACGCTCTCTTCTCATTGAAAGCAGGCTCATAGGGAGCCCTGGGGTCATTTGTGAGCTCCTCAGTCTGAGAACCAATGGACACATGTGTGTAATGGTGCATTACAGTCTCGAATGCCCCTTGCCCACAGGAGTGGAACAAGGTGCTCAGGTAGGGGTCCTCCCCTCCCGTGCTGTCTTCTTCCTCTTTCCTGTTTCCTGGGGTCACCACAGTGAGTTCAGAATGAATTATGGTGCCTTCCAGCAGGCCCGGCCGGGCGGGACACCGGGGGTTTTCTCTGCTGCCCTTGGGGCCTACCAGGCTCACCTCCCAGCCAAACAAACTTAGCAGGTGTTTTCCCCGTTGTTAATAATCAGAAGTGACAAGTTCCAAATGAGGCCCGCCTTGTGTACGGCTGTGCTGATGGATGGGGTGGGGGAGAGCCGCTGCCGGCCTCTGAGAAATGTTTGTACCGTTACCGGTATTTCTCTGACAGGTTTTTTAATAGTCCTGCTAAAGCTGCAGTATATTGGAAAAATTTGGAGATGAAGCACAAAGGTTCTCTGTGCCTTGGGGGCCCTGGCTGGAAAAGTACAGCTCGGGGAGGAGCGCTGTGCGCGGGAGAGTAGCCGTTCTGGGGACATCTGGGGGCATTTGGGGACGTCTGGGCATGTGCGGTCTGAGAGCTGTAGGGCGGTGGGGAGGAAGGTGGCCCAAGGCCTCAGAAGGGGGTCCTGGGTTGGATGTTGGACATCGCGGAGCCGAGACTGGTGCCAACTGTGAACAGAACACAGCACTCAGCCCCGGGATGGAGTCTGGATTGAAACATGGACCAGAGAGTGCTCCAGGTCACATGCACTCGGCCACGTGGTCACTTAGGCTCCCAGGAAGTGTGTATTAACCCTGGCTCGGGCTTCCCGTGCCCCTGTTAGCCTCTGCTAAGTTTGGATCCCCGTTAACTGGTGTGCCCTGGGTTCTGAGCCTCGGTTCCGACCCCCTCCCATCCCACAAGACGCTGTCGGCACCTGTTCTTGGTAGGACAGTCTCCATGGGGTTAAGGTCAGATATCAGAAATGGATGTCCCGGGCGGGTGGCAGGACCGAGGGGAGTTGAACAAGGGGATGATTTATTTACAAGGGGCCAAGAGACATAAGGAGGAGGCCAGAACCCGAGGGCCAGCAGCTGTGGGGAGCTGTCACCATTCTGGAACCCCAACCTGAGGGGAAAGGCAGCTTCCAAGACCCCCAGGGCCACTCCAGAGATGCTGAGCGATTGTACGTGGCTCTATCTATACCACCAGTATTCCACCACAGAGGCAGAGGGGGAAGACGCCTCCATCTTGTCTCCCCGACCTCTTGGCTCCCCGCTGTCCTCTTGACTGAGTGTGGCGGGGAAGGGGACCCAGAGATAGAGCACAAAAGGGGGACGGAGCAGGGTGGAGTCATCTGGGGGCTCTCAGCCAGGTGATGTGGGAGGGAGTGGCCCTGGGATGAGGGGCTCGGCCTCACGGGTGTTAGTGACAGCTGCCCCCATTCCCATCCCACCTCTTCAGAGACCTGGGGTCATTGGAGTCTGCGTGGCCACTGACCTGCATGCCCGAGGCTGACAAATGTACAAATAGCAGAGTTACCTGGGCCCACGACTCTGCAAGTCCTGGATGGAGGTGCTAAGCTGGGTGTCTGGGGAAGTCTTGTTCACCCTTGCTTGGTTGAAGGGAAGGAAGATGAAAGGAGGTGGATGGCGGGGACGGGAGGAGGGGGATCCTTCCCCGGTGGGAGGGAAGGAAGGAGGAAGAGCTAGAGGAGAGCCTGTGTAGGGGGTGGGGATGGTGTTCAGGCTGAGGGGTATGGAAGGCCGGTGCATCATTTGGCCCAGGATGGGACAGATAGGTTTGCTTCTCGTCAGCTGCCTGAGCCCATCGGCCTGCACCGGTTATTTTGTAAGGTTCGTGAATATAAAACACATCAAAATATCCCTGGGCAGATAAAAAGTGTCCCTCTTCCTGGAAAGGTGGTAGAGTGCCTGCCTGCTCGCAGGAAATCCCCCAAGTTCGAACTCACCACTACCAAACAAATATCCCCAATGAGCAATGAGATAAATGAAAAGAAGGCCCTTCCAGTTCCTTCCTTCGTGTTATGAAACACAAACCCAGCAGTTGTTTGCCCGGCAGCCTCCACACAGGACCTGGGGTCCAGTATGAATTCTGGAGGACCCCACTTCCCGTGACATGGGTACAGGGGACAAACCTGCTTTGCCATTCAAGGGTTCAATCAGATTGAAAGAGGGGGGGGAAGAGAGGGGGGTGAGAGGGAGAGAGACCAGCTCATGAAGAGATCGGGGGACAGCCGTCAGATGAGAGATGGATACTGGCCCTCCTGGCTTAGCCCTGCGGGATCCTCAGGTGGGGCCTTCACCTCTCCTGGCCTCTTTCTCAAGTGCTCGGCCTATTCCGGAAAAGCACAGTGGGACAGAAATGTCTCTCCAGAGTCTGGGTCTCTCCAAGTGACCCCTGTTCTTCTCCATGGGGACCGGCCATCCTGAGCTCAGCCAGGGCAAAGCCAGGTGTGCAGACTTCCTGTGTGATACTCGTGGTCACCCCTTGAAGCTCTGCCGTCTCCTGGGATGGACGTGCACACAGGGGTCATGGGTGGGGGGACCTAGGCCTTGGCTCTCCTCCCACTGGTGCTTGCCTTTCTCCTTTGTCCTCTCCGAGTGTCCAGGTACCGTCCTGCTGGGCCTTTGGAGGTGACGGGGCCAGGTCCCCTCGGATTTGGATTGCGCCAAGGTCAGGTCGGGAAAACTGGCTGGCTGTCAAAGGTGGAGCTGGGTTTCTTGGCTAATTTTACTTCCTATGAAACTGGGTCATTACTGCACATTTGCACAACCCAGAAATCAATTGGTTACAAACCAGTTTGCTTACAGGGCCTCGTTAGGACCTGTTAGGTCTTAATTATACCCCGGGGAGGGCCAGGTGTGGTGGCACATGCCCATAATCTCAACTACTCAAGGTGCCAAGAAAAGGAAGATTTCAGTTCAAAGCCTACCCAGGGAGAAAGAGTTAGTGAAACCCTTGTTTAGGCAAATATAGCTTGGCATGGTGGTGCATGCCTGTGGTCCCAGCTTTGTGGGTGTACCTGTACCTCTCCTAGGCAGCTCTATATGGGCCCCGAACCCCCTATCCTCTGCTTCCAAGGGAAGGGGAGAGCTCCTCCCCCCTCTTTATTTTGGGCGAGGGACTCTGCCTTGTTAGGCAGATGGGTCACTCCTCTAAGCCCTTCTCGGCTTTAGTTACTTTTCAGATAAAATCTAGCCATTTTTATTTTTATTTATTTATTTTTGTTTGTTTGTTTGTTTGCTCTGGCTCATCTGACTGTGATTTCCTCCTCCTCCTGTCTCTAATGGAGCTGGGATTACAGGCATGTCTTACCATACCTCCCTTCCCCCTGATGGGTCATAAGAGGGGAACTCTGGTTTTTGTTGGTCTGGAGTGGGGACGGAGCCTTTGCCTCTCCAACACTGCTAGTCTAGACCACGGGATCTTCTCGAATTCACGTCCACCCCGAACAGGACAGGCAGTGGCCGGAGCTCCCGTCATAAACCTTATTCCTGGGGACCGTCTCTGGGGCTGCCATGTGCCTTTCTCTCCTCCTCGCTCTGCAACCCCCTGCTCCTGCCAGGACCTTGCTGCCTTTACCTTAGACAACCCCCAAGATCGCAGGCTGAACCACCTCTGCCTCCCTCCCCTACCAATTCTTACGTTGGGGCCCCCGGCACTCTGGGATCTGGCTGTGCTTGGGTAGAAGGCCTTTAGGTTCAAATGGAGTCATTGAGGTCCTCAGCCCACATGAGTGGCCTTAGGCCAGGGATACGCAGGGAGCCACGCCAAGGGGCGACACGGGAGCTACCAGTGCTCTTTATGTGACAAGGACCCTGTATCAATCAGGAAGGCTGTGCTTCTGAGGGGATGTGCCGAGTTCACCAGCCATTGCTGAACATTGATGTCCCTATGGAGATCTGGTTTCACGCAGGATGTTTGTGTGTTCTTCTGACCCCAGAGTTGTTTAGAAGGCCTGTTCTTGCCAGGGCCCTGGAGCAGGTGCTTGGGTGTGTAGGGTGGCTTGGGGCCAGTTCCCCAAACTGTCTTTGTTACCTGAAGTGATCCGCTCTGCGCATTCTTAATCGTCATGGTAGCTGTCAGTGCATCACCTTTGTTTCCACGCCCAGCCTGCTCTCCTCACCTCCCCACACTGTGTTTGTCTCCTGAGAGGATCCCTTCCTCTGGGATCCCCCCCGGCCCACCCAGGGAGTGTCCTTTCTTAGTCTCTGCGGAAGTCCCCTTAGCAAACCTCACCCTGTTCCTGTGTGCAGAAGAGGCAGGGGTTGCAGCACCCTGAGGGCCTGGAACTTAGAGGTCGCCACCCCCTACCCCACCCCTAGCCTCCCTGACCCCTTTCCCCTCGTCTCCAGCGGCCAACCTGGGTCTGGCTTTGGTGGGCTAGGGGTCTCCCCTGAGTGTACTGTGCCCCTGGCCCAGGCTGGAGGTCTTCTCACATCTCTCCCCGTGGCTCCACCTTGGACACCTCGGGGTCCCTCCCGACCTCTCCGCAGCCTTTGGGCGGCCACGCATGGCCTTTGCTTCCCGGGGTGGGGTAGGGCCCAAGCTCAGGCCCCTTGTTTTCTTGGACTGCAATTAGACCGGGGAGCCTAAAACCAGAAGATACAAAGAAAATAAAACCGCCAGGGGAATGAACCAGGGGGCCCGGGTCTCTGCGGGCCCCACCCTGAAAGCCGAGAGGAAGAAAAGGACACCCCATCCAGAGAGGAGGGCTGGGCATGGGGCACAGGGGCCGATGAGAACCATTTTTCTTAGGTGTGCCAAGGTCCTGGAAGAGAGAGGTAATAGGTTTCTTTATTAAAAATTAATCTTCTTGTAAAACCATTGCAATACCATGCGCTTTAATAAATCACCCCACGCCTCTGAGCACATTTATTCTCCCTTCTCTGGAAACAGGGGAGCAGGGAGAAATGGCTCCTACCTCTGGGCTTGATAATGAACTGGGCCAGGCTGGGCGGGGCCGGGTGGAGGGCCCGGGTGCCTGCTGCTCACAGTGGGCTGAAGCCCACTGAGGACCCCACTTCCCAACGCCCCCTCTCCGGGCACCTTGGGCCCTCACTGGCTGAAGCAATGCAGGGCCCTCTGCAGAAATGATACGGCCGCCTCTTCCCAGTCTGCCCCAGAGCCACGAGGCCCGAACTCCAAATTCTATCTCAGGAAAGCAGCCCCACCACCTCCTGTCTGAAGCCCCTCCCTCCTGACACTTTAGCTCCCTAGATCTAGGTGGAGGAAGATGCGTTCTGTTCTCCATATTCTTCCTCCAAGGAAAAGATTTCTTCCTTCTGTATCTCTACTCCCCTGGGGGCAGATAAACACCCAAGGCAGGAGATCCGCCCGCCCGCCAGAAAATCCAGACGTTCAAAATTCTACAATGAGTTCACCTCAGGGCTCTGCTTTTCCCACTTTGTAATCCAATTTGCATAGTTGTGTCTTCTCCCCTCTTGCCTCTCCCACTTCTCTCCTTTCCCCTTCCCTCTCCTCCTCTTCCCCTTCCTCCTCCTCCTCTTTCTCCTCCTCCCCTTCTTCCTTTTCCTCCTCCTCTTCCATCTCCTCCTCCTCCTCCTCCTCCTCTTCCTCCTCCTCCTCTTCCTCCTCCACTTCCTCCTCCTCCTCTTCCTCTTCCTCCTCCTCCTCCTCTTCCTCCTCTTCCTCCTCTTCCTCCTCCTCCTCCTCTTCCTCTTCCTCCTCTTCCTCCTCCTCTTCCTCCTCCTCCTCTTCCATCTCCTCCTCCTCCTCTTCCATCTCCTCCTCTTCCTCCTCCTCCTCCTCCTCCTCTTCCTCCTTCACTTCCTCCTCCTCCTCTTCCTCCTCCTCCTCCTCTTCCTCCTCCTCCTCCTCCTCCTCCTCCTCTTCCTCCTCCTCCTCTTCCTCTTCCTCCTCCTCCTCTTCCTCTTCCTCCTCCTCTTCCATCTCTTCCTCCTCCTCCTCCTCCTCCTCCTCCTCCTCTTCCTCCTCTTCCTCCTCTTCCTCCTCTTCCTCCTCCTCCTCCTCCTCCTCCTCCTCCTCCTCCTCCTCCTCCTCCTCCTCCTCCTCCTCCTCTTCCCTCTCCTCCCCTCCCCTCTCCTCCCTCTCATTCTGGTGATTAATCCTTCATCAGATGGAGATCTGGGGGATGTTTTCTCCCATTCTGTCAGCCGTCTCTTTAGTCTCTCACTATTCCTTTTGCAGTGCAGAAGCTGCTCCGTAATGAGACCAAGAGACACACCTATCAAGTACCTAAATAATAAATAGAATGATGTGAGAGAGGGGAACGGAGGTGGCAGGTTTTGAGCTGTGGGGTGGACGCAGGTGTTCAGATCTAGCCCCTGGGACTTCAGTGCTGTCTTCCTATGTGGTCTCTGTGCCCAACTAGGCTTGGTAGAAGCATAGCCTGCAACTCAAGTCCCTCCCCCCTGCTTCCCCCTTCCCCTGTCCCCCCCCCCGCTGCTGCTTCCCCTCTGCCTCCTGCCCCCCACCCCGGGCATCCACCTCCCACTGCGGCATGCCCACCGAAGCAAGGTGCCGGCCTTTGCCCAGGCTCCTCATCCTTCCAGGACGCCATTTGTGTCCCCCAGCTGTCATCCAGGGCATCGCTGCTCAGACTTCAGGACTTGCCTTGTGTTTCTTGCCACGGATGTTCCCCCAGCACTTTCTTTATGGGCCTGGCAGTCCCAGAGTGAGGGTAGGGAGCTCATTCCAGCACGGCCAGCCTCTTGACTGTGTCACCGCCCCCTCTGCTGTCACCGGCGGTTGGCCTTCTGGCCACCTCTTCCGTCATGTCCCACTCTCAAAGAAATCACCTGTGCACAGGTGGGTGTCCGCCATCAGCCTGGGTGGGGACACGGCCTCCGGGTAACGTGTGCCCCCTCCTCCCCTTGCTTGTGATGGGCTGTGTGCTTCTGCCCTGAGTGGATTCTTCCTAACTGATGGGCAGGTGCTTTACCACCAGAGCCTCACCCAAGTCTGTTAGCTTTTAGCTTAGTTTTTCAGGTAGATTCTCAGGTAATTGCCCAGGGCTGGACCTGACCTGACGTCCCTGATCCTCTGACCTCTGCCTCCTAAGTAGCTGAGATTACAGATGTGTGCTACTGAGCCTGCGCTTCCTTTTCTAAAGCTACAACTCCAGGAAGCTTCTTCCCACAGCGTCTCATCTTGGCTACAGGAACCTTACTGTCTGAGTTGTGAGTCTCAGAGGAGGGGACGTGGAGCAGAGAGCGTGAGGAGGGGTGGGGGCAGGCAGGACAAACACCTGCCCCCTGCCTTGTCCCAGGCCCTGTCCCTCCCCCCCCCGCCCTGCCCCCTGCCTTGTCCCAGGCCCTGTCCCCCCCCCCCCCGCCCCCTGCCTTGTCCCAGGCCCTGTCCTCCCCCCCCCCGACCCTGCCCCCTGCCTTGTCCCAGGCCCTACCCCCCCCCCAGCCTGGCAAGGCAGACAGGAGCCAAGCCACCCTCCTCACCCCAGGCCTGCCCGTGGGGAGGGGGCATCGCCCTGTGACACAGGCATGAAATCTTCCCAGGGTCAGGGCGTCCTGAGCCGTCGGGGTGCAGCTCCGGCAGCACCTCAGGTGACCCCATCCCCTCCTGTCTCCTGAGCGCTCCAGGCGGCCGCCTCGCTGGGCTTTAAGTGGATCAGACAGTTACACAAGCCCGTCTGGATCCACCCTCGTGCCCGCAGTGATTTCTTAATCAGACAGACACTAGATCTTCATCCTGGGGCCGTTGCCCTCCCCCTCCGCCTCCCCCTGCCCTCCCAGAATGACAGCGTGGCAGCTTCCATTCCCATGTTGAAGGGTCCCCCACCATGGGAGGGGGGGGGACACATCCACCCCTGCGGGGGCAGCTGCTCCGCTCCCTGCCTGCAGATCTGTGGACCTCGGTCTCTATGCCAGGGCCTGCCTCAGTGCTCAGACCAGGGAGCCGCATGGGGCCAGGCGGGGAAAGGGGAGACTCCCCTCCACCTCACCCCTGCCCCGCCCCACCGTGTTTGCTTGGCCTGTTGTTGGCAGACCCTCTGACCCCCAGCCTGTCCTGGGGACCTCTGTGTCCCCTCCCATCCTGTCCTGGCCTGTTCAGTCCCCCGGCACTTAGCTGATGGCCATGGAGAAGTGGTCAGGGGGGTCTCTGAGGCCAGAATCCCCTGCACAGAGCTCTAGTCTCCCCCTTCCTCCCCCCGTTCCCCCTCACCATCTGGGCCACCATGGGCAGCAGCATAGCCCCCTTGCCCCGATACATACATATATATATATATATATATATATATTCTATATATGTACATGTTCACTTGTTAAATTGGGGTTGAAACAGTCTCATTCCATTTTTAAAGACCATGTAGTTGTACAGATTTAGTGCCCGGCATAGAGTGGCTGAAAACTACAGTGGAGACGCGTTCACGCCCGCCGCGTAGCAGGGGTTTTTGTCTCTGTGGATAGTTGCTGATGGCGGAAGAGAATTGTATGGGTGTTTGAATCCCACCCCGACCGAAGTGTGGGGAAATCAGAGGTCACCCTGCTGCTGAGCCCTGGTCCCGCAGACATCCTCAGGGACATCCGTTCCAGCCCCTTTATCGCCATCTTCGGCGTATGTATGGTCTTAGTCTGCTGTAACATACCTCCAGAGGGCAGGTGATTTATCAAGACATTCTACACAGGATTCTTTTAGTTAAAAAGAAATTGTTCTTAGTGGGGCATCAGTGGTTCCCACCTGTATTCCTAGCTGTTCAGGAGGCTGAGATGTGAGGCTCCAAAGCTCAATCAAAGCCAGCCTGGGCCGGAAAGTCCCCATGAGACTCTTATCTCCAATAAACTACCCTAAAGCCAGAGTGGTGCTGTGGCTTAAGAGGTAGAGTGCTAGTTGTGAGCACAGAAATTCAGGGATGGGGTTCAGGCCCCTGAGTTCATGCTCCAGGACTGGTGTGCACGCGCAGGCACGCACGCACACACATACCCCAAAACAAAACAAAAGATGTTCTTTAGCTATTTTTTTTTAAAATTTAAAGTCTTTAGGTAGTTGTTTTTCCTCACTGTCTGAATGCTGGGAAGTTCAAGTTCAAGGTGTTGAGCTGACTCGGTCTGCGTGGTGCCACTCTGTTTCCATGGAGATGCTGTCTCTCTTTCCTTACATGGTGAAAGGCAGACAGGCAAAAGGAGCCGACCACTTCCCTCCGTCCCTGTTAGAAGGAACTCAGTGTTGTGGGTAGGCCAGGGCCCTGTGGCTCCGGGGGGCCAAACCACCTCTGACAGGACGTGACTCTTAACGTTGCTGCAGGGGGCTAATTGTGGAGGGCAGGCAGACGGGCCGCAGGGGTGCGAGGCATGGCTGGCAGACCTTCAGAGCTCCCGGAGAGGGGAGGGCCCTCCATCCTCACAGCCACTGCTTCCTGTGTCTGCCCCTTCCTGGAAGACAGATAGAGGACGGGCAGGTATCTGCCAGGTATGGCCAGCTGGCACCAGACCAGGTATCTGTGGGCAAGTGATGGGTAGTTTAGAGTTGATGGGTAGTTTAGAATGGGTGACCGATAACAACTAGGGGAGGATTGATGACAACCCAGGTGGGGGTCAGGTAACACGCTGTATGTACTAGCGTGGTGGCGCTCACCCGTCATCCTGGCCACTTGGGAGGTTCCCCCCTCCCCCAGGGGACCCCTGGGAAAAGTTCCAAAATAATAAATAAGTAAGTACAAGAGCCAAAGGCCCAGGGGTATAGCCTAACAAGCCTGTGGCACAGGGTTCAAGCCTCACAAAAGTGAGGCCCTGCCTCGGGAGGAAACAGCTGGCTGAGACCCACACACACACACAGGCAGGAGGGGCCTGTGGCTCAGGCCTGTGAGCCCAGCCAGCATCACAGTCTGGGGAAAACATTCTTAAGACCCTCCTCCCCACCCTGCCATTGTCACCCGGTATCTGACGGCAGGGCTGGCCATCTCCGACACCCAGGAACATGGGTAGTGGATGGCCAGGGGCAGATGACAGAGAAAAACCAAACCAAACAAAGAACCACAGCAACAACAATACCCAAGTGAGACAGCCAGAGGAAAGGCAGAGCTGGCGGTGTGGCTCAGGCGGTAGAGAGCCAGGTATGGAGTCCAGTCCCCGGTATCACAAGTCACAATGAATACGATCACCATGAGGATCGCAGGCCTGCTGTCAGGCCCTTGGAGGTGGGCGGGGGTCTGTCCGGGGACTCTGGGTGCTGCAGGTGGAGATGGAGAGGAGAATCGGAGGAGCACAAGGCCGCTCCCTCCCCTCCCTGCTATTCACATCGGACTCCCACACTTTGCCTTGTCTGGAGCGGAGGAGTGGCAGGCAGTATCCCCCAGCCCAGGGCTAACGGCCATGGGATATTTCCGGAAGGCCAGGGCCTCACGAACACCTCCTCCAAATGAGGGGGCTGTGCCATGACCTCAGGGCCCACAGCTACTTTCCAGGGTGATTGACATATGCAATTTCTCTCCTCCTGTCTGGCTGAGGTGTAGAGGGAAAATTGGATGTTGTTGAATAATTGAAAATGAAAATCCCTCAGAATTGATTCCCATGAAAACAAAATTGAGTCTCGCACAATTAGACCCCCTGCCTCCCCGGGGCCTCTGAGGCCCGGCTCCCAGGCCCGGGCTCACACTTTGCTTTGGGTATGTTCCGGAGGCAGGGTATTGTATTGGCCCAGTGCCTAGAATTGGAGGTAAGCACCCAGGTTCAAGTCCAGACCCTTGGCACCCAACCTGGGAGACCCCGCAGGTGCGAAGGCCTGGTAGAGAGAGGGAGGGGTGGAGCTCAGATCTCCAGCTTCAGAGGAGCTCCGGTTACCCCACCATCAGGGCCTCTGTGCAGACCTCTCTGCTCCCCATCCCTCCCCACGTGGCCCCAGGAACATCTCAGTGGTGTTTGTTCTAGAGTTCACGGACAGAATGTAGGGAAACGAATAGAAGGATATGTGTCATTATATGAGGTAGGATGCATTTTCCTTAAAAATCCCACATGAGCTGGGTGCCCGTGGCTCACACCTGTCCTCTGGCTACTCAAGGAGGCCAGGAACGGTCCGTGAGTCTCACCTCCAAATAACCACCAAAAAAAGCCGAAAGTGGCTCAAGTGGGACAGCGCTAGCCTTAAGCAAAGAAGCTCAGGGACAGTGCCCAGGCCCTAAGCCCCAGGACCGGCATTTTAAAAATAAAACTAAATAGGATATGGGATTTACTGTAAGAACCTATCTAATGTGGCCTGTGGAGGGCCGTGAAGTTTATTCGCAGAGTCTGCCAGGCATCAGGGCTTTCTAGTTCCGGAAGATTTCTGGCAACTCAGATGCAAATCCCATGGCCTCTTCCTCTGGGTTCGATGATCTCCCCAGCACTGCTACCCGGCTTGTCCCTTTGCATAAATAAGAACTTGGGAAGCAGGAGGCAAGTGGGACCCGTGACTGTCACCTGGGTGTTTTCACCGTCTGTCACAAAGTATGAAGGTGGCTTTGGACAGTATGCAAACAAGTAGGCATAGCTGGGTTTCAATAAAACTTTATTTGTAGAAGCAGGTGGTGGGCCCTCTTTGGCCCATGGTTTCTTGGTCTTTCTGTGCATGTGTGTGTGCGTGCGCATGTGCACACCAGTCCTGGGGCCTGAACTCAGGGCCTCGCACTGCCCCTTAGCTTTTTCCTCTCAAAGCTGGCACTCTACCAGGTGAGCCTGATCCACGGCCTTTTTACCTTATTTTTTTTGGGGGGGGGGGAGGAGGTGGGGTTGGTCGTGTCTCATGCTTTTGCCCAAGATAGACCTGGGACACCATTCCCATACCTCTCTCTCCCACAAGGAAGGGGTTACAGGCATGAACCATCCTACTGACTTGCTCTTTGAGATAAGAGTCTCACTAGCTTTTCTCCCGGGCTTGACCCAGGATTACAGGTGAACGCCACCACACCGGGTTGGTTATGCATTTTGACATAGATCCTCTTGATGATTGTGTGGAAAATTGAAGGGCGACAAGGGAGGAGAGCCAGGGCAGCCTCATGGACCAGGGGCTGGCGCCAAGCAGGGCTGAGGGAACGTGGGAGGGGCTCATACTTTGGAGGCAGAGCCGGGAGTCTGGTGGGTAGATTGCTGCCCCTCCACCCACACCAACCTCCTCTTTCTCCCTTCAGCATACCCCTGTGCTCTCTCCCTAGGCACCCGTGGGCTGTGGAGGCCTGCTGTCTGTAAGCCAGGCATCGACTCCAGACAACAAAGACATTGCTAATGCTGTAAATCCCGGATCCAATTTGTTTGTGATTTCCCCTCATTTCAAATGCACCTGTTCCCCCCCTCCTCTCCCCCTCCCCCCAGGCCCTTGGAGCACCGTCAACAGCAAGCGCAGAATCAAAGGGAAATTGGAACCTTTCAGAAAAACCCTCAGTGCTTCAAAGAGGAGACAAGCAGAATAAAAGATTTCTTTCCTCTTTAGGTGACTTGTTGGCCTAGATGGCTGGACCCTTGAAAATCCTGGAGGTGTGAGGAGGGAGTGTGATTGGGGGTGTCTGCCTTTCCCCTGCTCTGCCTTCCCGTTCCCATTTTTACTCAGCGTCAGACAGTTCTGACCTTTCATGGCAGGGGCTGAAGACATCCCAGCTGCTGCTTTTCCTCAGGCCGGGGTGGTCTAACACCCATCTCACAGGCTGGCAGGTCGACTAAGAAACCGTCCCCGGGCGTCAGCTGGTGGTTCAGGTGTGGTGACTTGTGTTCATCCAACGTGGGATCTGGGATCCTTTGCCTGGGGTCACGTCCAGCCCCGCTGTGAGCCCTTTGTGAGTTCCAGCATCTGCTCTTCGTTGTGTTCTGGGGAAATAGACCCTACTCACCGACATCTCTGTGTCTGTTAGATCAGCAGTGATGGGAGAAGAGGAGTATCTGGGGGGCCTGGATGGTGGGAGGGGGCCTGGGGGCCACCCTGGCAGCTGGGGCACACACAGTCCAGCTGGAGTGGGTGTTGGCGGCCTGTGGGTGTGGACTGTGTAGAGAGAGGAAGTGGAGCAGCTGGGATGAGAGTGGGGGTCCAGTCCCCCCCTCCCGTGGGTCCTCACCACGGTTAGAGATGTGGTCTCAGCCTTCCCCGGTGTCTGCCTGGCATTCAAGTGTCACCCTGGGGTCATCTCCCCCCCCCCCCAGAACACCTGGTGCCACCTGTCCCCCTCTCTCCCCGCCTCCCCATCACCACGTAGCTAGTCAGGACTCCGTGGGCGTTGACTTCCTTTTCCCAAGAGAATGCCAATGTCTGATCGTCCCAGCTAAGACCGGGGAAACCCGGGCGCCCGCCATGTCCGAGATGCCCACCACCTTGCTGTCACAGATACAGCTCAAGCCTGGTCATGTGGGACAGGCCCCTCGAGGCGTTGAGGTACCTCCCCCCCCCACCCCCAAGCAAGCATTTCTAGCTAGAATGTTCTCCAATGGTAGTGACATCACTTTGGGGGCCACATGAAAGCAGGGAGCGCCCCCCCCAACACATAAACACACTTGCACCTTCAAATTCAGGGTATTTGTTTCCATACCAGGTGGGAAGTGGCGGCGGGGTGGTGGTGGTGGTGAAGGGTCCTGGAGAGAGAAACCCATCCTCGGTTCCTTAATGGGCTGGTTAACAAGTCTCCTAGACAAAGGCAGGGCCCTGTCCCTGGCTGGGGTAGTTCAAGAGCAAGAATCCTAATAACCAGAAGTTTGAAGGTAGAGATTGCCTGCTTTTGTACCTTTCAGTTACCGAAGTTGCTTTCTCTGATACAATGTTGCCAGTTAAGAGTTTGTGTTCTT
This sequence comes from Dipodomys merriami, assembly GCF_024711535.1. NCBI lineage: Eukaryota > Metazoa > Chordata > Mammalia > Rodentia > Heteromyidae > Dipodomys > Dipodomys merriami. The sequence goes on along the minus strand of NW_027206269.1, from coordinate 9,996 downwards.
GTAATTGAAAGGGAGCCCATCACTTAGGGTTTTTCCATGTTCCCCCTTTCTTGTGACTGACACCGATGGGATGATATCCCTGTCCTCCGGTCTCAGCCTGGACAGTCTGTTCTATAATCCCGGTCCAGTCTGAATGGTGGTACTTCTTAGGAAGATTGGTGTCCCTTGGAAAGACAGGAGTTCCATATCCGTTTAAGATCAACATACTTCTTACATTTTGACTGTCTCCCTGCAAACCATGGTGGGGAGAATGGGACTTCATCAGACTTCAAGACCTGGTGGGTGGGTGGGGGGACAGGGAGCAAAGAAATGGGGGTAATGTCGGCCCTTGGGGGGGGACAGGCAGGCAGGAGCACTGTCAACTCTTTCTTTCTGTCTTTCTGTCCCCAGGACTCTGTCCCTTGGCTGGCTCTTCTTGGGCTGCCTCTTCTCAGTGCATCCATGTCATTAAATATGATGACGGGAACTCCGGCAACAGACATGTGCCATAGTGCTCAACATGTTAGTTGAGATGGGGTCTTGCTAACTTCCTCCCCCCACCCTACCCTGAGTTTGTCCTGGAACCCTAATTGTTCTGATCTCTGCCTCCTGAGTTGCTAGGATTATGGCTAGCCCCAGGGTGCCTGCCCATACATCCTCATTAATTGTCCCAGAGGATGGAAGAAACTTCCTGAATTCCCCACCCCTGATGGTGTCTGTGGGATCCCGAGGGACCGGCTGGGACCCCCCGCTTTGAGAAGCAGGGGTTCCGTCTCTCTCAAGGTTTTATGAGGAGAAGAGTCTGTCTCCCACCCCCACAAAACGTGTTTCCTGTCTCACCCATTTTAGTTCTTGATTAAACCCAATTTGGCATGTCGTTATATCTGATTTCTTATTCATCTTCTCCTCTAGTCTTTTTGTGGGCACAATTGATTGCAGGTTTTTGAAGGAACGGGCCTCCGGTCCCACCAAGGCAGGCGCGCAGCCGTGACCCCTGTGCCTGTGGTCTGCTCTCACCCCTCACCCCTCACCCCTCACCCTGCACAGGGGCGGGTGGGGAAGACCCGGGCCTTGGGAGGCGGAGGCTGTTTGGAGTTCTGGGCCTCTGATGGAGGCCTCGGGCGGCTCTCTGGCAGAAGCTAGAGTGTGAGACAATTTGGCAAATTGAAGCTGGAAGCAGATGTTTAATTAGCCATGAGGCTGGAAGAGCCTGGTGGCTGAGGAAGGGGAGGGCGGCTTGTCTGACTCTGCCACCAGCACCAACGAGATGGAGCTTTGAGCCTCGTGGTTGGGAGCCAGGGCCTGGGGCAGCCAGGAAAGTCAGCCCAGGGAGGGGTGACCCGGAGAGCTGGGGCTGTAGTACATCGCTGGCCCAGGGCTACCAAAGATCCCCCACCAGAGCCCAGTGTAGGGAGGGGGGGTTCAAAGCAGTTTTCCTGTGTGTATGCGTATGGGTGTCATGAACAGGTGCATGCATGTGTGTGTGTGTGCGTGTGCGCGCGCAGGGGGAGATGGGATTTAACTTCAACATCTCTCAAATGGAAACCACGTATCCACAGTCTTCATGTCTCATTTTGGGCCATGGAACCATGGCACCCTCTGATGAAGCAGCTGTCCTGATTTATCAGTATTTACCCTTTTCATCTGCCAGCAAGTCTACCTTCCCGCAGGTGCCAGGGAGAGAGGGCAAAATGCAACCAGAGCACACAGAAGCGGCCTTCCGAAGGGGTGCTGTAGACCGTGGGAGCTGGCAAAGGATGGTGGATGCTCTGGTCTTACCTGGGTGTTATTTTCTTTTCCACCAACTTGACTTAGGACGCTCAGGCCTGAGACTCACGCTGTGTCTCGGAGCAGAATTTCCAACAAGAGATGGCGCATGCCGCATTTGCAAACCTGATTTGCATGACTGATTACCTGTGCTGTTTTAAAACGCTCTGGGATAACGTTCCCATCCCACAGGGGCCCCCAGAGTTCCCAAAGTCATTAGCATTCCATGGTTGATCAGTGTGTTAGGCCACAGGGAAGAAAGAGTGCCTTTTTTCCCCTGGCATTGGATGATGCTAGAGGTGCCCATGTTCTCCTGGGATGCACGGGCAGGTCCAGCAAAGGGTCTTCCATTTGCTGGCTATTTCAGAATGTGCCACATCCACGGGAAGAAGAGAGGGGGAGATGAGTAGTGTGTTAGTTTCAGAATACTCGTGAATTGCATATGAAAACCAAACAGCTGGCATCAGTGGTTCATGCCTGCAATCCTAGCTGCTCAGGAGGCTGAAGGCCATGGTTCGAAACCAGCCTGGCAAGAAAAACCTGTCAGACTCTCACCCCCCTTTTTTTTTTGCCAGTCCTGGGGCTTGAACTCAGGGCCTGGGCGCTGTCCCTGAGCTTCTTTTGCTCAAGGCTAGCACTCTACAACTTGAACCACTCCACTTAAGCAGTAAAAAAAACTGGAAGTGCAGATGTGGCTTATGTGGTAGAGTGCTAGCCTCGAGCGAAAAGGCTAAGGGACAGTGCCCAGGCCCTGAGTTCAGGCCCTGGTGTGTTCTGTCTGTCTGTCACACACACACACACACACACACACACACACACACACACACACACACACACACACACACACAATTTTGTTTTCTCTTGTCCTTTCTCTGCTGCCTTAGAAATTGGATTAGTCATTATTAAACATTTTGAAATGGAATAAGAAAAAGGGGAGTTGATTCCAAGGGCACGGCGCGACTTTGATCCTGACAGAGCCTCATCATTGCGGATCCCGTACGAAGGCAGTTGTGCATTGAGATGCTGATAATTAGGGCCTTGTAATGACCCGTTCTGAAATAACAGCTCTGTTCCTTATTTGCTGTTAAGAACACCAAGAGTTTATTTGCCGAGAATGGGGCTTAATTCAATTAGCAGGAATTGTGAGTGCACACAACACAAGGTATATTAGCCCAGAGCTTCGGGTGTAATGAGACCCAGAAAGTATTTAGGGAAAGAAAAGCTAATTATGCAGGATTCTTTATTTTATTTTTTTTCCTCTTTCCAATAACACAGAGGGTTTAGTCCAAATTTCAGAGGCCCATATTCCCAAATCCCTTAAGCTTTAATTAACGATTAACAGAGCAGAGGGGCACGGAGAGAAGACAGAGCTTTGCCACGGACTCCGTACCAAGGAGGATCGTGAGTAACTTCCAACTCCACAGCACTTTACAGTTTGCAAAGTCTTCCACCCCCATTATTCACCCCAAATATTCACAGTCACCTCCTCCTGGGCTGGTTTTGCAGGGTTCTCATCACAACCTGGGTTTCTTAGGAGGCCTCAGCCAGCCTACCCTCTGCCATAGGAATTGTGGGACGGATGGAAACCAGCCAGCAGACATGGCTTTGACCTTCACCCGTACTTGCATGACCTTGTGAAGAAGAATGTGCCGTTTGTAAAGAAAAACCAGTTGTGGTGCACACTCGCAACCCCAGCTAAGTGAGAGGTATAGAGACAGGAGAATTATGAGTTTGAGTTAGTGGAACTCCATCACGGGACTAAGTGCGAATGAAAGGGCTGAAGGTATGGTGCAAGTGGTAGAAAGCTTGTCTAGTGTGCACTGCGTTCAATCTCTGGGACCCCAAAAAGAAAAGAAGGAAGGGAAGAGAAGAGTAGGAAGAATTGAAAGGAAAGAAGGAAGGGAAGAGGAAGGAAGGAGAGAAGGAAGGGAAGGATGAAAGAGGGCAGAAGGAAAGAAAGAGGGAAGGGTGGATGCTGGTCCTACCAAAGCCTCTTGGAGGGGCTGGCTGGTCCAAGGGCTGTGGACAGCTGAATGGGTGATGAGCTACATTTCCTTCTTTCCCTTGATGTTTTCAGTAAAGCTATTTGATACTTCAAGCCCTGATTTAGCTGTTCTTAGTTCCCAGTGTGACACCCTGTGAGTCTGGGAGTGGATATTTCCTTGCACTGTCTCCTCTCGGTTCTTCCCAGGGTCCAGACAGCCAACTTCTTACTGTTGTCATGGAGACCTGTGACACAGAGACCTGCAGGGTGCTTCTGCCCTCCCTCTCCCCCTCCCCCACCACACCCAGCTTGGGATGAATGCCATCATCCCTCAGTATTGCCCACAGGTTTCCAGGCATGCTTGGTGCACTAGGCTGCAGGTTTGAGGGTCAGGAAGACTTGCCTGTTCTCGGAGAGATTCACAGTCCACGAAAGGTCTCTGAAGTTTTCTGGAATCAGAAAACCCAAGAAACACACTTACATATGCTTCCTGATTGGGCACCCCCAAAACCTGTCAGGGTTTTCAGGTGAAGACTGGCCTAGTCTAGGACTGTGGATAAAGCCACCCATATTCTTTGTGGAAGCAGGAAAAGCATGGGCAACTGTGGGGACTGGGGAGAGGGCAGGGCAGGCTTCCTGGAAGGCCACAGGCCAGTGACGAGCATGCAAACAAACATTTTATTAAACCCAAGTCTGGGGAGGCAGAGCGGGCTGCGGACAGAGCGAACATGTGAAGCTGAGTGTGTTAATAATTCATCTCGGGCCAGAAACACAACACCGTCGACAAGGCGGATGGCAAAGGCAGGGTGGGGGTGCAAGATGGCGCCAGACATCACACTGCAAGAGGCAGTGCTGTCTGTCTGTCTGTCTGTCTGTCTGTCTCTGTTTCTGTCTCTCTTGTCTTCCCATTTTATTAGCTCTATGTGAATGGGGATTTCATGGTTACATCTCCATCTCTCTCTCTCTCTCATCTTACAAAGCCAGTGGGACTCAACCACAGAGCTCTGCCCCCTGGAACCCGTATCAAACACCCCAGTTGGATTAAACTTGCAACCTCCTAATCCCTCAGAATGGGGATTACACTTCAATATGGGGGTCTTGTGGAGCCCACACTCAAACCCTTCCCAAGCCATGCCATCAGGGGAGAGAGAGAGAGAGAGAGAGAGAGAGAGAGAGAGAGAGAGAGAGAGAGAGAGAGAGAGAGAGAGAGAGAGAGAGAGAGAGAGGGAGAGAGAGAGAGAGAGGGAGAGGGAGAGGGAGAGGGAGAGGGAAAGGGAGAGGGAGAGAGAGAGAGAGAGAGAAAGAGAAAGAGAAAGAGAGAGGGAGAGAGGCGCCCAAATGGGAATTCTCAGGTCCATGGTAGGAGAGAGCGGGGCCTGCTGGAGTTCCCATGGACTGGGCAACAAGGCCGCCTTGTACTCTGATGTTTGGTTTTGATTCCCTTCTGGGATGAGGTGCTTGACTTTAAGAACAAAACAGTAGGAAGCAGTGTCCTCGAGGTGACCAGGACTGTGGATTGCCGGAGTCCCTGGGTGTAGGCACAGGGAAGTTTACTGAGTCGGGCCGGCAGCCAGACTTGCCTTTCATTCCACGTGTGCCCCGCTAGCATCCTTGTCTGAGGTTAAATCCGTGCTTGTGATGGACCACAAGATGGGGGTTTGTGTGCGCAGAGCTTGGATGGGAGGTAGATTCTGAAAGCACAGTGTGTATTGGGCAGGGACGGCAGCGGGGCTGGGGATGGAGAGGAGGCCAGGAGACCCAGGGACATTCCATGAAGGGGAGGAGTCTTCCCTATTGAAGGCCCCGGCTAGGCCGGGTTGTTCATCCCTTCCAGCCTGCCACGCACAGACTTCGTCTAGTCAAGGAAAGCCCTGGAGAGGACCTCGGAGGCCCATGCTGGGGGTGGGGGTGGGGGTGAAGCAGGGGGTGAGCTTGGGGCATGCGCCCATGACAACATTTTTTACAACAGAAGCCAATCACATGCCACTGATCACATACAAAAGATAATCCATCTCAGCTCTGATTTCTCCCCACATGGCTTCCTCAGCCTGCGGTTGGGGTCCATCCCAGGGGCCTCTCGCCCCGTCCGGCGTCACGGCAGTGGTCAGGGCCTGCTGTCCACAGCATTGCCATCTGGAAGTTCTGCCCTGTCAGTCTCGTCGGTTCTGCTCCTCCCCTGCGTGGTGCTCCTGTGATCCGCGCGGCGCCCCTCTTGGCCTGTGCCGTTGGAATCCGGACGTGTGCTGTCACGGGCTACAGAGAAGTAAACACGAGGGCTTCTTTTTGTTGTTGTTCCCAGGTTCTTGGGCGGTAGCTCAGCAGGCTTTCCTTCTAACTCAAACGGAATGTTACATGTCGGATTTGTTTTCCTTTGTGGATCATCTGTTCACAGATGTTTGTCCTTTGGCTTGTTTCTTTTTCTAATTAATTTTTGATTAAGTTTTGAAATACCTTCTGTCTCCGCTGGTTCCCCTCACCCCAGGTGATCCTGTTTACTCATAGCTCAGGTGGGGAGCCGGAGATCTCTTGTCATGGAGGCGGCTAAGAGGGGACAGGAACTCCAGTGAACCGTTGGAGGGTTCTCTGTCCAACACCGGGGAGCTGGGCTGTGACCAGGAGGAGGAAGGGAGAGAAGGGAATGGGTGGATCCAAGAGGTGGCTTGGAGACCTGGGTGGAAAATGAACTGCCAGGAAGCCCCACCGCGTGCGGGCACCCGATGGTCCTGCTGAATGCCATTTGTCAAGTCTCAAGAGAGGGAACAAGTGGGTGGTGGTGGTGGGGGGGTGAGAGAGATCATTGAAGGATGGATGCGATTGGAGTGTAGTAGATGCATAGATGTGAAGCCACAGCAGTGCACCCGCAGTGCACAGTTCGTATGTGCCGAAGTGGCAGGCAGAATCAACAGAAATAACACCCAGGCACAAATCTACCATCCTAGTCACTCGGGAGGCAGAGACGGTGGAATGGCGGTTCAAGGACAGAGTTAGTGAGACCCCTCCACCCCTGAACCCCCCATCTCAACAGATAAGATGATGAATAGTCTGGAGAAGGTCCACTTAGGACAACTCCAGCTGGATCTGTCATCTTTCTGGCATCGGACCAGGGCCCCAGTTCGATGTGGGGGTGCTCGGATTTGACCTGCCAGGTGGAGCGGCGCCCAGCTTATCTTGTCAGAGGCTGGGACAGACTGGTGTGTGGCCTGGTTGGGCCAGGCATCGGGTGTGTGGTCCCAGTACACAGTGTGTGCCCTGTCTCCACCCTGCAGACAGCACGTAATAGGTTCATCTGAGAGCCTTTCCCCCCAACATGGACCCCCGACCCCTTTTCTCTCCCATGTTCTCTAAGATATCACCATCCTGCCAGTGTGGTCCTCAGATCCACTGGCAAAGATGAAATCCTCAGGGAGCTCCCCAGACAGGGAGAGGTAATAAGAAAAGCAAACAGACAACAGCAATCCCAGCCGAGCTGGGGAAATGACCAAGTTTCTCCTCAGTTCTGAGGCTGCCGGTGGGAGGGATGTCAATTATGTCATCTTGGCGCTGTCCAAGGTTCTGAGCCTCCCTTCTGACCATCCCTCTCGTTTCCGAAAGACTCATTGCTCTCCCCTCAGAGGTGACAGGAAGGCCGCAGGCTCGGTGGATGGGCATTTTAAGGCAATTGTTCCGGTGGGTATGGTAGCAGTGATGCCAGGAGAGGATGCCCGGCTCAGGGGACACTGTGGTTGGAGCACAGGTCACACAGCACTGACCACACCTACCTGAATCTGCTTCCTAGACCAGTATGCATGAGCCATGCCACTGGGACCAAGACATCTCATCTGTCTGGTCTACGGTCTGTAAAAGTTGAGGATGATGGGTCTGGCCATGGTGGTGCATGCCTGTAATCCAGATACTCCGGAGGCAAGGTTCCATGGTGGCCAACTTGGGTGATAAAAGTTAGTAAGACCCTATCTCAAAAGCAAGCCGTGTGTGTGTGTGTGTGTGTGTGTGTGTGTGTGTGTGTGTGTGTGTGAGTGAGTGATATGTTTTTAATCCTAGTGGAACAGGAGAGGGGAGTAGGAATATCATGATCTGAGGCCAGCCAGGGCAAAAAAACAAAAGAAAACAATCTTAAGACTGTATCCCCAAAATGAATGCACAGAAGGCTAGAGGTGTGCCTCAAGTAGTAGAGCACCTTCCTAGTGAAATCGAGGCTCTTGAGTTCAGATATGGCACACGCACGCGCGCGCGCACGTGCGCACACACACACACACACACACACACACGGATGATAAATGAATCTACATCCAAGGCTGTGAGCAGGAATGGTTGCAGCAATGGATTAAAGGGACGAAGAATGGATTTCTCACGGTCCCGCCATATAACCTTTTGTATATATGAGCTTATATTGTCACTGTAAGATGGCGTAGGAAGCTTTGTGACCTTCTAAAATCCTGGCAGGTCCTACCACCAAGCCTCTGCCCACTTTGTTCCTCCTGCCTAGAAAACTCCCTTCCCGGCTGTGGGGGAGTGGAAGAGGGATGGTCAGTCAGGATGAATCCCTCACTTAGCCAAGGCTCAGCAGCTCAGGAAGAACCTGGCAAGGAAAGGGCAGAGCGGATCAGCACCAACCCCTCGCCGAGCTAGTGAGATGCCGGGTGTCAAAACCCTGCCACCCCTCCCCCCCCCCCCCGCAGCCTATATGGGAAGAAGTATTCTCTAAAACCACATCCGGCAGGAGATTCAGAAGAGACGGAAATCATTCCGCATATCGCATATACTTTATGAGCTTGGGATGATTCCAAGGGCAAGGCCAGGGCGGGGGTGGGGGTCCCTCACACCGCCCCCTGCTTACCCCCACTCCCCCCGACCCTAGGCTCTGTGTCTCTTCCCTGCACCCTCCCCCCTCCTCCTGCTCCCCCCCCCAGTATGGGGGCACCCCGAGGTGGTTGTCTTACAAGCTGCTGGAATGTTAGCGTGGCGAGCAGATATGTCATTTCTGACGGGGAGAGGTGATTAAGGAGATGCTTGTGTGCTTTGATGAGGGTTTGAGGGGCTTTGCGTTCATGGGACTCATCTGGGACGGGGCCGGGGTGTTGGGTGGGAGAGGTCTCTCCTCCATGACGGGCTTTCTTGCCCGTTCCCTTTCTCTTTGGGCACTGACATTTCAGATGAGGGATGGTCGCTGGTGTCTGAGTGGCGAACACCAGCAGAGGTGGAGGGTAGGGAGGAGGAGGGGGAGCCGCGTGTCTCTGGGAGGTGCTCGGGGACACGGGATGGTGCTCACCATCCGGGGATGGACAGAGGTCACTGGTCCCCGTGTAACATCGACCAGAGCCACAGCCTTGCGCCTCCATCTTCAACTCCGCACCAGACATTCTTCCTGAATCCACCTCCCTTCCCCCCGCAACAGAACACAGATGAGGAGACTGAGGCTGAGCAAGATGAGGCCCCTTTCCTGGGGACCACACAGCCCATCTGTGTTTCGCTGGCTGGAGGTGAAGCCAGGGTGTCTGGAAACCAGGAGCGATGGTAGAGCGAGGCGGCCACCCAGGATGCCACGCAAGGACCCCAGAGAGAGATGGCCAGCCCCCCTCCCCCGGGGTCAGCGCCGACATGAGCTCTTGGCAAAGGAAGGACGGGATTTGCCATTCTCCCCAGGCTAGCATCTGTGCCAAGCACTTTGAACACGTTGTGTTGCTTCGTTCGTAAAGCAATCCTGTAAAAATATAGTAATTTTCATTTCGCAAGTCTGAAATGACGGGCCCGCATGAGGCTGAGCACCTCTGGCACGGTCAGCCGGCGCTGTGCGAGCGAACAAAGTTTTGCAGCCTGCTAACCGGCGATGATTCAGTCTCAGGATTGTGTGGGACAGGAGTCCCGGCCCCACTGCTCAGGGGGAGTAGTGACAAAGAATTTATGGCCATGGTTAGTTCACTGCTGTGTGGTTCCCCCTCCCCCACCACACACACACCAGGTGACAGAAGGGCAGCGGCCGCCCTGGCATCTGGCAGAGGTGCCATTGGACACACCCCTCCTTTTTTGTGGTGCTGGTACTGGGACTTGAACTCAGGGCTTGGGTGCTAACCCACCCTTAGCTGTTTTGTTCAAGGATGGTGCTCTGCCACTTGAACCACAGCACCACTTCCGGCATTTTGGTAGTTCATTGGAGATAAGAGTCTCATGGACTCTGCAGCCCCAGCTGCCTTCGAACCTTAATCCTCGGGTCTCAGCCTCCTGAGCAGCCAGGATGACAGGCGTGAGGACTGGGGCCTGACTCCCTTTGA